>NC_090934.1:477842872-478145902 GCF_040938575.1 Ambystoma mexicanum
GCTTCATGTTTGTCAAAGGCACCCTTACTTCTACTACCAGTTGGGCGCCCTTCTTGAAAAGATAGAAATTGACCTTATGGGGCCATTGAAACCCCAAACCAGCCCACGGAACTGGTGCATTTTCGTAGTGGGAGACCATGTCACACAGTACCCTAAAGCAGTCTACTTGAGAAGTAACAAAGCTCCAGTGGTGGTGAAGGCAGAGGTAGTGATATTCTCTCATGTGGAGCTCCCCAGAAAAATCTTTTCTGGCAGGGGCACCAGCTTCATATCTGCGTAAATGAAGGTGATGTGGGAGGAGTGTGGAGTTACAAGTTATCTACAGCTTTCCATCCCCAATCTTCTAGCCTTGTAGATTCAAAAAGACCCTGAAAGTCATGGTAGGTGACTTGGAAGTGCATCTGGGAAGACAAGGGGGTCCTCTCCTGCCATACCAGCTGTTTGCTTATATAGAGAGGTCCCACAGAATGGAGTAGGGCTCAGTCCCTTTGAGCTTCTGTTAGGGCTCCTCTAGATCTGGGGTGAGAATGTTGGCAGAGTAACCCCTGAAGTCCATCCCACGATGTAGTGAATTGTGTACTTGGGTTAAGATCCAGGATGACCCAGTATGGGACAGTCTAAATAGAATCTGAGGTCTAACCAAGAGTTGATGAAGCACTAGCATGACCTGAAGGCCACTGTGACATGGTAAACTCCAGGACAGTTGGTCTGAGTAGTGGAACCTGTCAAACCCAGTGCATTTCAGGACAAGGCGACTGGACCGTACATGGTCATTAATGACAATGTAGGGTGAGAATCTAAAGTTGTTGCTGTGGGCCATATTCGTATAAGGATTGAATATGGATATCCAGCACAAACCTGGATCCCAGAATTATAACTCATATGACCTTAGTAGATACTTTTACCTTGATAGTAAGCCAGACCCTTAGGATGGTGGTGCACAAGGGTCTGGGGGATGGGGCAGTGACTGAAGACCATCTCTAAGGGCAGAATACTCTGAGCTTGTTTCATTTTTATTAATAAAATGATGCAGGTAGATCTGTCCCTTAGGGTGAGGTCTGCTAAGTAGAATCCCCCTTTTATAATGGTTCATCCTGAAAAGCATAGTGCAGGCATGTAACTATGCTGGATGTGACTACTGACACCTCTCAGCAGCTGCTTTGTAGTTTTGCAACATGACAGTAAAAAGTAACATGTGCATTCCTTCCAACAGGCTGATGGAGCACAAAGCTCCAACAGACAAGATGTGCCTTTAACCGTGGGCAAGTTTATATCCTAAATTATATCATATAGTTGTGTTCTCCCAGAGCCTGGTGGCAGATGACAAATATAAATATAAGACATGTCTGGTTATGACATGATGGTCCCTGGGATTACCCACTTATACTGCCCAAAAGTGGCTGGGGTAAATTTAGTATCAGCTTGATCTACAATTACTTTCCTGTCAGGGTCTCCTCTGTATTCATTGTCTGGGAATGAGTTTCACCCAAAACAGATTATATGGGCTCATCTCAGAAAAAGTATTTGTCTTCCCTGGGAAACATGTGTCACCTTCCAGAAAGACAGGAACTGTCCCAAGGGCACAGTGAGATATCCAGGCCAAAGGTACACACACCAGGGTATTAATTAGCTGAGACTCTCTGGTGTAGGCAGACAAGAGGAAGGTGGATAGTTAGAGTAGCTAGGGGAGGAGCATAGGTCCACAGAAGGGACCCAACATCTTGGATTCTCCCAGGACTCTCAAACTTCCTGTGCCCCCCCATCAATTCCTGCAAACAGAGCACTCTGGGTATGACATCACTAGGCAAAGCTTTCTGAAAAAGTAGCCAGGCCTAGGCCCCCTACAGAATCCACTGTAGAACATTGCATATTTAAGGAAGTGAGACTGCACCCCCACTGAAACATCTTTGGACACCTGAAAAAAAGGATTACATCTGGAACTCTGTCGGAGAACACACTGCTCCAAAGCCTTTTGTCGAAGAGGTGAAGACAAAAACCTTCAAGAAAAAGGGCACGCCTTTTCCCTTAATTATCCCTGATGAACATTTGGGGTGATCTCCTGGCTGGACAGGGCTTACTGCAGCTGAAAACATTGGTACAAAGGAACCGGCTTATTGAAGGTAACAGAACCCTGCAAATGCTCTCTAAGACGATCCAGGCTGGAAAGTGCAGAAGAACATTATCCTGATTCCAAAAAACTAGTGGAGTACTGATGCCTTTTATAATGTGGATGGTAAGGGTATTTGGGTAATACAGACACTGATTGGTTTTTACCCATCCCTGTTCCTGTGTTTCTCCATTCCTGATTGGCCTGGGCACTTGCCACCACTTTCTCCCCAAATGGGTAAACCCTCTTACTCCTTATCTCCGGATAAGAGAAGTTGGAGATTGTTAATGCTGTTTCTTTACTCCGGCCTGCAATGTTAGAATCAGGTAGGGGGATTATGGCAGAGTCTTGTACCGACGTTCCGCCTGCCTGGTTCATCGGGAATTGGCTCCACTCTGTCTGATTATGCAGGGGAAACTGAAAGCTGGGGTATGTGCATAGGGCCATGCACGAGTGCCATATTAATATATCTGAGCTATAGAGTCCCTACAGAATATCCAAGCTTTAAGCTCCCATAGGAGACAGAGGTTGCAAGTGGGCAAACCCATCGACCACAAATCTAAAGTGCATAACCACGCCAGTAATTGCACAAATAGGGAACAGGACGTAGAACCATTAACATCACACATACAATGTCTAGTTACGCCTGAATGTCAAAAGGAAGGAAATCCTGCGGACCATACAGAGTCACATTTTTCTCCTGCGGTGGCCTCATTAATGTGGGGAATAAAGAAATACGCCAGTAAGGAACCAGGCCCCCCAACTCCCCCATCATTTGACTTAACAAAAGGTAACAGGCTGACTATCCCTTTGACTGCTGATATTGCCTCCCCTCAGTTTATGCACTTTAAGGCATGCATTTCTAAAGAGCTTCTTCAATGCTGCAGTTTGACGAATCTTAGCTCATTGATGGACACACTGAACGAGCAGGTATCCGTCACTTGTTTGCACAGAAATAACATTGCAACACAAACTGATGTTCAATACCCAGTAGCCGAGGTGATTCAACTGGAAAAATCAGCTATCGGCGTCCAAGTTAATACTCAAAGTGAGAGAAGGAATCAAATAGCGCAAACCTCACCTGTAAGGTGCAGTCCTTTGGCATCATCCAAGATGACACCCGTTACTAATGAACACTTTAATCCATCTAATCCCAATACTAAGGGTCATACAATGGAAACTCCCTTTTTATCCAAGCCACTCCAATGTATTACTGAACAAGTCACTAAAGCTCAAGACGTTGATCCCGATATTTCATGCAAGCAGGGCTCAGCGCAAAATGTGCGAAAGAGAAATCCAAAATGCCATACATCAAAGACTCTATGAACCTTGCCTTCATCATGGACTAAGGTAACTTTGTTATCTCCAATATCAACAAGGTAGTCTGTAAAGAGACAAGAGAATCATTGAGAAATAAGGTGCTCGCCTGGCTGCGTCAACGTACAGGCCCAGGTGTAATCAGACTGTCTGACTTAAAGTTCACACATAGATTTGATGTGAAGGAATGATGTTCCGTACCAAATAGTGACTGCGTTAGTGTTGGCTGTGGGGCCAGTGCATTGCCACACTATTTAAGTAGTTGCAAACATCGTCATAGAGGGGCCTCATATTGTAAATGAATTGTGTAAATTGTTTCTTCTAGTAACCCCATGATTTAACTGTACTGTTGTGTAGTACGGGCAACCTGTTCCTCATATGGGTTACACTGCCATGGTTTGGGTTGTCTTCTCTGTTCTCTGTTCTCTGATTAATGTTTTATGTTATATGTTAATTTGCGTTTTTTGTTTGTTGTGTATGCGCCATTATGCCTGAAGGTCTATTGTGCGCTATATAAATAAATAAAAGTGAAGTCAAAGTAGATGGCACGTGTTCTCTAAGTCCTCCTGGCTAGCAATGGAGAGGACTGGGGAACCCCATTTACAACACCCAGGGGTCACATCATGGAGTAGGTGACTCCCAGAGTTCCTCCATCTCCCTTTGCAGGCAGGTGTACAATGACTGACATTCAATGGACAACTTTCTGACTCACTCATCATGATAAAATGTAGCTAATGTTGCATTGCTGCAGCTGCCGTAGGGGAATTAAAGGTCTGTTTGCTCGTTTATTTTGCTTTGTGTATTGCCTAGACATGTACTAAAACAATATGGACTGTTCTTAAATAGAAGACCATGAGTTTGTACACATGCCGTCTCCCGTAAGAAAATGCTACAAGGATACTCTCGTGCAATTCTCTGAATAGTGAAACTAAAAAAGGGAGCCTGCCGCATAATTAATCC
Organism: Ambystoma mexicanum; assembly: GCF_040938575.1. Classification (NCBI taxonomy): domain Eukaryota; kingdom Metazoa; phylum Chordata; class Amphibia; order Caudata; family Ambystomatidae; genus Ambystoma; species Ambystoma mexicanum. The sequence continues at coordinate 477,847,257 of NC_090934.1, forward strand.
TCATTCTATCTCCAGTAGAAGGATAGGATGAAAGATTAAAAATGTGTCTTTTTCAAAGGATGAAAGGAAGACAGTCGGCCCACAACCTACTTCCTGTACGAGAATGAAAGGTGGACAGTTACCCTCGTACTAGCTGCTGTATGAGGATGAAAGACGAATAACTAATCCTCGTCCTACTTCTTGTAGGAGGATGAAAGGAAGACAATTTACTTATTTGGGACTGACAATTGCTTCCTATTCTCCCACCTGGAAAGAGATGAAAAGGCTGAAGAAGCGGTCCTTGTTTTTCTCTTCTTAGAAGACAGGGAAGCTGAAATGTGTCCCCCTAACCTAAGAAAGGTGAACGGCGGAGTACTGAACTTCGTTTTGCCTCCAGCAGATAGAACAAATGCTCAAAAATGTTCCTTATTTAAAGTCCCTCATAATGAGGAGAGGTAGACAAACGTTGGTCCTCCTTCTACCACCAGTTGGAGGAGTAGCCCTTACTCTGATTCCTTCTGAGGATGAAATGGGTTCAAACGGTCAATATTGTCTCTCTCTTGGGGTGAATAACAGTAGGTGATTCTTCAAAGAATGTCACCTCCCTAACAGCCAGGTCCACACACCCTGCACTCCCTTAGGCTCCGTGATCTTCTCCACACTGTCTCCTCGCTTGGTTACTTGTAGATCCTGTGCTGCCAGCTCCCTGCTCCCTTTTCCCTAGCTTCCCTGACTGTGTTCCTCCCCCCTGTGATTGTAAAGTGCTCCATTGCTTCCCGAAGCTAGGTCCACACTCAATAATTAACCCTCATAATAATAACAATAATAATAGTGATTAGACAGCAACCACTTGCTGCGCTTGGGCCTTTAACTTAGTCTCCAGGGCCCATATCTCCTGGTGCGGCCCTCGGGCTAGGTCTATAAAGCTTACATAAAAGGAACAGCATGGCAATACACCCTTGAAGGACCCCTTTGATGGCAGGGAGGGTCTGGTGAGCACACTTCCCATTCCCCATTTAGCTGAAGCAGTATTATTTCTGTACAGCTGTATCAGTGCACATAAAATGGACAAGGAAAATGACCTCTTAGACAAGGTAGAGTAGAGCCTGTATTTCAGAACTGCATCAAATGCTGGAAGCATTTTCTGTGTTCATACACTTAGGCAGATGCAGAATATGTCAATGAAGGAAGGCAGAGAGAGGGTGCAGGAAGGGTGGATGAATAAAGTGGATGGATGAATGAGAATGTAAGGATTGGTGGATGAATGAGAGCAAAGCAGATGCACACATGATTAATAGAATGGATGAATAAGGGCGACAATGGGTGAAAGAACAAATGAATGAGGCATTGGGGGATGAATTAAAGAATTTGAGAAACGTTGTTGTGAAAGGGCAAAGTTGTGGAAATGGGTAATATGTGGCCATATTGAAACATCTAATGACAAGGTAAGGCACATATCATTTGAACACTTGTCTCCCTAGTTAAATGATTGGTATAGATATGTGGGTGTGTAAGTCTTTTATGTCATTTGTGGAGGAATACACCAATGGTAGAAGTATCAGAGTGGCCTATTTCTAGGATATCTGAATCCTTGTCATAGCAAGGTGATTCATAAAAGCCATTTCTGCATGCAAAAACATCTGGCCGCAATACAGTCATTCAATTGTGCTAGAAGGCAGCTGTTGATGTAATAATAACTTCTTAGCCTAGGGCACCTTCACTACTGATTTCTAAGCAACACAGCATATCCCAGCAGACATCCATGAATTAAAGTACTTAGCTTTTTTTCTCCTTTTTTAGTTTGGGCTATAAGGTGGTACTGAAAGTGATATCTTTAAGCCTAAACTATTGTCATTAAAAAAAGAGCTTTACAATAAGAGCTTCAAATATGAGCTTTGAGTGAGGGTCTGCAATGCATTTCAATATATATGACATTTGAGGAGGGATACGCAGTTTGGTTATTGAATCCCCCCGATTCCCTGCCCCTAACCATGCTGAGCCCTATGGCTAATCTCATCCATTCCTGCCCATCTCGGAACTCTTTCAGCTCTTCCATGGAGGCAGCCATCTTGGATGACTGTCTATAAGGAAGCTCTCTAGAAACAAGCCGAAACTAGCAGCCATCTCTGAATGCAAAAGATACCATGCATTTTAGTGTGGAAAATCTGTACTCTAAATATGTTTGACCTTTATTTTGCTGAATACAATGTAAGCCCATACCTTCACATTGTTCCGTTTTCCTCTTTAAAGGGGTAGTTCACACAAAAATGTTCTGTTTTAAAAATGTTGGCCATAATAAAAAAGATATATTGGCGTTGTTTTTTTAGAAAGACCCTTCAAGTGTTGATTGAAAGCAGAGAACCTATTTAAGTGGAGAGAGGGAAGAGAGAGCTGATCTCATCAGGGCCATGTGACACTTACTGCACAGGTCTTTTCACCTGCTGTGTTTATTTACTGATGCCTCAAATGTGAGGTCACTCCAGAGGAATCGACCAATAAATGGAGTAGGCAGATATACCTACATAACAAGCTTCAATCCCAATGTACTGAGGCATGGCGCATGCACAGGGACCCAGCTGAAACATAAAGCTGCGCGCTGCACCACCATTTGCCCGTTTCCCCCTGTCAAAGTTTCACTACAAAGCCATTTTGGCAACTAGATGTCATGCAGAATTTGCCAAGAACACCAGAGTGCTCACGATGGAGCACTGATATCCTCTCCAACTTGAGAACTGTCCTCTGTGGGTTTGCAGAATTTTGCTCGCATTCAGGATTTCTAGCTCCCCGCTGCCGGCAATGCAGTGCATTCTAGCAGCAGGGAGCTAGAAATCCGAAGTGCAAGCAAAATCCTGTAAACACACTGAGGATAGTGCTCACATCAGAGAGGATCTCAGGACTAAAGCTCCTGAGATCCTCTCTGGCGTGAGCACTGTGGTGTTCCTGGCAAATTCTGCATGACATATATTTGTCAAAATGGCTTTGTAGTTAAACTTTGAGTGGGGGAAACGGGCAAATGGTGGTGCAGCACATGGCTTTATGTCCCAGCTGGATGCCTGTGCAGCCTCCATGCCTCAGTACAGTGTAATTGAAGCTTATTGTGTAGGTGTGCCTGCTTACACTGTGTATTGACTGGTTCCTCTGGAGAGACCTTGCTTTCTAGGCATCAGTGAATAAACACAGCAGGTGAATTGACCTGTGCAGTAAAAATCACATGGCCCTGATGAGATCAGTTTTTAGTTCCCTGTCTCTACTTAAAAAGGTCCACTGCTTTCCACTTTTTTAAATGTTGCCAGCATCAACGATCCCTCTGCCTGCATTCTGGAAAATGCTCTGCTCTCCAGCTGCAATAAGCAAAAGCTCCCACTCGGTCCGATAGCACAGCGAGTAGAGTGCTTGTTTTGACATCTGGGCAGAGCCTGCTGACACAGGTTCGAATCCCGGCAGCGCCAAACTCAGCCTTTCATCCTTCCAAGGTTGATAAATGAGCACCACACACTGTGGGTAATAATAAGCAGTGCTCAGATACCTGAGGGTTTGTAGTGCTATTTAAATGCTAAACTATTATTATTATTGTTGCTGTAAGAGCACACCAATAACTTTCACACACAAAATGGCTCTAGCTTGGAAAACGGATGCCTCCAAGTGTTTGAAAATCAACACTTGAATGCTCATTGAAAACAATATTTGACATAGGAACTTTTTTTAAAAATAATGCCAATATATCTTTTTTATTATGGCCAACATATTTAAAGCATAACATTTTTGAGTGAACTATCCCTTTAAGTAACTGCATTCAAACAAGGAATGTCACTGGGTCTGTATGTTGGTCACGCTGTGTATTGATTTTTAATCTGTTTTAGATCAGCATTTCTCCAGCACTGGGGTTGTGTTTTCACACTTCGTACAGACTAAAATCAATGCATATGTTCTAGTCCTTGAGGTGTGAGGTCCTGTGAAAGTTACAGTACACTGAGAAGCGAGGCCTCTTCCTGCATTGGGTGCCCTGTGAGAATGGAGTGTAAATAAGGAACAGGGGAAGAGCTTGTGCAGCAGGTACTTTTTGCTCTCACTGCATCCACGTGATTGCATCCAAAAGGAGGGCATGTCAGTGGCACGCTGTGTAACATCTTCATGACACTTCCCGGGCTCGCCTGCTGCAGCTCGTTGGAAGAATTCTGTACCCAGATGGGCTTCGTTCCTCCTGTAAACCAGCCGAGATTCTCAGCCCTTGCTCGCGTCGAGGAAAGGAGTTTACGTTGAATAAATGAACATTTTTCGCAAGTTTCAAGCTCGCTCAGGTATGTGAGAAGTGCAGATATGTTTGTCTGATGATGGGTGAAAAGAGTGAATTTAAAAGTTGCTCCTACTTCCAAACAGTACTTTGTAGACTTCTTGGTTTTCATATTTACGTTTGAAGCACTCCACCTTTTTCTGTGTGCCTGCGTCGTTATCTTTGGGATGTAGCTTCTCTTTGAAACGTCTGATGATAATTTAACTTCTCACTCACACAGGCGCACACAGCCCTCCCAATCCAACATTTTCCGTTAAGGGTGGCCAATTTTACAAAATGGTTTTGCAGATCACTTTAGAAGTACTAGTGTAGTGCATGCGGTTCCATACAGTGTCATTCACATCCACTATCAACTTTTTAGTGACATTAGTGGCATATGGCATTTTAGCACGTACGCAGCACAAACAAATAACACAATTGTAAGGCCATTATCCATGCAGGATATGAACGGTTAGAGATCTGTCCAGGCCACATGCAAATCTCCTCATTTGCCTATGCATTCACACCAGCAGAAGTGACTTCACAGGAAAGGGCTCTGCAAGGAGCATCATCAATCTTTCATAGTTACTGACAAAGCTGGGTGAACCCGGTGGGCTTGGCTGGCCTTGGCCTAAACTGGGGCTCAGGTCAGTGCCTGCCCAAAGCAGGGGCTGATGAAGAGCTTCACCTGCTGCCCCTTAACACAGAAAATCGTTTAAACAATGTTCCCGGCATGCTGGTAGCACGTTCAGGTGCCCGGCACCTGATTTCCTGTGTGGGCTGCCAAACTTCCTCTCCCACCCCAGCCACATTATTGCCTGGAATGGGCCAGAGCACTTCCTTGAACAATGGGGTAGAGGCTGCCGGGGGAACTTAAAGGTAAGTCAAGCGCCTGCCTCACCTCTACCACATTTATTCCCCTTACCAATACTCATCCAGCCTTCTCCTCACTAGTCAAAAAAATACTCATGCTGTCCACACTCCACCACAAGTGCCACTATCTTCTTGTTCCCTGCTCCTCCTGCCATCCCACAGCAGTGCTGTCCCTCTCCCCCAGCACCAACATTTCCTTGGTCTCTTTCCCAGCCCCTCTCACCATAAAAAAGACTGGCGCTGCCCCTCTAACCCCCTGCCACTATGCGTGCCGCCATCCCCCTTGGCCTCCACCCCAGGTCCAGCCACCATGCGACTCTGGCTCGGCCCACGTTGGGCTTGGTCTTGGCTGGACCCTACCGCAGGGTTCTCTGCCTCTGCCAGCTCTACTTAGTGGCAACATGAGAAGGGACATTACAAGAAGTTGCAATAAGTGAGAAAAAAAATATATAGCATAGGAACGGTAAAGACTAGTAGTAACATGTTATTCATTTCATTGGGATCATATGTAGAAAAAATGAATACAGAAAAGTTGTAATGTTAAAAATGTATGGAATGGTGGGACATTCAATTGCTTGCTGGTTCCTATCTTACGCCTGCTGCACCTCTCCTCTCACCCCTGTGCCCACTCCCTTTCCCCCATACACTGCGGCCTGGTTACTACTGGTGGGCCACAAAACAACTTGGCCCAGTGGTGTTTCTACCGGGGTGAAGGGCACAGAGAAAAAGTTAATAACGTCTGCCTATAGTATAGAAGTGGTAAACTGCTGGCTCTGCCAATTCTTGCGTTCTTCATTAGATCCGACAAAGACCCTGGGCTCTGAGCCCTGTATTTAATATTTCGTTCTTTATTTCATAGGTTATAAGTCCCAAGAGATGGCCCACTCTGTTCTGTGGGCCATAAAAGTGATGACATTCGCAAGGTTTGTTTTTTTTTTCCTTTGGTTTGTACGAAAAATAAGTGTTTTAATGAAAATAACGAAGGATGCAAAATCTGCAAGGATCAGATAAGACAGGCATTTTCCAGCGGAAACTGTACAAAGACGCACCAACGTGCTGTGTACCAAGATGGACAGGAAATCCTAATGATTTACAGAAGGCAGAGAAGCTTGGTCATCGGTCAATGGGGGAGGAGCTGGTGCAATGAGAGAGTATGCAGCAAGACCCGCTGTAGAGGGGGAAAGGGGGAAGGGGAGATCATGAAGAGAAAGTGACGCCCGCCCCCAGGGCTCTGTCTAAAGGAGGTCCCGTCAAAGGAGATTGGAAACAGAGCAATCGATATAGCCATCATCCATTGCTCGGCTGATCTGCCCAGTGGCAGAGCCAGCGGGGGAAAATATGGGGTAGCCACCCTCCGTACCCCCCTCCCGGTGCCCAACACGCCCGCCGGCTCCCGCTGGCACCCTATTAGCCACCCCTTGGCATCAAAAGCTGTCTCAGCTACTCGATCCACCCCCTTACAAAAGATGGTTAAAGGATGCTTTGATACCCGTACCCCCCAAATCCCTATATTGGGATATTGAACCGCTTAGGTCAGCGGCTTTTATGCTGGGGATCCTCAAACACTGAGGGATCATTAGGTTCCTTTAAAAAATAAATCCTTACTACACCACGATTACCCATCAAGTGACCACCCTATTTCAGAGGACCCTACCTGGCAGAGGGGATGGTAGGGTGGTAGGGATAGGGACGTTATTACTTTGAAGCCACTTAGAGAGGGCTGGCCTGGTGGGCAGCTGGCGGTCCGGCTAAGGCCGGCGAGTAAAGCAGAGATGGGCTTGATAGGAGTGAGTGAAGAGGCACGTACAGCCAGGGGCGCTGAGTACATGGGTGATCCGCACCAGGAAAGGCCATCTGCCCGAAAGTCCCTATACTTACAATCAGTGCCGACCCCGGTCTGCCAGCGCCCTATGAGAGATTTTCCGGTGCGCTTTTTTGATCAAGAACAAGCATCAGCCGAAAAACACAACGGAGCCCCCTGCTGTTCTTGTAAAGTGCACTTAAAGGCCGCACCCGGGGGGCCAGACCGATAGTGTCATGTAAACTTAACTGAGCTGGAGAGGCAAGGCGCCCTTTATTTGCTGAGCTGGGGTGTGCCCTTGTGCGACTGCACCCCCTGAGTGCACCTTGAGCCGGCGCTGCTCGCAATAGGACGTTTTTGAAGTCTTGTTAAATATAAGCATTGGCAAAGCCATCAGTTTTCACTTATTTATAAGTATCAGGCATTTGCCAAGCACTGTTATTATATGCCCAGGTACCCGCACCGTATCGCCATTGAATACCACTACGGCAGTGCCTAGAAAGGGCCTTTCTCATGCCTACACAAAAGCCAAAAGCTTGTTTTGCTTGGGTTCCAAGCCATCAATTACTCAGCTTGTCCAGCTCTCCAAGGATGCTATTTTGGTGTGGCGCCCCCAGGGTTTGTCCATCCTGCATGGTATGCGGTGTGTACCTGAAGACATCTTGTGGTCTACGGATTTGGCTTGCACACCTGCGTGTTTTGTTATTTGTACTTATTATCATCTTGGGGAAAAAAGGGGTCCCCTGGCAAAACATTGTAAGCCCACCAGGTATTGGGTGGATCAAAGTTAGCCGTCAAGGAACGCTAGGACCAGGCTTGTCGTGGGCAGGACCTGAGCACAGGGGCTCCAGAAACATGGTTGAAGGTGACGGTGGAGAGCAGGTGAAAGAGAACATGAAATTGATTGAGCATTGGCAATGGAACCATGAGCAGACTGCGGTTTTTATTTCAGAGAACGTTCATGTTTCAACCTTTCCTGGAGATAAAAAAAAAGAGAACTCGTTTCTCGGCCCCAGGTGTGAGATGGTGCTCTTGGACAGCTCCCGGAGGCTTCTGGGCCACCTGCAAAGGGCACAGAGCTGCGACGTGTGGATGGGTGCGGGTACAGGCAGATCATAATACTGATCACCTCCTATGATGGTACCAGGTACAGCAAGACAAGAATGCAGACCACCTGCCAGGATGATAGCATGCATATCCAGAACGCACCTTGAAACACTTGTGTATAGGCGCGTTACAAATGCCATATCATATCATATCATATCATACACCGCCTGGCATGGTGGTAGCGGTTACACTCTGAACACAACGCATGCTACCGGCCAGGCTGCTTGCAGAATTTGCAAGAGGAGAAGACATACCAGATGCCAGGATGGAAGCACATGTAGCAAGAACAGAACAGATAACACGTGCCAGGGTGGAAGCAGGTGCTGCTAATGCAGAAAAAAGCCCATCTTCCCAGCTGTTGGAAGGGCCCTGTGACTCCAGTGAAATCAGCAGTGAAGCCTGAAGCAGGTGCTCTGATACACAAAGCCCTCAGACATAAAGCCCTGCAACAGTGGGCAAGGGAAATGCCTTGGCATGCCCAAGCAGAGCAATGAGATGGGAGGAAGCACGTTACATCAGTTGGGCCTAGCTTCAGAGAAGAGCATACTCAATGATGGGCTCCCAACTCTGGAACTCACTTTCACCGGATGACATGGAAGAACTGTACCACCCCCGCTTTAGAACGACGATCCAACGTGAGCTTAGCAGGACAGCTCCGGCCACAGTGAACAGTCGCAACAAGCGCTTAGACACAGAGCACTGCGGTTTAGGCGCTTTACACATGGCAGCGGGAACAGAAGGTGAACAGGGCTGCATTAAGCATATGATACAAACAGGGTAGAGTTGCAGTCTCTGTGTCCGGCTACACTAAACACATGGGCCTCATTAGGACCCTGGTGGAATGGGTTAGCGGGTGCCGCAAATGGATGCGGACCCGTTAAACCCATTCCGCCTGATTAAGAGGTCCCCTCGCGGGACCCGGTAAGGTAAAACCAGGTGTCCTTACAGGATCCCGCGAGGGGACCAGGAAGCTAACAACGCCCGGTCGTAATCGGCCCGTTGTTAGCTCCCTGCACCCATTCCCATTGAGCCCTATGAGGGCTCGAATGGGAATGGGGAAGGTCCGGGCCCGGGTTCCCTGAGGGAGGAATTACCGGGCCCTCCAAACTCGGAATGGCCCGGTAATTCCCCATTCAGGGAACCCGGACCCGGTTTTGGTGGCAGCCATGCCGCCAATAGCAGCATGGCTACTGCCAAAGCCGTAATGAGGCCCTACACAGTCTGTGTGGGTGTGCACTGATAGTGTAATGCAGATAGTGTCAAATGTGCAACCCGAATGTCTGCCTAATCCCAGCACCTGATACAAAGAGTGAAGTGTTGACAGTGTGCCTCAGTCTGGCATAACTGGCCACATGATACAAATAAGGCAGTGTTTACAGCGTGTATGTGCCTTGCCCTCAAATGTTGACATGATACAAGGTGTATCTTGTTCGTTTTGCTTAGAGCTGCTTTAGACACTTGCTACACACGGTATCAAAGGTGTGAAGCAGACCCCGGACATTCGCATTGTTATTGTGTGTGCTTCAACCCGGTGCACACCGACTGGCTCTGCACTGCGCTCCTGCTCCAGGCATCCAGTGCAGCGTCCTGGCAGCCGGATCCTCTGGCTGTCGATCTGTGATTCAGAGCAGCTCTTTCATGACGGATCTACCGGGCAATGGATCCTCCAGCACGGGATCCACATGAGCAGCAGATTCAAGAGCCGCCAGGTGGGGTTGACTCGAGCGAGGGCTGCTCTTCTTTCTGATGTTGGCAGGCAGAGGGTGCAAGCCGTGGTTGAAGTGTAGAAAAGAAGTAGTGGAACTGTGTTTTTTCCGCTGGCCTGCCCCCGCTCCGCTAAACCAAACCACCCCGCCTCCTCCCACCCGCCATACAAACCCCTAAGCAAAAGGGCCTGCTGTTCAAGGGAGCACGCAGTGCAGTGCACAGAAGTTTCAACTTCTTTCTGCGCTTTTATTTAAAAACAAAGCCATTCCGGAACGGTTTCTTTTATAAATGAAAAGTATCGGGGAACAGTAAAACATAACTTTAAAAAGTAGAGGAGCACCGCTCCCGCCCACTTCGACCACTGTACTAGAGATGGTTAGTGGGCCTAGTCTTTGGTTAAAAGGATGGCGTTGAAGGTTGGGATCACGGTGTGCTGGCAGAGGTATGACACATTAGTGTAAAAGCGGTGGGTGGGACGGTTAGAAAGGACATACTCGAGACGTGCAGCCGCTGTACTGTAAAGTCACGTGTGTGCAGGGAAAGGCAGAGTTGTTTCGGGGTTCGGTAACAGTAGGGTTGTTGTTTGAAGTCAGGATTGAGGCGCACTGGCAGGGCTCTATGTCATTTCATCTACATCCTTTTTTACGAAAGATTTTTGCGGAAAAAACTCATTGACTTTTTTTAACATTACTGTTGTGGGGAGGGTCCTCCCTCAAGCCCCCTGTCCTCTACCTATTTTTTTATATTCCTGCCTCCTCAACCCATTATATGCCCTTTCCCACCCCCCAAAAAAATGTTAAAGATTTTTTGTCTGGCAAAAATTCTTTGTAAATACACCCGTCCTAAAAATCGGGTTTCGATGAAAGGATGTCGTACCACTGGCAGAACAGTATGATGGGATAAACGTGCACTGGTTAGGATTGCCAGATTTTGAAAATGAAAAACCGGGACAGGTTAGAAAAATAAAAGCAGCGCTAGCACTCTAAGCACATTCAGCTCCCCCACCTCCCCCCACCTCTGTCACACCCCCCCCCACTTCCATGGCACCCCCTCCCCATGGGATCATGCATTCAAATAAATATTTCCAGCACGATGTGACGTCCCGAGTCATGTGTAGCGCGCATGCGCGGCAGCAATAAAGTGCGCCCGTGCGGCAGTTCCCGCCGGGACGCGGACGAACCAACATCGCGTCCCGCGTACTCCTTGTGTGCCTGCATGGATGCGTGTGTGTGTGGGTCCCCGGGGCATACATAACAACTGGCGACGAGGCGGGATCACTGCCGCAACGTGCGCCCAGCACGTGGGTGCAGAGGAACAACAAATCTGTTTTGCTACGCAGTGACACGGAGCGGACCCAGCGGCAAGACTCCACGTGGAGTGGCAGTAGCGGCCTGAGAAGGTGCTCGTGCACTGCCACTTCAAGAAAACACGACGAATTTTTGGAACTCCGACCGCCCCCAATAATCTGGGGACGATCACAACGACGCAGACAGCACAACACGGTTGCGCAGAGACTGAGAACCTGGAAAACAGCAGTCTGAGGTACGTGGAACCCCACCCCCAGTCAGGTTTGCGGCCTCCAAATTACTGAGAGGTGCCTGTGCGACCTGTGAGGATGGCGGAAAGTGATGGGGAACCAGAAACTGCGACACGAGTGATAAGGACTCAACAGGGGTCGCTACTGCCCATGCAGGAATTTGATACGTCCGGCCCCCCGTCCAAGCTAGGACCCCGGTGGCTACTATGGGTGAAGAAACTGGAAATGTATTTTACAGCCACAGGGACCATCGATGATGACTCGAAAAGAGCGACGCTCCTATATTCGGCGGGGCTGGAGGTGATGCGCATATATGAATCACTCAACCTGCGTATAGTTACATACACAACGGTAAAGACTGCATTGGAGAATCACTTTATTCCCCAGTCAAATGTAGACTATGAAAGATTCCTGTTTTCCAAGGAGAAACAGCGGGAGGAGGAATCCCTTGACCAATTCTGTGTAAGGCTGACACTAATGGCTAGCGCATGTCGCTGGGACAACGAAGAGTCGATGATACGACACCAGGTCATCCAGGGCTGCAGCTCAGGCAAGCTGAGACGGCAAATATTGAGGGAGCCAGGATGGTCACTGCAACAAATCCAAGATAGTGGCCGAACCTATGAGCTGGCAGAGTCCAGAGGGGCGACCATGGACGCAGCAGTTCATCCCAGCACACGGGATGTAGCATATGCCATGAACAAATGGCCCAAGTCAAGAGACAAATGGACCCCAAAGTCATCCGGTAACAACACCCCTACCACTTCTGGATCTTCCTGCAGGTACTGTGGATATGACCTGCCACATACGGAGGAGTGCCGAGCCAAGGGTAGGTCCTGCGGAAGGTGCAACGAACCAGGACACTATGCACGCATGTGCCGTGCCCCCGCTCCTGTGCCGGCGCAAAGAGGACCCGCGAGAGTACGAGGTAGCGGCTTCAGGAGACAGCGGAGTATCGCGGCGCTGGAGCTAGAAATCCAAAAGCTACAGCTCGCCGAGGAAGAATACGAAGAAGAGGAAGACGAGGTCTTCTTCATCTCGAACATTGCATCGGCGAGCGAACGGAAAGACAGCCCAAGTGCGAAGTGAACATACTGGGGGTGCCAACTCAAATTCTCATCGATACAGGGGCATCAGTGTGTGTCCTCGCGGAGGAACACTACTTGAGACTCCCAGGCCCTCCAACACTGGACAAGTCCATGGCAAAAATTTTCACGTTCGGGGGGGATACCCCATTGCCTCTCAAAGGGGTATTTGTGTCGCCAGTGTCAAAGGGGGAAGTCTCGATCAGGACCAGATTCTTCGTCACAGATGTCAGCCCACACTCCATACTCAGTTGCGCCGCATCTGAGGCACTAAACCTCGTCCACTTCGCATACGAGGTGTATCAGATAGACATTGAGACACTGTTGAACAAATTCTCAGGCATCTTCGAGGGAATTGGGAAATTGAAAGCGCCCCCGGTGCGTCTCCACATCGACGAATCAATCAGGCCCACAGCCCTGAAACACCGGCGGATACCCTTCCACCTCAGGGAGAAGGTGGAGGAAGAACTCCGATCTCTCGTCAGCATGGACATCATCGAGAGAGTAGAGGGGCCGACGCCATGGGTCTCCCCGATTGTGGTGACGCCCAAACCGAAACAACCCGGGGCGGTCAGATTATGTGTGGACATGAGACTGCCCAATGCAGCGATTAAGAGGGAAAGACATATAACACCGACCCTCGATGACATCATTGGAGAACTACAAGGCGCCAAGGTCTTCTCCAAACTGGACCTGAGAGCAGGGTACCATCAGCTCGAGCTCCACCCTGACTCGAGATATATAACAACATTCACGACGCATGATGGCCTTTACCAATTCAAACGCCTAAGCTTCGGGGTCTCGTCAGCCGCCGAAGTCTTTCAAAATACCATCAGAGGGGCCCTAGCAGGTCTCAAAGGCGTGTTGAACATGAGCGACGACATCCTGGTGTTCGCGGCCTCGGAATCGGAACACGTGAAGAGGCTGGAAAGCACTCTCCAAAGACTGAAAAGTCTAGGCCTCACACTACATCGGCAAAAATGCGAGTTCTTCAAGGACCGCGTAGGTTTCTTTGGCTTCATCTTCCATGCAGCGGGTGTATCCCCCGACCCAGCCAAAATCAAGGACATCAGGAACGCTGCCGCCCCACAATCCCCCACCGAGGTGAGAAGTTTCTTGGGAATGGTAACATACTGTGGGCGGTTCATCAAAGGGCTAGCGTCAACGGCAGAGCCACTCAGGGCGCTGACGAGGAACGACACAGCATGGAAATGGGGCACCGAGGAGCAAGAGGCATTCCAGACACTGAAGACCGCCCTGTCCGATGGCGACACCATGGCGTATTTCAACCCTAGGGTGGAATCCGAGGTGGTGGTAGATGCGAGTCCGGTAGGGGTTGGGGCGGTACTACTGCAACCGGACGAGCGTGGCAATATGCGTCCTATTGCATATGCGAGCAAGGCCCTCTCCACCACTGAAATGAAGTACTCACAAATCGAAAGGAAAGCACTAGCCATCCTGTGGGGCTGCCGCCATTTCCGCCTATACATTTTGGGCAAGCCTGTTGTGGTCGTGACGGACCACAAGCCGTTGTTACCGATACTAGCCGGTGTGTCATCGAAACCACCACCCAGGATCGAACGGTGGATGCTGGCGCTGATGGAGTATGGGGTGAGACTGATATACAGGCCAGGCACAAACAATCCGGCAGACTATCTATCACGTCACCCCAACAAAGAGGATCCGGATACGGACATTGGCGCGAGCGACTGTCACGGACTGCTGTGTCAAGTGGTGGAAGGATCCCTTCCGACGGCGATATCAAGGGCAGTCGTATCGACGGAATCGACCAACGACGAGGTCTTCGACATCGTCCTAAGGGCAATAAGGAGCGGTGACTGGAAAGAGGTGCTGCGGGACAATTCGCGCCGACTAGAAGCGGCCCAGAGGGACCTCCAAGCGCTCTGGAAGGTGCGAGAGGACCTCTCCATCTCAGACGACGGGCTCATACTGAGAGGCCACCAAATTGTCGTGCCAAGGACGCTGAGGACCCGGATGGTAGAGCTAGCGCACGTCGGCCACCAGGGAGTGGTCAAAACAAAGGCACGATTAAGAGCCAAAGTATGGTTCCCGGATTTGGAGACAATGGTAGAGAACTTTGTGAAAAGATGTCTAGCGTGTCAGGCCGCGACCCCAGGCGACAGAGCTCCGCCGATCCAGTCCATGGAACGCAGCCAAAAACCATGGGGGACGGTACATGTAGACTTCGGGTCAACAGGACGGGGCATGTACTTTCTGGTAGCGGTGGACCAATGGTCACGTTACCCCAAGGTTGAGATAGTTGAATCAACAGCGACTGAATTCTCAACTAAGGCACTAGACAAGATGTTTGCTACACACGGGTTCCCAGACCTCATATGCTCGGACAACGGCCCGCCATTCACGGGCAACCAGTTCGCCTCCTATCTCAAAGAAAGAGGAATTCAACATCGCAGGGTGTCCCCACTCTGGCCACGGGCCAACGGGGAAGCCGAAAGGATGATGCGGACCCTCAATAAAGTCCTACGAATATCTGCCAGCAGCGGGGCTGACCTGGAGAAAAAGCTGGTGGAATTTCTTAGGGAATACCGCACGACACCCCACCAGTCCACGGGAGTGGCTCCCGCGGAAGCACTATTTGGACGATGCCCAAGAGGACTGCTACCGGAGGAGGAAGGTCGAACACCCGGAGCTATTGACAATGAGAAGGTTCGGGAAGAGCGAATCAGGCGCAACGAAAAGGAAAGTGAACGACGAGGGCTACAGGAAAAAGAAGTGCGGGTAGGGGACACGGTGTTGGTCAAGAATCGACACTCGGAAGGCAAACTGTCCCTCCCATTTGAGCCCCGCCCGTGGAAGGTAACACACGTGAAGGGCACGATGGTAACGGCGGCCTGTGATCGGGGGACTGTTACACGCAACCGGTCATTCTTCAAGAGAATTGAGAACCCAGTCGAGAATGGAGCACCGGAGGAAGACACAAACACGGAAGAACCACACACCGATCAAGGCGAGAGCGGGCACCAAGCCCCAGCAGGAGCCGGGCTCGGCTGTCCCACGCGGCCTGAGACCCCACCGCGATATCCAGTCCGCCGAGAGCGGAGGCTGCCAGGATATCTCAAGGACTATGTCCTGGACTCGGGAGACTAAGCCGAAGGGACCTGATGGGACGTAAGTGTAATTGCCAAAGGCTGTGTTCAAAGCCACCAAGTGCATTGGGGACCAGGCACCCCGCAAGTTTATGTTCTATTTTAGTTAAAGTTGAAAAGGGATGTGACGTTCCGAGTCATGTGTAGCGCACATGCGCGAGCCTCGTTGTGGCCCGCGCATGCGCGGCAGCAATAAAGTGCGCCCGTGCGGCAGTTCCCGCCGGTACGCGGACGAACCAACATCGCGTCCCGCGTACTCCTTGTGTGCCTGCATGGATGCGTGTGTGTGTGGGTCCCCGGGGCATACATAACACACATCTGATCTATATAACTGCTGGGTTGTAAAATGATGCATAACTGTAGTTCTATGAAGAGCTTTTGCTTTGCTTGTTGTTACAGGCTTTGCTACACTCTTTTTTTAACCAATCGCAGTGATGCAATCAATAGATCTTAGGTTATGTTGATTTATACTGCACACCGCTACCATGCATGTAGTTATGGACAAAAAGGTTGGAGGTTTGAGGCTATGCTAGAGAATGGCAGCTTAAAATGTGGCATTACAGCAGTGGGCACCCTCCATTTCCCAAAACCGAGACATGGGGCCTCAATACAACTCTGGCGGTAGCTGTGCCGTTAAAAACAGCACAGCTGCCGCCGGAGTTGCATTTTTTCCGGCACCCGCGAATGGGCAAGAACTGGGTCATGCCGAGCTCGGCGGACCCGGTAATTGCCCATTTGTGGGTGCCGGAATCAAGGGCGTCCCGATCCCCATTCTGCCCCATGGGGGATGGGGAGGTCGGATGCACCGGCACATTCAGAGTTGTGCTGGTGCATCCGACATGCTCTGCTCGTAGGTGCCGTTACACCCGCCAGGAAAAACCTGGTGGGTGAGACGGCACCCGCGAGCAGAGCTCGTAGTATGGCAGTCCGGGAACTACGGTACCGGCATGCTTACCAGTACCGTAGTTCCCGGACCGCCATGGTTGTAATGAGGCCCATGTAGTTTTACTCCAGGGATGGGGGACCCAGGTCCTATTTCCGGGATGATCCCAAAAACCGGGACGTCTGGTCACCCTAACACTGGTAGTATAATAAGGCACATTGGTTATCTCGAAGTAGTCGGTGGGAACGCGGGCGTGGGTGCTGCAAGTCAAGGTAGGTGGCAGACCTGTCCGTATGTTCCTTTTCTGCCAAAACTGGGACTTGACCATTGATAGAACTGTGTGTAGATGTTGGTCGTGTAAAAGCCAGGGTGGGTGGTGTAAATTAGAGTGGAGGTGCCTTGACAGAGAGTGGTGTCAGTGCGGTAAAATAAGAGGCGAGGTGATGCAGGACAGGTTTGTGGTGCAGCCAGCCAAGTTGTAATATCCTAATTTACTGAAAAAGGTTTGAAACACACTGCACTGATAGAGCTGGGTTTGCCCAACAGCACTCTAAAAGCAGGGAGGCGAATAGCCAAAATGGAGGTGCATCTGTGTGCCGTGGGTCTCAGTCCTCCAAAATCAAGGGGGCAGCAGATAACGACCGAGCTGCATTGGCAGAGCTGCGTGTGGGCCACAGTACTGCAAAAGCTAAGTGTGGCGTTCTCGGGTGGTGAGCATTGTCAGAAGTGTGGGTGTGTATCTGTGTGTGGTGTATATAAGCACAATGCAAGGAGAGGCCTGTCGGTCACAAATGGAAGTGCATTGACAGATCTGTGTCTGGATCTCAGTGCTCTACATAGTGTGTGCGAGTCAATCACAATTGTGGCACATTGGCAGAGCTGTGTGTGGACCTTGGTCCAGTACAATCGGGAGAGGGCTGCAGCGTAACATGTAGGTTTGTTCTTGGAGCTATGTGTGCATCTCACTGCTATACAATTAGGGGGTTGGATATCAGAAATGAGGTGCTTTGGCGGAGCTCATTGTGGGTCTCAGTATTGTGAAAACAGGATAAGTTTACAATTTAGAAACTAGCATTGGCAGCACCCTATACGCATACACGTACTGTAAAGCAGCGAGCTGTAGGACAGAAGTTGGGTGCATTCGCAGAGTGCATTGGCAGAGCTGCATGTGAGTCTTAGAACTGTAAAAGCAGAATACTGTAGGACAGCATTGAGGCTCACTGATAGAGCTCTGTGTGAGCCTCAGTATTGTAAATTAGGGCTGCAGGCCAGAAAACGAAGTGCATTTGCGGAGCTGACTGCAGGACAGCTTTGAGGCTCACTGACAGAGCCCTGTGTGAGCCTGAGTATTGTAAACTCGGGCTGCAGGCCAGAAACGAAATGCAAATGCAGAGTTGACTGCAGGACAGCATTGAGGCTCACTGACAGAGCTCTGTGTGCGCTGCAGCGCCTCAGTATTGTAAACTAGCGCTGCAGGCCAAAAAACGAAGTGCATTGGCCGAGCTGATTGTTAGGCATTTGGTGCAGAGAGCCCAGCAGGAGCTGTGCTTTCTGCGGGGTTTAGCTTTCAACTTCAGTAGTTTATTTCTCAACAGTGGTGTCGAAATGTGTTAACGCGAAACACCTGCGACCTTCTGGCGACCCCTGCTTCGGATATATAAAAGAAAGATCTGAGCGTCCCCTTCCAGCGTTCCCGCCGGCGGGCTGGGGGTTCCGTTACGTGCTGGACTCTCGCACAATGTTGCCAAACAACGTCAGATCCCAGGGGACGTCAGCGTCTCTTTCCAATCTGAGCCCGCCCCCCGGGGTGGGGCGGGACGGCCGCATATGTGTACATAATGAGACAGTGGAAGAGTAGGAGCCGGCCAAAAGCGAGAGCAGCCCCGAGCACAGGGCACGAGCAGCGACCGCGCAGCAGCCGCCGAGAAGCCGCGGCCATTCCGGGGGTGTCGCAGGCAGGGCAGCTGTCCAGCAAAGCCTCTCCCCACCAGAAAAAGTGGAGCAGCCCGTGGCTCCTGTGGGCTCGCTTGCCACGTGATTCTTTCGACGGTGTTTGGAGCGAACCGCCTCTTCATTTGCCACCCTGAACATTGAGTTGTTGGAAGTTAACTGCCGCAGAGCTTCATTACTCTTTTATTGGTGACAGTTCTCAATTTGAGCAAACCCTCAATTTCATTATATAATTGAGTTCTTTTGGAGGACTCAAGGGAGAAGACGAAAAGTGCGTGGTCTTCATTCAGCAGAGAGGATAAGGAAGGACTTTGGAAGGGCCCAAAGGAAGCCCTGGAACCGGGCCTGTCCCTCCTCGCCCAGAGCCAGACGTCTGATACGCACTGCGCCTACAGAAGAGGGCACTGTTGAAAGTCATGTCGACCAAGGAGGCAGAAGTGCTGGGCATCTGCTCCAACTATCAGGCGGTAATGCCTCAGTTTGTGTGCAAGACGGAGGAGTTCCCACAGCCGATGAAAGCCAAGGTGCTTAAAGGGAAGGGCAAGCTGCGAAGAGCCCGCCAGTCCAGGTTCAAGACCCAGCCGGTCACCTTTGATGAGATCCAGGAGGTGGAGGAGGAAGGGGCCTCCCCCACGGACGAGGAGAAGGCCAGGAGGTCTTTTCTGCAATCGCTGGAGTCCCTGCGGAGAAGCACGCAGAACCTGCACCTCCAGCAGAGGGAGAATAAGCTGAGCAGCTCCTCCAAGATGAGGCACAGCCTGGACTCCAGCGACTCAGACTCTGCGCACTGAGGAGGGCCGGCTCAGGTCCTTCTGGGCCCTCAACACCTCTATCGAGGTCTGGGGACCCAGCAGCACAGCGCATGACCGGCCCCTTTTGTGGTAGGAACCCATGAAGAGGCAGAGGAGACTGCTCAGCGCAGGAGAGCCTAGAAGTGATTCAGCGCACAGTCGTGCTCCACAAGTCAACCCGCTCGCTTGGAGCAGTATCAAAGGGCGCGCATGTCACAACCTGCTCGGCGGGACATTGGACTGCACAGATGCTGGGACCAAGGTGCAGTGAAGCCCATGGTCTGTGATTGCTCGACCCCAGTGATCAAGGATGGCTGCCCTCAACAACAGACCAAACACTGCTCTCTAAAGCCCCCCTTTGCCCACCAGCAGCCCAGCTAATGTTCCTAAACTTCCAAATTATGTTTTGGGGGATATTTTGAGTCAAGTACAGGCTATTCTGAAAGGGCGGGCCCAAAATCACTTGTGACTACACGTGGGGTTATGGCAAAAACAAACGCAGATCAAGAAAGACAAATTAGAAACTTTTCACCAAAAAATGTAAAGTAGTCATAATAAATGAGTGATCACCCTGGAATGGAGTCGTAACTTGCCGGGGGAGCCACAGATGCAGTGACACTTGCGACTCAACAAGGAACACGTTTGAAGCCACATTGAATCCAAGCCAGAACTCCGGCAACAGACTCCGACAAACCAAACTTTTTATGTTGTGAAACCTTTGCCAACATATCTGTTTCATTGTCACAATCCAGTGTCATTTTCTAGCAAGTGACTTTCTCTACCTATTTCTAAACTGCCTTTCAACTGTTTTTATGAAGAAGAGCAAGAGGTCAGGGCTAATGAACATTTTAGATATATTTTCTATTTTTCTGGTCTTTTTTAAATGCTGGCAGCGGTAACCAAATCTGTCTACCCAATCAGCTGTGATATTTTGATTAAAGAAATATATATATTTACATTGCGTGTTTTAGTAGTGCCTTGCTGATAAGTGTGTGCTGCCTTCTCCAACCGCAATGACAGGTACCCGAACCCCAACCTTAGGGTGTGTTGTCAGAGCAGTGCATGCACCTTTTTTGGCATATTACAAATGTTTATTATTTTATATACCACCTGCTACTGGCTTTTCGCTCATTTCTAAGTACTCTGCCATCAATGGTGAGGGAGCCAATATGCTTCGTCGAGGATCACACAATGTGGTCAAGTGTGGAAGCCAGTGTTGGAACTTGAGTTTCCAAGAACCAGAGTCAGTATCGTACTCACTAGTCCACAGCACTTCCATTTTTTTTATCATGCTTCTGAGGCTGTATCAAAACACTTTAAAGCACAGGTAGTAAACATATCGGGAAAAGCATTACATTTGTATTTATTTTTTAATTATTTACCCACACATTGACTACCCATGGCCAAGCTAATCCCTATGGCCATTCCCATCCACTTTCTGCCCGCCCTGCCCAAAACACATCGTCCCCGGCTCTCTTTGTGCTAGCTTTATCAAGTGGCAACATCAAACGTTGTGCTCAAAGTGCACGTCAGTGCTATTTTAAAGCAGTCTTCTGAGAGTTTGTGGCTTAATTGGTGCTGTAAATTTGCCACTGGTGAAATGTCTTAACCAAGTGTACCTTCACCCCCTTGATTTATAAGTACTATGCATGTGAAGTCCTGGTAAAAACAAGCTTGGCGAAGCCAAAACTTTAGGGTTAGATTAGATATTTAATCCGCATTTGCCAGACTCTGCTATCATATGCCCAGGTGCTCGCACCATTTTGCAGCTGCTACCATTAATGCCCAGATTGTACCATTACAGCAGTGCCTGGTAAATGCGTACACAAAACTGTTTTCATTGCCATTGCTTATCTTTTATCGAATGTCTGCCGAAGACTGAGGACAGGGTGCTTGATATCACTTTTCAGACAAGGGGGTTTACCAGACCTCTTCCGATGGGCTATTAATATCAGCACGACGAAACATGCTCGCCTCCCTCCCAACCGCACTCAAGGTCTTTGCTCTTTTGCAAGTGTTTATTTACGACGTCACATGGAAATCTTACCTTCTCCATGCCGGGTGTGTACATCGAGGACTACCAGTTCCAGAATGCAAAGCGATATGGGCTAACAGTGACGACTAGCTGAACTTCAGAAAACTGACGCAGGATAATTCGAAAGTCATTCTCTACACACACAGAACCAACATGTGTAGTTGCGCGCGCATGGATAGCAGATGGGCCTTGAAAGAGGGCGGTTTGATGGCACTCGCCAATAAACAAACGTGCAGGAGAGCACACCCTCTAGCTAGCTATGGCAGAGGCATTAAAAGTGTATATGCTGCGCTCTTGAAGACCACTGCCATAAAGTATGGACGGGACGCTTTCTCAGACAAACCTTTGCTTCGTAGGCAGCAGCACGCAATTTGGGCAAGGAGGGAACACACTTATCTGCACCCGCCAGCACTGACTGCTAGAGTGCCTCCGAAGGAGAGGGGCTTGGGTGGGTAATACGTAATAACATATTCTGAGCCTAGTAAAATAGCTCAGTTAATAGAGCATTTACTGTAGACTGCTGGGTGAAGCTTCAATGTGGCATTTTCCATTGCCCAATGTCGACACCCGCTTTTTCGGTTTCTAAATGTAGATTCAACATATAATTGAGTTGAGTGTCTGTGATACGCGTTGTTTTAGTGCTGAGAGGCAATTGCAGTTGCGGTGTGAGCATTGATACCAGTTTTCCCGATACACACACACATCAAATCCCCATACCTCAAATGACTGATCTTTTAAAATTGGGAGCGCTTATTGCTTTGGGTAACAGTTGTAAGTTTACATGAGCCTTCTAATATGCATTTAGAATGTTAACCTAATCAGAGAACAGGAGCGGGAACACCGCTCGTGTATGCTGGCAATGTGCTGAGGGTCCGAGCAAGTAAGTCAAGTAGTTTTGAAAGTGTACATTTGCATTTATGTGTGCATACAAGGGGGTTTCTGAGTGCGTGTGTATGCATTTTTTTGCTTGTAAACTTGTCTTTGTTTATATGTATGTGTGCATGTAAGGGGTTGTCTGAATGCACTGGTAAATCAGAGAGTATATGTTGTGTATATGCATGTGAATGAGAGCGCGTATGCTGTATTAATGT
The DNA here is from genome assembly GCF_040938575.1 of Ambystoma mexicanum. Lineage (NCBI taxonomy): Eukaryota > Metazoa > Chordata > Amphibia > Caudata > Ambystomatidae > Ambystoma > Ambystoma mexicanum. The sequence goes on from NC_090934.1 coordinate 477,869,494, forward strand.
GTGTGTGTGTGTGTTTGGGGGCAGAGAGCAGAGCTCTACTTTTAGGGGGTGCTGCTGGCTACTTGTGGCATGGCATTTTGTACTGGGAATCAAGGTTCAAGCAAACACGATTAGTGTTATTATGTGGGTAGGCTGGGCTACATTGGTTGATCAAGTCTGGGCATGTTTTCTTACAGTGGCAGGGTATTTTCTACTGGGAATCAAGGGTAAAGCAAACATGATGATTGGCCTACTTTGGTGCAGCCATTCTAGATACAGTTTCTTAACTGTGGCATGCCTTTTTTTTTACTGGGCATCAAGAGTAAAGCAAACGTGATATTACATGGCTAGACTGGCCTACACTGATGCAGCCAGTCTGGATATATTTTCTTACTGTGGCATACCATTTTTTACTGGACATTTAGGGTACAGCAAACATGTTAACATGGCTGGAACAACCTACATTGGTGCAGCCAGTCTGGACGTGTTTTTTCACTGTGGCATATAATTGTTTACCGTCATCAAGCATAAAGCAAACATGAGTGTTCTTATGCATTCATACTGGCCTGTTTGTGCAGCAAGTCTGCACAAGTTGTCTTATTCTGGTATGGTGGGTGATACAGGGAAAGCCAGCAGGACTATGAAGTGCTTTACATAAGATTTAATAGTTGTAGTATTTTATTGCTTTTTTTTTAAGTTGGGAGTAAAATTATTTTTAAGGAGTATAAAATGAAGTCCTATTCCCAATGGGAGTATTTTAGAGGCTTCTAAAATATGATTAAACTGTAAAACAAAAATAGTTTTGTAATACATATTTATGTGAACCTAGTTACTCATGCACAGAAAACGATACATTTTTACCATATCAGATCAGGCAGTAATAATAGTAGTGTTTCCTCCTGTGGTTTCCGTCTACTACTGGTCCAAACATAACCATGGAGCTGTTTGGGTGGAAGCTGATGCGTGTGTTTACTATTTTTTCTTGGGAGTATATGTACTTCCTTTTTTAATTATTTTTAGGGGCTGCAAGTGGCTGATGCACCCTTTATCTGTAGAGCTGGGAGTACGTTCCCATTTGGTAGTACTACCATATACTGGTGCAGCCTGGAAGTACATTTATGGGCACCGCTATCATGAAAATGTTTGTTTATACCGGCATGTAATGTGGGCAAAGCAAAGGCATCATGAAAAGCTGTTGGAAAATGCTACTATGCACTGTTGGCGACTTGCCTCTATTGGATTTGTTCATGTGTTACCCTACAGAACTGGTTGCAAACTGTATGGCTTTTTACCTAGGTTTTCACAGAACCCGTGCTAAAAAATGCACCATTTTAACCCATTATTTAAAATTTTGTATTGGGGGCAGAAACCCCTAAACTTTACTTGGTTGGTTTGGGCTCCATCCACACGCTCGGTCACTGCTGCATATTCGTAGGAAACCAATTACGCCTCTCCTGCCACCACTGGGCTCGAATCAGAGTATTGCTGACTCAGCCTCCCATCTTTCTGAGGTCCATGTAAGGAGTACCATTTAGTTGTGATTAAAACCGGCTGCTGTTACACAGCCCAGTAATACATGAAAGATTAACAGAGCCAATAACAGGGCAATCCAAATAAATTCGCACTATTAATGCGCATAACAGTCATTAATGAGCATTACAAGTCTTAAAAAAGAGGGTGAAATACCAACAATGAAAAGAAGCCAGTGCACTTGGCCAAAGTGTTCCACAGAACCTTAGTACGACCATATGTGGGCATATCCGCACTATGAAACTAGAACAAGAAAAATGCCGGATCGGTTGCTCACTTAATACGCCCAGAGCTTCCAATCGCATATCACCCTATATACGGAAACAGTTGCTCAGCGGGCTGATGCGCCTGCTGCATGGATCTATGCCTAACCTGCTGTTTATCTTGGCCGAGATAATGGGTGGCATCGAGTTTAGTGACGCAAACTTTCATTGCTACGGCCCTCTGATAATAATGTGCTACAAACAATGCTATGTATACGATTCCTTTTACTTTGACTTTTCAGGCGGTGGGTGTACAGAAGAAGGGTAAAGGAACCCCAGAGAGCACCCATACGTGCTGTATTATTCCCATTAAACCTGGGTTGAGAGTGCTAGGCGGCGCGGGGTTTTGCGGGTTAAACCTGGGGTAAGCAGGCCGGGTGTCTAAATATTTAGGCTGTAAGCTAAACCTCCCAGAGGCGTGTGACATGCGGTCTGGAGGCGTAATTCAACATGGGCTTGTTGAGATATTGCAGGCCCCTCCAGGGAAAACCTGACTGGCACCGGGGGCCAAGGAGCTGCCAATGTGGTGACCACATCCTACAGGGAAATCGGGGGAATTCAAAGCTGCTGCCTTCTAAAGGATGTCACCAGCACAGATTGTAAACACTAATGTGCTTAAACAATGTGTATCATCTGTTTACTGCAACAAGACACATACTCGGGCTCATTGATGAACCATGTACTTTCGTGTTTCACAGCATAACGCAAGGCCTACAAGTTCCATAATGCAAAGCGACGTTGGCGAAAAAAAACAGGCTGGGTGCAAAATGTCACACATGATAAGGGACCATTTACAGCAGTGGGCACTGTACTACATGCTTAGTCCATTTAAATTGAAAATGTAAGCCCCCTCATTTTTTGTTGTGTTTTGTGCAGTTAGGCACACAGAGGCTCGGACTGGCCTGTAGGGCAGTAATGCAATGCCCGAAGTGAAACTGGCCTACATACTTATGTAGGCCAGTTGTTTTGATCACATTATTTTAGTCAACGTGGTCCAGAATGATGGGGTATTTCACTGTACAGCTGATGTTTTACTGTAAACATGTTTTTTACAATGCACAATTTGCAACACATTTTACCAGAAAACTCCTCTTTGGGTGCTACTCAAACAGCCTGTCATAAAAGGAGCAAACTGCAATTTGCGACTGTGGGCAACTTTTTCATTGGTGCCCCAGCCAACTTTATACCCGAGTGCAGCCCTGGGCACACAAAATGTAAACACTGTACTATTTGTAACAGTGTAGGCACACACAGATAGTGAGCAATGCATTGTTTGCATCTTGTTCTAATGAAGGCACACACACACACACGAAGAGGGAGTAGGAAAGTGAGAAAGGTGATGTCCTGTTGGCAGCTTTAGTTCGGTTTTCACAGTGTGCTGAGCTTCGGTGTGAATATCGGAATCCTCGTGTGCTGTTGGTGTGACTTATGTGTTGTTAATTTGTTGTTGCAGTGTGGTGAATTGCCTGCGGTTGGTTTGCTGTGCGAGAACGTGGATGTGTGGATTTTTGTGTGAGTTAAGTATGCAGAAATGTGAGGTTTTGGGTTGGGTTATATATCACTTAGTCCTTATAATTTAGTTTATGTTGGACTTAACCACTACACCTTGATTTAGTTGGTGACAGCATAATATGCCACACAGGTTAACATGACCCATTCCATTTGGGAGATGGTAGTCTAGTCCTGGTTTTAACTTTGCATTCTAGGACTGGTAGTGGATTTCACATTGTAAACAAAGGACTGCAAGTCCCAGAAAGCAAAGCTAAAACCAGACCTGAACTAGCATCTCCTGAATACAATGGGGCATATTGACATGTATTCTGTGCAACAGAAGACCAGCCTAATAGTAGTAAAAAGTCAGTATCTGTGGAAATTCACGAGTGCCCAGGGAATAGGGTGGAGGGGGGGGGCCACAACAGCTATTCGTCATGTTTGCGCTGCACTCCTGTCTCCACCTTTCCCAGCACTCGTCTGCTGTACCTCTAGCATAGCACTCCTCTCTGCTGTTCCTAGCTCTGCCATTCACCTCACTCTACTCCCCCTTCTCAACCCCAACTCACCTCCCAGACCTCTACTGCACTGCACTAGATCAACCTTTCTAAGCAGTGCCACTCTCCAGCATGAAACCATTATGGATATAAGGGTATACCGTTAAAGATACCGTGAACAACTTAATTGAACAATAATAACTGTCTCGTTGTTTATACCGTTATACCATTTATACCGTTAAGTGTGCTTTTCAGTCTGATTTGGAAAGGCTGCAGTAAGCAAGTGCTGTGCAGTCTTGGTCTGGCACTGTTGGATGTGCTGTCTGCCAAGGGGGCCTTGTTTGGCAGACAAGAGTATAGGGAAAGTGAGGCCACATTAGTAAATGCAGCTTTGCTGCTGTGACCACTCTTTCTCTGTGATCAGTAGAGTCAGGTCAAAGATCAGCGGACTTTGCGCAAATTGTGTTGAAAGCTGCCCAGTACCTGAACCTTTGTGTTCCCCATGCAAAGCTGGTACGATGAGCTAACCGAGGGCTCTAGAAGCATACCAGAGACTCCAGTTCATAGACTCCACCAGACCTGGATTTCATGGGCAAACTAGAACAAAGTTATTTTGTTTACGGCATTATTTATTTGAAAGGCAGCAAACAGATTTTAAATGTTTTCACATAGTCATGCTGCTCCGCAGCTAAAGGTCAGATCTTCTATGGTGATTGTCCCGATTTTCAATTTGCAATTAGCAAGACCAAGGGACATCACAAGGGTGAGCTGAGGGCCTGAACTGAAAGTGAGCATTTTATTTTTCCTTTTGTTCCTATGTAAACAAATAGAATGAAACGTTCAGTGACTTGCAATACAGTGGAGCCAGGAGCACCTTGCTTAGCAACCACTCAGCCAGCAGGAGCAGCAATGTTATTCAGCCTGGTCCGGCATCCTGTGCCATTAGTTCAGTAAGTTAAGGTCCTGAGCACTGAGCAAACACACATTGGAACAGCTCTTGCTCCGGCTGTGCAAATTGTAAAAAAAAAAGGATGGCCAGTGAAGTCATGCATATCGAATGACTCTCCCCATGGTTTAGATTGAAGGAACTAAAGTTTCTTATGGTCATGGATCGGATAGCCATCCAGTTCTGTTTTAGCTTAGAATTCTGGGATTTGTACTTTCCCCACCAATTTGAAAGATGGGTAACTACACATCCCAGAATTCAAAGGGGAGAATGAACTGGATGCCCTTCTGATGCATGTGCACAAACAACCTTAGCTCTGTAGACCAGGCATGGACTGGCCTTTAGGGCAATAGGCCCATGGCCGAAACAAAAATGCGAAATGCTTGTGTGGGCCAGTTTTTTTGGGTCAAATTGGGGCACTTTTTTGGTCAACGTGGGCCAGTTTGATGAGTGACTTCACCATGCGGCTAATAGTTTTGACCACTGTTGCTGAATAAATATTCTTTTAAATGTACAATTTACATCACATTTTATCAAAATTCTCCCCCTTGGGTACTATTCAAGCAGTGTTCCAAAAGGAATTAATTCCCATTTGTAACTGTGGGCCACTTTTATGTTGGTGCCTGAGAAAATGTTATGCCCCAGTCCGACCCTGCTGTAGACTGCGTGAACACTGGGCCTATCAGTGCTTTCTGCTAGTAAATAAACTGCCCCCCACCACTGTCCTCTGTGTAGATTTGCACATTGGCACTAGAGTTGTTGCTTCGCTTGATCCTTCACCTACCTGCCTTCTGCATATAGCACTGGACTTAAGCAGGCAGGACAGATTCTACATTCAATTTGAAGTATCCAGAGCAATGGGGGTGAACTATTTCTTAGGTCTATTCTCAGTTTGTGACATTCCTCCCTCTGAACTCTCATCAGAAGGGTCCTAATGCACTCAGACCTTGGGAAAACGGTAATGATGGGGCTGTGGTGAGGTGGTGGTCTAGGCCATATTTGTGCCGATATGTATTTTAACTTTGTAATTTTCAAAGTTTTTTTTTTGCCACTATCTTTAATAAGGTAAATGAACATGTATAGCAAGAATCAAGAAAAAAATCAACAGTGCCCACTGAACGCTGTCCCTTTAGGATTTTATGGTCAGTGGTGACTCTGACATCAGACCTTCATAATACACCAGGCAGATGGTAAACAAGGTATAGTGATTAGATCACTATGCAACCTTTCGGTGTGTCTGTGTTGGCTATGACATTTTGACAAAAGAAACACAATGACATGGGCTTTCAGACCGCACATGAGTGACTTTTCTCCCTTTAATGGGATAAGGAGTTGTCAAAACAAACTTTTCGTCACAGCGAGTGGTCATGATGCCCATACCATGTGGTTCCAAAAAAAATACAAGTCGGGGCCAATTTTCAAAGCGATGACCTGTGACTGAGCAGCAAGCTCATTGCTCAAAATGTGCATTATAACACTTCCACTAGTCACTCTTTCATTCAAGGCGAACAACGAGTGAGCGCCATGAAAGACCAATTCTTCAGCCGCCTTAGATTCCTGGAGGATCAGCTAAATATGTGCAGAGACTAGTTTCAAAATACTACCTTGCTACAGCTGGAAAATCCTGCCTGCGCATTCGTAAGTTAACTTAAAAGCATTGACTTAATGGTAAGTTAAAGAACGTCAAATGCAAAAAAGCAATGGAAAAAAAAAAGTTTTTTTTTTTTGGTACAAGTAGTTTCAGTTGGAGCAGTTTTTAATGCCATTCCGTAAACCACACGTGCCTGACACACAATCATTATGTTAGCAATAAGAAGAATAAATACAGAGCCAAGAAGGAAAAGGATTTACTTTGAGTTGGCGGCTTTGGGGTTTATATATTTATAATGGATAATGTTTTCTAAACATATGACAATGTGGGATTTCCCTGGTTCTATCATTGAATTTACATATAATAAGTCACACTGCGAAATTCACTCATCTGCGGGTATTCACTGCTGCCATACCAAAGGGTAACATGTCCGTGATTACTGAACACCTTTTGGCCCGCAAGTAAACTTAAGGCTGTAACCTAAATCGTAAATAGAGAGTGCGTGTATGCGCTCAAGCGCATACTACCTTCAGCCTCCATTGATCTCTGGCATGCAGATTATCAAGACGGCAACATGTTCATCTTCACCAGTAGCCAGTGGGGGGAGCTAAAAGCCTAAATGACCACTTAAGAAAAGCTATTAAGTTTGCTTTGCCAGTCGCAGCAGGGCTCCCCCTCCTCCTCTCCATACGTATGTTTGTGTTGTTTGGTGGAAGCAAGGGGTGGCATATCAGTGGAAAGTATGTTGTAAAGCCCAATTCTGGCCCTGGGAGCCTGGTTTTGTTTGTGATGATAAGTCTGACAATTTACAACCTTTTAAGAAAATATTTGTTAAGATTAGTTAACTCTACCTGCTATACCGTGATAACCATGATATACCGTCATTTGGCAAGAAGGTTTTCGTACCGCCATAAAACTAATACCATGACACCCCTAGAAACCATGGCCTGCTTTCCACAACACACTTCCCATCCCTGGAACTACCCAGTCTGACCTCAAACACTGCACCACTTTCTGCCAACCACTCTTCTCTTCTCAGCTCTACCTCTAACGCTGCACTTCTCTTCTCATGACTTTTCCCAGCACTCACTTGCCCGCCCTGAATTACATCACTCCAATCCACCTTTCACAGCAGTCAAAAGCCCTGCCTGTAGCAAAGCACTCCTCTCTGCTCTTCTTTGCCCTGCCATTCACCTCACTCTATTCCCCCTTCTCAGCCTCATCGCACCTTCCAGACCTTTCTCAGCAGTACAACTCACTGGCAGGAACCCATGCACTGCACCCCTCAACTCATTTTCCAGTCCTGACACTAACCAGTCTGAACTCTAACACTGCACTCCTTTCTGCCACCCACCCGTCTCTTCTCAGCTCTACCTCTAGCAGCTGCACTCCTCTTGACTTTTCTCAGCACTCACTTGCCCGACCTGAAGCACATCACTCCGGTCCAATGTTCTCAGCACACAACTGCCCTGCCAGTAGTACAGCACTCATCTTCTGTACTCTTCTTAGCTCCACCATTCACCACATTCTAAACCTCTTCTCAGTATTTGCTCTCACTTGCCAGACTGCTAACACTGTATTGCTATCCACCTTTCTCAGCCCTACCACTCACCTAACTAGCGCTGCACTGCTGCTCATGTTTCTGGGCCCTACACTAAGCTGTCTGACATAGAGCACTGGACTCCATTCTACCAAACAGCAGTCCATTTTCATCCCTTCCTCTAGCACTGAGCTCTTCTGCACCCCTTTCAGAACTCACCTGCCAGTGAGGGGAGTTGCTAGGTCTGGAAAAGAGCCGGGGCTACGCTGATGTCGGAACTGTTAGGACTGGGGGCTAGCTAGTCTTTTGGCTGTAGCTCCTGAGATTCTATCCGGGGCTACAACCAAAAGATCAGGGGCTACAGCCCCCTTATACTCCCTTAGGAACGCCCCTGCCTGCCACACCTCTGGCACACCACTCATCTCTCTCGGCTCTTCCTTCCACATGACCATACTGCACTCCCCCTTCTCAGCCTACCTGCTCACCTGCCCAAACTCTAACATTATCTATGCATTGTACAAATGTGTGTATAGAATGCATAAAGTGCAAACCTAGCTGTGGAGCCACAGAGTGCTGTACTCAGGGGACACAACTAGGGGGCGGGGGTACATTTAGGGTGCAGGGTTAGCAGAGGAGCAGTGGGGAAGGGGAGAAGTAGGGTTGAGTGGAGCAATCGGCTATTGGCAAAATGATTAGGGTCTTTAGGTCCTTCTATGTTGCGTGGCACTGCACTCCCCTCCATCTTTCTTAGCACTACATTCACCTGCTGACCTCTAGGACTTCATTCCTCTCCACCATTCACAGCCCTACCTGACCTCTGGGACTGCACTATTCAATACCTTTTTTTGACACTGCCAACATAGCCCCCAGTGAAGATCTGCTGATGCTATGGAGAACCAGAGATAAACGGTTCCATGTGTTAATATACCCGCAAAAATATCGCCATACAAGAATGGAGTCATATGTTTGTGGCGATATTAACCCATTAAATCTGCAGGGGACACCCCTGCAACCCCCATATTATTTTAAAGGGAGCGGGGGACACCCCTGCAACCCCCGCTCCCATTTACCCAAAATTTTTCCCCACTAATAATATCGCCTATGGCCGTTCCTGAAGACCATTTTTATGGCAATATTATTGGTGGGGATAATATTACCCGATACCACATAAACGTGGAAGGAATATTCTCTTCCACTCAGGGCGACAGTACAGTGCCACTTTAGAAGATAATACTATGCCTCAGAGAGACATTTGTACATGCTGCTCTTTACAGGAGGAATCCACCATCTCTCCAACACATCTCAGCAATATTCAGGGCCCACTTTATCTCTGATACATGCTGGACAAAGCTTTCTGAGATGTTGGTTATCATTTCACCATGATACCAGTCCTTATCATTCATTAACACGCTGGGCAGAGTGCCAGCCAATCAGGGAGCTCGTAATGCCGCCTGACATTGCTAGTTTAGACCCACATTCCAATCTCCCTGATGGCCAGTTCCCCCACCTGCCATCTTCCCCCACCGACCCTGCTTTTTCCCCCCTCTGCCTCTCCCATCCCACTTACCTGATTCGGCAGCAGGTCCCTGCCCCCGCAGCTCCTGTCCCAGCTCCGAGCACCAGAGTGTGACCACCATGGAAATGGAAGGCCTGCCTTCCAATTCCATTGTGGCCATGTTGGTTTAATGTTTTCTCTACGTGAAGGGGATTCCGCGAGGCATCCCGTTCACAGAGAGAAAATACTTTCCTTTAAAAAAATAAAACATTAGCACCCATGTAGCGCACTACACAGGTGCTAATGGTTATATGCCCCTCGGTGATGGCCCACCCTGTAGGTAACAGCCTGCCACCCTTGTTAAGGGACCCTCGCTGCGGTCGAGCCCTTCACTTTACTTTATTTAATTTATACCACGCACAATGGACCCGGAGACATGATTGCACATACAAACAAAGAACACAAAAGTATACAACATGAAACATAAAAGCAAAACATAAGAGGGATTTCCAACAAACTACCATTACATATCCTCACCAGAGGTCAACATAACTGGATCTCACACCAGATACAAGTGATCACAGACCATCAATCTTTTAGCAAATATAAAGAGATGGTAGGCTCAATTCTAGCAAAACATATTTCGTCAATTTATTATATTTTTCTCATAAAAACAGACCATTAGGTCACAATTGTACAACTCATTATACATAAAACAACACAAATAAAAAAGAGACATATAATCAATAGTTCAAATCTTGTGATGTGTTCACATAATATTTGGTAGACAGACAATAGTGATGTTAGTAGCACAATGGGTGACTTTGCAATAGCCTGGTATTGTTTTTGCTAAGGCGTCCCCACTTTGTTTGTGTCGACGTGCACAAATACGTTTCCAGCCTTAGTGTTTTTAAACGACTTTTCCTTATTTCACAACACTTAGTCGTATAGATAAGGCTTTCTTCAGGACACAGTATTGACAAGTATAACTTGTCACACAATCAAATGTGCAATGTGTCAGTATATCTAAAAACAAAGAGAACGAAAATCAATTACTAAAAAGAGCCTAATATTATTTTTCACATGTATTTATGGCAGAGAACCTATGTTTATACCATTCTAGCAATTCGGGTGGGTAGGTCTATTTCAACAGAAACACATAGGAGCCATGTGATCACATTAGCACCTCAGTGTGTGTCACTCATATAATTTAGGAGACTATATTTCTTATTGGCTCACGTTGCTTAGCCTATCAATCCTTATTGTCAGTGGAGGAAGAGTGCATAAGTGCCACATATCTATGATCACTCACTTATTCTCAACTAACAGCAAGCCTTCACTGGGCATTTAGAGAGAATATCATACATGAATATGACAAAGAGGAGAGGTAGTGCAACGATCTTATTCATACAAACCACCTTTTTACTCCTACAGACAAATTTGGTACTTTTTCCATATCAACAACTTTGTTATGCTCATATCATATAGTTGATTTTTAATCCGAGAGACATATATACATACCAGCAATCATCCGGAATGTCAGTCCTCTATATTGTTATGGCCTTCATTCTTTCTATGGGCACTTGGTCCCACTAAGGGAATTCCGTTGTAATTTGGTCCTGTCTATCTACAGACAAGAAACACAGACAAGAAGAAAACACAGGGCGGTCAGTGTCGATGTGTTTGTTAACAAACAGTATATTGTGAGGTACTACGGTTCCCAACACTGTTTTTTAAAACTCGAGCATGCTTCGAGATGTAGCACAAAAACAAAACACGTACCGGCAGAGCTTTTCTTTGCCAGGCTCTGCGCTGTCACAGAATCAATCTTCCAGGTACATACAGGGTACGAGCATTAATTACCGCTCGACTCCACGCGATTTCTAGTAAAAGGAAAAACACATATGTATGCGCGATTATTATACCGCAGGTGATATCACATTACATTGTTTATAACAAACAATATATTTTAAGATGCTATGGTTCTCAGTACTGTTTTTTTTAAAAACTCGAGCATGCTTCGAGATGCTACACAAAGACAAAACACGTACCGGCAGAACTTTTCTTTGTCGGGCTCTGCGCTGTCACAGAATCAATCTTTCAGGTACACACAGGGTACGAGCATTAGTTACCGCTTGACTCCACGCGGTTTCTAGTAAAAAGAAAAACACGTGTGTATGCGCGATTATTATACCGCAAGGTGGTTTCACATTACAGAGAAACTCTCTGTTTTATCTAGAATTAAAGTTACCTTTCAAGCCTACAGAAATGGTTCGCGCTCTCTCATCTCAATGGTTTCCACGCGCCTCCGGCAAAAAACAACAGAGAGTCTTTTCCCTATGTCGTCATAACGTTTTTGACGTTTTTGGGAAATCACGTGACCTAGAATATGTGAGAGAGGCCTAGGGGGAGTCTGTTTTTAAGGCAGACATGTTTCAGAGGATATCTATGGATCTAGCTGTGCTGTTGGCATAACTACATAACATGTTATGAAAAAAGGGGAGCAACTAACTCAGCGTGGATTGTTTCTTTGATAGTCACAAATGTGCACGCGCAGTTAGGACATTTGATAGATCATTTTTGCACAAATAATCCCCATTCGATATATAAATTTAGACCATGTTTCACAGAGTCTAAATTATATATCCATTTTTGTTCTAATTTGAGTAGTTTCCTGTCACGATCACCACCCCGTGGATGATAGTCCATTTTTTGCAATACACACCAAAAAATATCATTATGTGTGTGTGTTTTAACTTTTTATAATGTTCAACCAGTGGTTTATCCGCCGTGTTATTTTTAATACACCCGCAGTGTTCTCCAAATTATGACTACCAAATATTATGTGAACACATCACAAGATTTGAACTATTGATTATATGTCTCTTTTATTTGTGTTGTTTTATGTATAATGAGTTGTAAAATTGTGACCTAATGGTCTGTTTTTATGAGAAAAATATAATAAATTGACGAAATATGTTTTGCTAGAATTGAGCCTACCATCTCTTTATATTTGCTAAAAGATTGATGGTCTGTGATCACTTGTATCTGGTGTGAGATCCAGTTATGTTGACCTCTGGTGAGGATATGTAATGGTAGTTTGTTGGAAATCCCTCTTATGTTTTGCTATATATCTGGTCCTCGTCCAACAAACCCCTAAAAAGAGGACTCATGCTGTAAAAGCGTGCTCATTATTTTTGTATATACAATGAAACATAAAAGGAAAGGCAAGATACAATCCATAAGAGGCAGCATAATCGCCAAAAACGAACAGGCAGGACAGATGGATGAAACAGGTCAGTTCAAAACAATGTTTAACGTAGAAAGCGGTGACAAATGCTTCAGATTGGTAATTCTGTCCAGGAACAAGGTAAGCTACTAGAGCCACATGCCCCCACAACAATAGAGTCGGTTTTATCTGAGCTGCACCAGTTATTGATCTGAGTTCTATGGAGGATCCTCAGGTCCTGGGATCTGACACAATTGGAAGTCACTTTTAGATTGAGCCAGGCTGAAATGTGGTTCTTTAGTGCCTCCCTTGATTCACACTGTCTGCTGGTGAGCCGCTTCTCAAAGCAGAGACTTGGGGGGAGATATGTATCCGGTGCAGGTGCCTCCCTCTGGAACAGCCTCCCTGCCTCTCTCCGTTTTGAACCAGATCTCCTTAAGTTTAGGAAAACTCCTCAAGACTCTCCTCTTCGCCTCCTTCTCTCTCCCCCACCCCTGGTAACCACCTCTTTCTGCTCTCTCACTCTCTCTCCTCTACTTCTGCTCAGTTTTGCCGACTGGCTGCTTGGTGCACCTTCAGAGCCTCACAGGTCCCAAGCTTCCTCGCCAGTCTCCTGCACTTACCCCCAGGCCTTGCACTTGCTGCAGCACTACTGCACTTCGTTTACGACCCATGAGAGTGGTATCTCTCTCTGCACTTAACCCATGTTCTGATGGGACTAGGTGCATTTGGTCCCTACCCTCCCACCCCCTCATGCACTTCCTGTTTCTGTCCACCTGCATAATCTGAATGTACCATGCCTAGTAAGATCTTTTTTCTTGTGTTCCCTATGTCTTCCCCTCCCATGCATGGTTGCGCTTTGAAACACTTGTGTACAAGTGCAGAATAAATAAACAATCAATCCTCTACTGTTGTTGGTGACACGAAGCTAAACAATCCCACTTAACTTGCTTCTACTTTCCCCTTCTATGTCAATTTCTTAGTGTTTCGAGCTATTTAGGAGATACCCTAAGGCTACTTGCAGGTTTACACTCTTTTACTCAGTTCCCACTTGCCACAGGATACATTACTTATATGGCGCAATACTCCCATTACAGGAACGACTAATGGGAAAGTACAATTCTTTCTCAGGCTCGCTCAAGATGAACTCAGGTCATGCAACCCTTCTTTAATAAGCCCACACTTGTCCCGGAGGACCTAGATAACTAAAGACTCATGACCAGCCTCCCGTTCATTGGGAAACTCATAGAAAAAGTTGTTGCAACCCAACTATTATCTAAAGTGGAACTAGGTTTCATTCATGGAGGTGGCTAATCAATGATACAAGAAATCAAGCGCAACATGCAAACATGTCCCGGGGCTGCCCTGCTCTACCTGTAATACTCACAAGCCACACCTTACATCTCTGTTATGTCGTATTTGTGCTTCAGAACAGGTGAAAAGCCACCCTAGGCGACAGACTAGCTTGCTGAGAAACGGGGAACCACTGAGCCAGGTCAAAAATGCCCTAAACCAACAGAAATGCTTGCTTACCATATGTCAAGCAGGTGGAATGTTTAAACGACAGTTCCCAAGCGGTAAGAATGCACTTTTATAAGCAGTTTATTTATTCTGGAAGCATCGACAATGAATTTCCCATTCACATTTTGTTTTTAAAATCAGGCCCATAATGTTTACTGACAGATAGTATTTTGCCACACAGTTTTATTTTTGTATCTTTATGACTTGTCTGAAAAGCTGCATAACGCATAGAAGATTTTTTTAGGCTGACATCATTTTGAATTGATATACTTGTATTCTTCTGCTCCAAATAGGGAAAACAAAGTTAATTTCATACTATTTTTGTTTCACATAAGTATTTATATATTTGTCACTTCAGTTTACAATGTGATTTGTGTACAAAATCCTGCAAACAACAGAGAACAGTGCTCAAAATCTGTGAGCATTGTCCTCTGTGTGTTCGGGGATTTTGCTTGCACTTCAGATATCTCGCTCCCCGATATTGTCATGCGTCACATTGCCGGCAGTGGGGACCTAGAAATCTGAAGTCCGAGCAAAATCCTGTGAACACATAAAGGACATTGCTCACGTGAGCACTGTCTTCCGTGTGTTCGTGGGACTTAGCTTGCACTTCGGATTTCTAACTCCCCACTGTCAGCAATGCAGGGCATGCCGGCAGCGGGGAGCTAGAAATCCTGAATGCAAGCAAAATCCTGTGAACACACAAAGGACAGTGCTCACGTCGGAGAGGATCTCGGGGCTAAAAACCCTGAGATCCTCTCCGCCATGAGCCAAGTGGGGTTTCATGTCTTATTGTAAGTTTCTTATTTGAACACCTTAAAGTTGGTTTAAAAGCGGAGGGGAAAGAAAACAACAGAAAGGGAATGCATTGAAGGACAACAATAGAGGTAGGGTGAGCCAAAAAATGTACATTTATGTGTGAAGCCGAGCACAACCTGTCGGATTGCAGAACCATGCGGGGCAAGCATTTTCATGACCTTTCTCAGCCAACAGAGGCAATCATTGAGCCAGTAACAGTTCGAGCACTACATGACATGTATCACAACATTCCAGATTTTGTGTTGTAAGACATTGATACATATTAAAACTGATTTAAAAAGGATCAGCAACAGTCCTAGCTATATTAAAAAAACAAGGAAACGAAACGCAGAAAGGACAATAATAATGACTGCTGTCGAAAGTATTGTATATTAATTTAGCTATTTAAAAAAGATTATACTCGCATGATTCAATGTATCATTTCATTTGGAAGATTCATGGTATCTTTCCTATTCAAAGATGGCCGCTAGTTTCAGCTGGGTTCCAGAGAGCTTCCTTAGAGACAGTCATCCAAGATGGCTGCCTCCATGGAAGAGCTCAAAGAGTTCCAATGTGGGCCGGAATGGGTGGGATTAGCCATAGGGATTAGCATGGCTAGGGGCAGGGAATGGAGGGATTCAATGACCTGACAATTGTGTATCCTTCCTCAAATGTTATCTCTATTGAAAACGCATTACAGACCCTCATTCAAAGCCCATATTTGAAGGTCTTATGTTAAAGCTCTTATTTTAACGCCACCTAATAGCCCAACTAAAAATGGCTTGACAATAGGCACCTGGAAGGATTCACCTTGCAGCTGTAAAACGTAGCCAAATCCCTAGTCATAATTGTAAACAGCAGCCTCTCCTTCCAAAAGCACAAGAAACCTAAATGGCCTGGCTGCAGACTGCCCCACTCCACTAAAGCAAACCCTTCATCCCGCCGTACGACTTCTGCACATTGGTTCAGGCTCTCATGATCACCCGCATTGATGGGGAAATGCTTTCTTCACCAGGCTCAGAGCCATGCATCTGGCCCCCTTGAAGGTTGTCCATGACACTGCAGCCCACCTCATTACAGATCTTGCAAATTCAACCACATCTTTCCCTTCCTGCCTCAGCTTTACTAGTTCGCCCTCCCCACCAAGATCTTATTTAAAGCTGCTTGCATCATGTAAAAAGCAGTCTTAAATGGCACATCAACCGACCTAGCAGCTAAACTCCACACTGCACCTCCCATAGCAAATCAAACAAAAGGTTGGATTCAAAGCTAGCCTGCAATGAGAAGACCAGCAAACAGTCCTCCTGCCATGCCCTGACCCTCTGGAGGTTTGGAATGCCCCCACTCTTCCAGCTCCACAAAACACTAAAAACTTGGCTCTTCCATCAATACTTGCACAAGACTAAATCCCAGTTTTGTCCACCGTTCTGCCAACAGTATTACACCACTGTTCTAAAATGCCACGCCAAGCATGGCTTCCACATGTGGAAAAGAGCCCCACTGCTCTCGAGCTAGGTTTGCACTATAAATGAGAAAACAATATCACCCCAGAACCCCAGATGGTTCCCAACAGCCTACCAATGGTTAAGCCAGACAATCCCAGAGCCCAATGTGATCACGCAAACTATCTTTGAGTGTCTGACGCATGGGCCATGTTTAAACGACCCAAGTTACTAGTGGTGGTGGTGCAGGATTTGCCTGGGCTGAAGTGCAATGTCCTGATTACTTCTATGAAAGCTAAGCAAGCAGCTCAGTAGACAAGAAAACAAGTGTGGGGCACTAAAATCCCAAAATCTGTTAGTGACTTTTTGTTTCCTGCCAGGAAGGAAGGAAGTGTAAGAAAAGGAGGGAAAGAACGAGGACCACGGTCCTATAAACAAGCGCGATTTGTTTATATTCTGTTCATTCACATCAAGTGACCTCAACTAAATCTAATCCGTTGGTTTACTGTTTGTTGTAATACAAATCTTTAAATCATAGATCTTGGCTTCAAGTCATCTGCTTGTCTGTCGGCTTTGACACCTTTTGAATGCACTCTGCCTATCCACACCTCTGAGCACCAGTTAGGCGCTCCCGGTGGGTATGAGTCAATTACCTGCGAATGTGGGATCCATCCCCATCAGGCTTTGGAAACCAGCATACAATCCGGCACATGCATACTCCACACAGATCAGAACCAGGCCTTGTATGTAGATACACACCCTAGAAACAGCAAAAGTAGACAGTTTCCAACCCCTAAAAGCAAATCACACAGCAGCTCCAATAATGTGAGTCCACACAATTTTTAAAACATGAATAAAATCCAATAAAATATTTCATCCATAAATACAAATACACATCGTGAAAATGGACGACCTCTAATACAAATCCAGTAGTTACAAAACGATTTCATACCTTACAATAGATATCATTTCAACAAAAATTGGTAAAGTGATTTAAGTAGTTTCCAAGAGGTTAATTGTTGCATCTGTTGCCATACACAATAAACTGTGGGATTACCCAATTCGGACACATAACTATCAAACATTCCATACGAATTACAGACATTTTTGAACATCTAAGAGCAATATTAGTTAAAGTTTCTTCGGTAGTTAAACAATGCCGACACTGCGCATTCTCTGTACCAGGCCTTTTCCATAGAAAGCATTTTCTTGAATAGATAACAGGTTTAATCGATACCTTAACCAAGTTTCCTAGATGGAAAGCGAACCATATATAAAGCACATGTACCTAACTTTGATGTACACTTAGTAAATCTGGCATTCGTTTATATTTAGCCAATTCATCTCTAGTTAAACACCAGTCTTGCCTCCACAGCCGAGTTTGATAGGTCCATGGGATAGATAGCACCCTACGAGAATCAATTCCCAAGGCTTCCAACTCGTGTCAGCAATTAACTACATGGCAATTTATAGCATCTGGCTCTCTTATATAAAGAGCTTCTAGGAGGTGCCGAACATTTGTTGTAGAGCAAAATGCGTTTCCATAATATGCGCATATTTAAAGATAGCAGACCCAGCTCTAACCGAATCGCTACCATTGGGGTTGAGATTGGTAATGAACCGATTTCCAAAATGTGCCCTCGACCGCAGTAAAATCATACGTAACCAGGGAATAATGGCTTTCCAAGACATATAAAACGTCAGGCACCATTTTGCCTTTATAGAACTTTATTGCTGGTAATAACAAACATCTCCCATACCTGTTATTAAAATGTCTTAATTGAGCTGCTAATGATTTTGCTTTCTCTTTCAATTCGTTAATAAGCCCTGTTTTACTAGGATGGCATAAATACTGAAGCCCAAATATTTAAATTCATCTACAATTTCAATGTTACTGTTATTTATCCACCATGCTTGGGTCTTCCACTTGCGGCCTGCAGAGAACTGCAAAACCTTTGTCTTGTCAGCACTGATTATCAATTCGTTCTCCACTGCATAATCCTGATTGATTTAAACATTCTCTGCAACCCTATGTACGAGTGATCCATCAGTATAATGTCATCCGCATGGGAGACCAACACTGTTTTTGCCCATACATTCTGGTTGCAATGAATTATGCTTTTTCCAAATTTGGGCCCAAATTAGCTAAGTAGATAATAAATAAGAAGGGGGCGAGGATGCACCCTTGTCGCAAACTGTGGCCTGTAGGAATAAGATCTGTGTAATCCTGCTCCAAATTCAATCCTACTCTAAGGTTCATATCTGTATGAAGTTCAATAAGAATACTGAGAAGGCTGCTTGGGATACCCCATCCATGCATCTTGGCCCACAATGCATTCCTATCAAGTCTGTCAAAAGCCAACGATAGGTCCCTTGTATCCACAGAAATCGTAATCTTTCCATCTTCTCAAGTTTGTTTTTGAATGAAGTCAATCACGACACCTGCAAGGGTAGTGCTTCTCCTTCCCTGAATCCAATCTAATTACTTTGTAACACATTTATTTCTTGAGACCAGGACTTTAACTCGTTCAAGACAAGAGATGCAGAAATCTTGGAGTATGTGTCCTCAAGGGGAAAAGGTCGGTGATTTAAAGGACTCGACCTACTGCCCTTTGTATAAATCGGAATGACATGAGCCAGTCTTCAGGATTTGAGAATCCTCCTGAGCACCATAGATGCTTTAAATAGATTGAATAACAGGCCAGACCAAACATTTGGGTTTGCCTTAAAAACCATATTACGAAGCTTGCTCGGCCCAGGGGCTCTAGATCCACTGCTATTTTAAATCACATTCTCTACGTCTTCTTGTATAAAATAAAAAAAAGATTAATTTAACTCAGAAGTGATTTCCACATCTCTACTAAATTCTGCATATAATTGCATAATATGAGTCTTCCATACAGTCTCCAAAATGGGATTAGATTGTGTCAATTACTGAAAATTAACAGACCCATTTACTAATTTCCAGAAATTAATAGTAATTAATGTAATTTAAATGAATCCCAACATATTTACACCCTCTTGTAGATGCAATTTATATCATAATGATCTCGTTTAATTTTTATACGATTGTTTCAACTTTTGCATATTTTCTCCTTTTTGTTATTTTGAGAAGGTACTCAGCTTAATCTGTCACATGGATCGTGGGAAACCTTGCTTTAAAATTAATTTTTTTCCCCTGGGTATCTCGATAATCACTATTATCAGCGTTCTCTCTAGTTTGACCCAAAATGCCAAATTCTGATCTCACCTGGGCATGGTCACTTGGTGAACCATCTGCTATCTTTAACTCTACCAAATGATTCAATAGCAGTTCCGTATTATAATAAAGTCAATCCTTGAAGCATATTGAAAACCATGCCATGTAAACAATTTCTCCCCAGGATGTTCATTTTCATGAGCTATGATTAAGTACCAATTATTAAAAAACTTTGCCCAGCGACGTCCCCCGTCCTGGCCGTTTTTCTTGTGAGACACTGGCAGAGTTCTATGCGGGCAAAGTCTTCCCAAGTTACCAGCACAGTTTGTGTTAAAATCTCCTGCAATAATAACCTAATCCCTTGTCCCCTCCTGGAAACAGAGTAGGAGAATTTCGGCCAATTTATCCTGCATTTTTTCCTGTGAAACGCCCAAATAATTACAGTATATGCTGTCCAACAACATCCTTTCAGCGACATTCTTAAGGTCGATCTGTACTGCTAGCAGACCTTGAAAATCATTATTCCAAAAGTTGTTATCATGGGCAAAAGTGGATTTCATTGCTACTAAAAGACCACCTGTAGATCTACCATAATCCCCTCTTATGGCTGTCTGAAGGAGCACATGATACCCATCCCACAAGCCTTGTTCCAGTACGAAGGTTTCCTGTAAAAAACAAGGTTGTTTTCCCTTAAATTGGTGAAATCTACACATTGTCAATTAAATTCTGAAACCCCCTGAGTTCCAGGTGCGAATGTTAAAAGCCAGGTCTAATTACACCCCCCTTTTCCCCTTTTTTCACCAGGCCACCTGTCAATTGGGCCCAAACATCACCAACTGCTCTGTTTACTGGAGCTGGCAATGGGTATGACACCAACTTTGGAGCATTTGGCCATGAAGGACACGAGATAGTCAACGGACACAGAACACATGAATTATCCTCAAATGGCGACACATTAGAATCATTAAGAGAATGCAAGCCTTGATCATCTATCGGCATGAAGATCACATCTTGAACCAGCTTTGATGGAACATATATGGCCACAATATGTACCCTGTTGGGGTCATAGAAATCCACTGCAGCAATATCCCTTGAGATTATAGAACTCAATGTATTGATTCCTTGGAAGATTGTTAATATTGATCTCCTGTCCAGACAAATCCTATTCTCCAAAGGAAACATTGGTTTCGGGATAAGTCAGGATTGGTTCTCCTCCAATCTTCCATTCATGTTCTCATGTGTCCGATTGGTGCGATTATGATCTTATTGATCTTATTGTTGTAATTCGTGCTCAGAACACTGACTAAACGTAGTTACAAGACCACCGAACTCGGAACGATGGGGCACATATTGATCTTATTGTTGTAATTCATACTCAGAGCCCTGACTAAACTTTATTATAAGACCACCAGACTCAAAACATTGAGAAACAGATTTAGCTGCTACAGATTCTTCCTGCACAGTGATTTACTTGGGGCTACCCCTGTACCTCTTTATTACCCCAAAATTGCTGGGCGTGTAATCCTGAGTCAGTGTCCAGAGTAAATTTTGTTGTTAAGCTTGGGCGCACCTAACATCCTGAATCAAAAATCAATGGATTTCTCAAATATACCCCCAACTTCACACTCTCTATCAATTCTGTCTGATTAGTTTGGAATATGGTATGTAGGTCTGAGTTTCCACTGGACAACATAGATGGATTTAGCGACTTCTCCCTTTGATGCACGGAGATTGAGTCCATTAGTGTCATCATTCACTGCAAGGGTTGAAGCAATGCCATACATTGCAGTTGCCCTGAAGAAATCAATGCAGTAATTCTCATCTCATTTTGCGAATCCAACGCCGGTTCTGTCTGGGTTGTCTGAGAGATTTGTTGGAATAATCCTTGACTACTCTCACCCTCTGGTAATGACATTTTGACTAGCTCTTGTCTGATAACCATAGTGGATGTAGACGTTGTCTTTTCCTTTAAATTAAAAATATGGGCAACTTCATCTTGGTTTCTTTACAGCTTTTTATTATTCTTTGATTGTGAATTGATTTTTGGATCCTCAGCTAAGTCCAATGTTCTAATAAAGTTCAAAGATAATTTTCAATGTTTTTTTAGGCTGTTGTTTCTTTGTGTTTTTCTGTTGTCGACTGGGGCCCTTATGTTTTCTTTTCTTAACTTCACCAACAGTCTTCTGTTTGTTTCAAGCCAAGTGACGTGTGTCATTTAAAATGTTCTTCTCTTTCACTGTACCCGCATTGGTACAAATTGAGGTAAAATGCACAACTACGTTTCCATCAGTTTGGTCTTCTTCACCAAAATGGAGGAAGGATAGCTTAGGTGCAACGCATTTGTCTTGGAAGCAAGACAACGCAGCACAACACAGGTTCAACTCCTGATCCCGTGCTTAGAAACCACTCATTGGTATTAAGCGTGTTATAAAAGAACAATTATAATTATAATGCAGTTTATCGAAAGAAGGCAGTCAAACTCTTCCATGAATGCCTGCGACAGAAGGGTATTAAAATATAAAGAATACTCTCGAGAGTCGGAACAATTGTCCAGGCAAGAAAGTGAGGTAGAAAGATTGACAGGAGTAGTCAGCGAATTCTCTCTCACTAGATTAAGTGGATTCACTGGGGAAGTTGTCTCATTTGCAGTCTTGTTCGGACCTAGATTAATTCAGTCCTTAACTACTGATGGAGATGTTAGGTCAATAGGAAAAGAAACCATCGAACTGTACGTTTCCGGAGATAAATATTCAACAGCTCAAGACTGCATTTTAAGTCCGCTATTTGCAGTGTATTTGCATTTACTTCATCGTGCACATTCTTTATATCTGTCAATTTAGAAGACTGTGCCAATAAAGCCTCATGCACATCTTTAATATTTTCATGCACACACTTTATATCCACCAGTACCAAGGTGTGTGCTGGAGTTTCTTCACACACACCTTTTAAATCCAAAAATTGTGAAGAATGTGGCTTTACTTCATCGTGCAGCTGCTCAAAATCTCGCACTAGGGAATTGTGAGAAACCTGAGGATATTCTCACTTCTAACCCCCTTGAATCCTCTGCACAGATGGCCAGGGAAAGGCCATCGCTATTGGATCCCAATCCTTGGGGCGAAGACGCGAGGGAGGATCATCTGGGTGGAGGATCCTTGGGAATGGGGAGTGGGATGCCCTTCGGCGAGACATGGGCCCTCATTACGACCCTGGCGTTGGACCATGGTGCTAATAGCACCATGGTCCATGCCGGTAATTTACCGACTCCGCCATGGCGGAATGGGGAATTACCGCCCCATTCCGAGGTTGGCGGGGCGGTAATTCCCCATGCCGCCATGGCCCTTCCCCATTCCCATTTTTGCCCCATAGGGCTCAATGGGAATGGGGAAGGTGCTAAGTACAGTGCCGCAAATTGCGGCACCGTACTTAGCACCAAGGTCCCTTTGCGGGTTGGTTTTTAACGCCTGCAAAAAGCAGGCATTAAAATCTCCAACCCGCAAAGGGACCTCGTAATCAGGCGTTAAGGGGTAAAGGCGCCGCCACCTTTTACGGCGCCGTTAACACCTTAACGCCAGGGTTGTAATGAGGGCCATGGTATCCCCCTTTTCCCTAGTGATAACCAACCCAACCCCTCCCCAACCTTTATGGGCTATTATAAGTCAGCTCCCTTCTTTTCTCCACCATTGACACTTCACAGTACTGGGATGAAGAAGAGGCAACTGAGAGCAATGAAGACTATGGTCTTTTACCACTCTAGTACTGGGAAGAGGAAGATGCCTGCTAGGAGTAGTGAAGGTCGGGCATGTCCCTTTAATGGTAGTCAGGCAAGACTGAATAATCATTCACACCTGCAGCATGTTAAGGGGCTGAAGGTGTATAAATGGAGCCCGACCCAGTGGCAGTGGGAATTGACAGGAGAAGGGCCAGGAGGCCGGTGCATTCAGCAGAGGACCGTTCCGCATGGCCTGGGAGTGGGGACTCCCTGCAGCAGACCAAGAGAGGTGAAGGGAGCCATACTGGAAGGCTGCCTCATTCTTTTCTATTTAAAGTGCTTGGCAGAGACTGGAGTCACAGCAGTAGAGGATGGAGGCCATGTGATCCACGCTGCAGCACAAACATCCTAAGCGACCAGTGAGTTTCTGGGGCTGAAGAAACCCGGGTCTGCATGTGTGAACTTAAGCAGTCATGAAATACATTGTATCAGAGTTGTCTTGTGAAGCAGAAAGCACGTTTTCGGAGGTATCCGAACAGTGAACAGCTTAATTAAAGTGATAAGGAACATTCATACGTGTTAAGTATACAAGGGAAATACTTTGTATCAGAGTGATTGTGTGTAGCAACAAACACGTTCTCCAAAGTCTCTGAAATATCCAATTAAAGCAAAACAAACAGTTATATTTTTCTACCGGTAAACAAAAGAGAATATCTTCCATCAGAGTGGTCGCCTGTAATGAGAAACACATTTTCGAAGGTCTCTGCACATTGAATTATAAACTGAAAGTGAAATTAATAATTATTGAACTCCATATAAAGGGAAAACAAACACTAAACCAGAGGTTTAATTATTGAACACCAAATTGAATTAAGACTTTGTTGCTAAACAGAACCAAAGTTTTGAAACCAAAAGGTGACAAGAACAGGCAGACAAAGGACACTGCGGCCTGATGCACAGAGACAATTTCAACCCGTGGGAAAACTACAAAATCCTTTGAATTGTGCATTTGAAAACAACATTAACTAAACGGTGAAGGATAAAGACATTTTGTCTTTCTTTTAAAATTGTGTTTTGGAACTTGGGGAAGGGAACCTTGAGTCCTGATTAGAAGCCTTTAATTTCAAGGTCATTTTGTGTGATTTGAGACTTGGGGAAGGGAATCCCAAGTCCTTACTTGGGGAAGGAAACTCTGAGACCTGAAGAGACTTCATTGCATTATAATTCTAAATAAGGGGATTTTGAGACTTTTCTTTGTTGAACTACTTTATACTTGAGGAAGGGAGCTGAAAGGAAGCTTTGAGCTGGAAGAAGCGCAGGACTTTGTGTTAAATACTGTTTTCTGTTGGTTGCTGACATCCTTACAAGTTGTATAGTTATTGTTGTGAGGACAAGCATAGGTTTTGGACACAGACAGATTCATAAGCTGAACTCTTTGACTCAGACTCTCCTTAGTTTTATTTATGTAGGGAAATCCCACCTTAGCATAGGGCAAGTTAGGCCTTTTTCCATCCTGAAATTTACGTTAATAAAAGTTGATTGTTTGAATTTGGAATCTGTTGTCTATGTCCTTCTTCATGATGCCTTCATGATGCCTTCACATGATGCCTTCACAGAATGTAATACAAAATTGAGAGAAGCTAATGAGTCAGTGCCCATGGTATGGGTTGGGGAGAGAGGTAAATCCGTTGGACTTGGAGGTAAGGAAGATTCCACAAACTCTTGTGATTCGTTGCAAAAACAAAATAAGGCAGGTGTAGCGGCTAATGAGTTTCTCAAAGAGATATCACAACTTTCAGTCTGGATCAGAGGTGCTATCGTATTTGAGCCTTCCCGGGCCAAATCTAGTTCTTGTCTGCACCTCCTCCCATCCATGTAACACTTAGATTCACCAAAACAAGGTCTCGCTTGCAACAAACCCTTCGGCTCATCACCATCAATAGCACTAGGAGTGCGCAAGAAGAAATCAGTTATTTATTCTTCAATGTGGTTGTTGTGAGGGTATAATCAAAATGAATTGAACATTTACAAACAATCGCATCAGCTGACAATTGCTGCACATTATTCAGTGGCTTAGCCACGGACCTGGTTTTGGACGTTATTGCTTTACTTGCAGAAAACCTGGATACATCACCCGGTTCTGTCCAGAACAAAAGAGAGAGTGTTGAAGAAAACCAGTCACACTCATTTCGGAAACATCAGCAATCCCAGCTAACTAACCCACATTCCTTCAGGCCCGGGGTGTATATATTTTCGCAATCATATGACTAAGGAAGCATCAAGAAAACCTGCCTACTAGGCCTTCTGACATATTCATCACACCTTGGTGAGAATAATAGACTCACGGTTTATAAATGGAAATCCGGAGGTTCCTACGTAAAGTAAGGTTACGTACCTTCTTCCAGGAACACCCTGTGGATGAACTGGATAATGAACAAGATACGGGCCTACATACACCATCGACTTTCACACCATAAGATAACCAGGTCCCAAGTGATCTTCAACCTTTGGAAGGTGTATTCTGAAAGACGTTGAAAAATTGAAAACCAACAAAATTAGGACACAGCACAATCTATCCTTATCTGAGAAAAAAGCCCTAACCTTCTTACAAAACAATAGAAAAATCTTTATCAATCAAGCAGATAAAGGAAGTGGGTTGGTAATCATGTCCAGTGTACAATACCACAAGATGGTACAAACACTGTTGAATGACAAAGAAAGCTATACCATCTTACGTAAAGACCCTACCAATGATTTGTGTCAGGAGATCTGAGAGACTGTCAACTTTGCCCTAGAAAGAGACTGGATCAACAAAAAGGAAGCTGAGGTTCTCTGTAAGACACACGGTAGAACTCCGTGCTTTTATAGACTACCAAAAATTCACAAAGATCCCCATAATCCACCAGGGTGACCCATAGTGTCAGGCTGTGGCTCCATATTGGAGCCACTGTGTAAATTTGTGGATATATTCTTGAAACCGATAAGCATTTAAACTTCAATCTACCTACGTGACACAACACTCACAATCAAGATCTTTGAGGGATGGGGGCGTGGCCAGCGAGCACGCAATGGAGACGTGATTCCTAGGTGCTCCCGTGGCCGCCCGAAATATCCTGCTAATATCCTTTGATTTGGGAAGTTGATTCCAACAAAAAAGAGATTTTCGTGCAGCGGAACCCAGTGGCTGCACACGACAGAGAAGTGGACCGAATCCGCTGCATGAGGAGCAAGATATCGGCGCCGAAAAACAGCGAAGTGGGACCTCCGACGGCAAACAAAATGGCCGCCGTGCATGAAATGCGCTAAAACACAGCGAATGCTGGAAGGTGCCTGCCCGTGATCCCAACCTGTTGAACCAGCCTTCGTTCTAAAAGTCCCCCTGGAGGGGCCTGGGAGGGCGCTGCCAACCCGATACCCGTGATTGGAGACTTCTTTGTTTGCCATCCTGGCTCGCGGCAATCCTTGGAGGCGGCAGACCCCGGCCGAGAAGCCTGGAAGGGGATGGTGAGCGGGCCCGATATACCCGATACGCCGACCCAAGCGCAGGATACGCCCCGGGGGCCGACGACCAGAGGGGACGCTTGCGCGACAACCCGTGACTGGTGGGCCGCTGCGAGGGAAGCCCCCAGCATACCAACGCGGCGGCGAGAGCCTCCAGGGAGGAACAACATAACGGGACACCCACCAGCGACAGGACCGCCTAGACCAACAACACAGGCAGTGTGGGTGACCTGGGGTGAGATGACCTGAGGTGCGCGGCCAGGGGGCAATCGAGGCGGAAATATCCAAGCCCTCAACACTGAGCAGGCAGCTCCCTCTCCCCACAGACAATCGTTTATAACGACTGGAACCCCGCGCTGGACCCTGCTCAACAACCACAACCTTTTCCAAGCCCTGGGGAGGCTGAAGCCGCAGTCGCCAACACCGCGACAAGGAAGTAATATAGCAGGGGCAACTCAGTCACAAGTGGAGGCCCAGACAACACAGCGAGAGACTAGTCCCCACATTCACATTTCTGCAGGATTCCACATCATGGGCAAGGAAAGAAACAAGAAAACCACAACGCAAAGCACCATGGATCACTATGCCACGAGCACACAGCCAGCACAAAACGCGGAGGACCCGGGGATGACCCCCCCTCCAATGGAAGAACCCCTGTCACTAAAGGACGTGATAACCGCAATCGCCAGTTCGCGCTCCTCAATGGGGCAAAAAATTGACACTTTTTCCACCGAGGTCTCGTTCCTTTGCCACGACCTCCAGAAACTCTCATCCCGAACGGGAGAAGCAGAGCAGCGAATAACTAGCGTGGAGGACGACCTAGGCAGTGTGCACCAGCAACTCACACAAACACTGAACCGCCTGAAAACCTTGGAAGCCCGTGTGGAGGAGGGAGAGGGCAGGTCCCGACGCAATAACATTCGCATTTCAGGCCTGCCGGAGTGCACAGAGGGTCCCAGCATGGAACTCTTCCCGGAGGAATGGCTGGAAGATCTCTTCGCGCCGCAAACCTTCTCAAACCTCTTCTTGGTGGAACGTGCACACCGCGTGCCCAAGGGTCGCCCAACCCCGGGGGTGCCCCCAAGGACAATTATTGCGAAAATTCTTAATTACCGCGACAGAGACGGCATCCTACAGATGGCCAGAACACAAGGGACGGTGGTATATAACGGATCCAGGATCGCCTTCTTCCCGGACTACACCCGTGAAGTTCAGAAGGCCAGACAGTCCTTTGAACACTTGAAAAGGAAGCTTCACTCTATGAATGTGAAATATGGGCTTCTGTTCCCGGCACAGTTGAAGATCCAACATGAAGGCAAGACAGTCCACTTCACTGATCCACAGGAGGCATGGAGACGGGCGGAGACCCATATTGGAGGAGAATGGACCGGGGCCGATCAAAATCGCAGGGGAAGACCGAGACCGAGACCAAGGGAGGAAAGACCCGCCCGACAACCTATACTGGAGAATCAGAATGAACCTAATGGGGGCCGCAATCCCTAGCACGGTCAACAGAGACATTGGCTAAATGAAACAACGGAAGGATATATCAAAAGAGAACACTGACCGACCGCCTTCGAGGCAGGCACCCGTGATAAACACCCCGCTTGGACCTTTACCAGAAAGGGGTCACCGCCGCCTATGCACGGAGGATCAAACGCATTATATGTAATCATAATCAACACACCATACCATCGGCGAACGCCACCCCCGACTCCAGACACTTGACCCAAGAAGGAGTAGTAAGTCGGTGGGAAAGTAATAACAGTTTATATCAAGTTGATCTGGCGACATAGATTTTAGCGCCAGTAGAGTTCGGGCGACAGATACTTCATGTTGGGGAGGAGTATGGGGAGGGGGGATGGGGAGTTGTTATATGTTAGACATTTTCCGGGAAGTTACGCCACTCTAATTTTCATCACAAAACCGCAAAACGTATCATGCCCAACACCCACGATTCCACCGGGCACGACCACTGTACTCTCACAGTCATATATATCACGCACGCATCTGGCACAACAAATTGGTTTCCTAGACAAAAATGGCCACACAGCAACATAATGGCTTCACAGGGGGAGACACACATGTCACAATGGTGGTTACTGAACGTCATAGATCCCTAAGGATCCTCACATGGAACGTAAATGGCATGGGCTCAAGTATCAAGTGTCGGCTTATAATGCAATTCCTAAACAGGCGTTCCCCTGACATTGCTCTTCTTACAGAGACACACCTAGCGGGTTCGGCCTGCCGATTCTTCCGCAGGACTAACTATCAATTAGCTTATCACGCAGGGTACACGATGGGTTCCTGGGGTGTTTTGATCCTCCTACACAAATGGCTCCCCTTTGCACTGATGACAGTGGAACTAGACCCCAGCGGCCGTTTTGTGCTACTCAGAGGCACACTGTGGGGGGAGGGGGTGGCTATTCTGGCGATATACTCCCCACCGGGGTTGGGGGATGCTCTCTTGAGGGATGTCATGGCATTGATGGCGCCACAACAGCCTGATCTATGGATCCTTGGGGGAGACTTTAATGATGTTATGTGTAATGCACGTGACCGGACCCACATACGAAACTGAAACCCAAACAAACCCACACGGCTAGCGACCTTTGCATCAGCTCTAGGCCTAAGTGACCTATGGAGAGACCTCCACCTTACAGATCAGGGCTTTTCCTTTCACTCGGGAGCCCACGCGTCCCTGTCCAGGCTGGATTACTTTTTCCTTCCGACCCCCGAAGCGTATAGGGTTAAAACGGCAGAACTCCTTCCCCGCGGCATATCTGACCATTCTCCCCTGGAGATACTGCTCCAGACAGATAGACCCCTGCCTCCCAGGACTTGGCGGCTAAATAACTATTATTTAGGCCTTCCAGAATTCGTGGAACACATCACTGAAAAATCCAACGAATTCTTTGAAATCAACGCGAGTTCGGTAGACGATCCGGTGACATTATGGGAAGCCCATAAGGCGGTACTTAGAGAAGAAATAACGGCCTGGACGTGTAATAAAAGAAGGGAACACCATAGGAAAGTTGTGGAGGCAGAGGAAGCCGTAAAGGAATGGGAAAATAGATATATCGCTAACCCCACTCCTGACACCCACCGCTCCCTCGTGAAGGCCAGAGCAACCCTGCACAACACAGCACTAGATAACGCAAAGCAAGCACATAGGGAGTCAAGGACCAGAATCTATGAACACAGCGTCAAAGCTGGAAAACTATTGGCCTGGCTGGAACGTCGGGAGGAAGGGCACAGACATGTCAGGCAGATCATAGACGACCCCAGTGGACTGGCCCAAACAGACCCAGAAATAGCAGAGGCCTTCACTAAATTCTATGCCGCACTCTACGCTGCCCCAACATCAGCGGTAGATCCGTCCCTTCTGGACGAGATCGTGCTCCCGCACCTCTCGAAGCAGCAGACAACATATCTGGATAGGGAACTGGACGAGGCCGAAATCATGGAGGCCATGTCCCAGCTACAATCTGGGAAGACACCAGGCCCTAACGGCTTTCCGGCTGAGAACTGGAGGAAGCTGGGCAGCAACCAGATGGCGGCCCCCCTCCAGGATTTATTTCTGGTGGCCAAAGGACAGGGCACCCTTCCATTGGACCTACGAATGGCCAACATTGTGGTTATTCCCAAACAAGGAAAGCCCCCTGACCGATGCACATCATACAGGCCTATATCGCTTATTAACAGAGAAGCAAAGATTTTGGCCAAAGCACTGGCCAATAGTCTTCAACAGGTCATATCCTCACTGGTTCATCTGGACCAGTGCGGCTTTATGCCGCAAAGATCGACCAGAATGAACCCACGCAGGTTGCATCTACTCCTGGAAAAAGCCCCGAGCATCGAAGCGCCACTTGCTCTTTTAGCAATTGATTTCGAGAAAGCGTTCGACTCGGTGGTATGGGAAAGCCTATGGGCGATAATGAGACGCATGGGCATTGGTGAGACCTTTCTCAGCTGGGTCCAACTGCTGTACGAGGCGCCAATGGCTGCGGTCAGGGTGGACCTCAAGGACCTTCCCACTGGGCAGAGGCACCCGACAGGGCTGTCCTCTAGCCAGGGGTGGACTGGCCTATAGGGAACTCTGGAGATTTCCCGGGGGGCCTCTGCACCCTGAGCCTCTTTGTGTGGTGTTTCCACATTTTCTCATAGGAAAAGCTTTGGGCTTGATGAAAATGTGTCATATGGGGCCACTTCGAACATTATTTCCAAGGCCTCTTTTGGTTCCCAGTCCACCCCTGCCTCTAGCCCCTCTTCTATTCGCCCTAGCGATTGAACCGCTTGCCCAATGGCTCTGACAGGTTACTACATGGTCAGGCTTTTGCTGGCCAGAAGGACGAGAGGACAGGGTATCCCTATATGCAGATGACCTGCTGCTCTATCTCAGCAACCCAGACTACGCATGCCCAATCATAACCCAAATGTTGACGACTTTTGGGGAATTCAGTGGACTCAGAGTTAACTGGGGTAAATCGGTCCTGTTCCTAGTAAAGGGTGACAACCTGGCAGTCCCCTGGGGCATCACATATCGGGTGGAGAGAGGAGGCTTCCGCTATCTGGGCATATAGGTCTGAGGGACTCTCTCGGAATACGTAGCGTACAACCTGCACCCACTAATCGACCGCTTTGCCGGGGATGTACAGCACTGGATGCTCCTTCCTCTCACACTCATGGGCAGATCGGCCCTCTTTAAAATGATGGCGTTCCACGCTTCCTTTATCTACTGCAGAATGCCCCATTGGCCATACCAAAAGCGGAATTCAACCGAGTAGAGCGCCTAGTCAGGAAACTGATATGGAAGGGCGGGCAGCCTCGAATCGCGTTGACCACGTTGCAACGATCCATCTGGGTGGGGGGCATAGGACTCCCACACCTCAGGTCCTACTACGGGGCCTGTCAACTAAATGTAGTTAATGACCCCCTTCACGGAGACCCCGAACAACCACACATTAGAGCGGAGGAACCCATTATCCAAGGCACCCCACCACTGGAAACACCATACCAGACCCTAACCAGGCCCCCCGCACGAACAATGTCTACCCATATTGCGATGATCTGGAGGCAGGCACACACATACATAGGCTGGGGGAACAGGATCACTGCGGCACAACCATTATGGCACAACTATGGGTTGAAGGAGGTACAGAAGTTGGCTGCATGGACCCGGTGGGTGGAGGCTGGGATAACCACAATATGAGACATTGTTGCGGAAGGTTCCATCCTCCCATTTGAAACCCTGCAGCAGAGATTCGGAATATCTGCTACAGAACATTACCACTACCTGCAATTAACTCACGCCATTAATGCACATGGGCAAGAGAATGACGACATACCAGATTACACACCTCTGGAATGCAACTTACTACCACAACACATCCCTGCCAAGGTCACCACTATTCTATACAAGGTGATTAATGCGTTAGCCACTCTGGATTTGGTCAGTCTCAAAAATAAATGGGAGGGACATGTGGGGCCCATTGAACCAGAGGACTGGATCCAAATACTGATGCACCCATGCGAAATCGCAATAGACACCAGAATTAGACTGGTACAATTTAAGATACTCCACAGGGTGTACTACCGCCGAGGGGCTCTATTTGGCTGGGGAAGGGCGGAGGACCCCAACTGTCTGAAATGTCGGAGGGAGGAGGGCACTTTCATCCACCTTCTCTGGGAATGCCCTAAAATCAAATCCTTCTGGGCGCAATGTTGTCAACTGTTAATGAGAACCCTGGGGCGCACAATAATCCCACAACCCGCAATAATGTTACTGGGGGCCACAGATGAGAATATTACGGATAAATGGGAGGGTATTTTTCTCACCAATGCAATGGGCCTGATAAAACGCGATATAGCACAGAAATGGGGGGCCCCGGAAAGCCCATCAGTGGCCCAATGGTCAAACGAAATGGACATATGTGCAGCGAAAGAGCATAGAATCTATACAGCACGGGGATGCCCGGCAAAAGCCATCAAGATCTGGGGAAAGTGGGAAGACCATGTGATATAGACCTCGCCGGTTAAATGGGAAAAGAAATGGACACAACCACCATACGGGACATGGTGAGAAATGCAGATCCCGAAAGTAAAGTGCAGAGCGGCAAGACAGGAATGGAGTGATGAACCAACCCGGGCATTGAGGTGAGGGAGGGTGGGGGGGATTTGTTGGTGTACTGTATGTATGTTTAAAAACCAATAAAATGTGTTATAAAAAAAAAGATCTTTGAGGGATTGGACTTTAACCCCTTAAGTGCCAAGGACGAGATATCTCGTCTTTGACATTACCCAGTGGCGTAACACAAGCTCTGGGGGCCCCCCTGCAAGCCATGCTGAGGGGGCCCCCAAACTCGGCAACAAATCACGAGCCGCGCCACACTCTGGGCTGCCCTAGATTACCATGCTTGCGCAATATGCACACACGTGTTGCTGAAGGGGTATGCCACACACTGCACTAGGAGAAAGATATAAATATGTGTTTTAATGCAATTTACAGCACATTTTCTGAGAAAAATTGACTAAAAAGCCACAGTGTTTGCTATTGTTGTGTAGGGTAACGGCAATCCAAAAAAATGCAAGTCACCAACAGTGCACATGAACATTTATGCTTTGCTATTAAAAATGCGATGCCACAATAAAAACATGTCCAACTGGCTGCACAATGTAGACCAATGTAGACACATAATAACATTACAGTAACGTTTAGACATACCTAAACTGGTTGCATAAAAATGCCAGTCGAAGCAATGAGACTCATCAAGAACACAGCACACATTCAAGCCTGAGTCTCTACGGCCTCTAACAACACAGCCAAACTCTTTAAAATCTGCAAAGAACTGGCCAATCCTGTTGCGGTTTCAACCTCTCCTGTTCCCTCAACAGGCCCTCTGTATGGATTTGGCCTCTCGCTTCGCCGCTAAAGCTCAGGACATCCTGTCCACTATCTCCTCTTCCTCTCCCTCTTCCTCTCTCGGCCCCCTTTGGCCATCTCTCCCTCTCCTCCTCCTTTCTCCTCTTTCTCTCTAACATCTGACAAGGTTTCTAGACAAGTCCCATCCATGGAAGTGTCGTCGAAACAGGTGCTTGTCTGCTCCTCCAGAACCATCAATGACCACATTGACATGATCCAGCCTTGTCCGATTTCTGTAATCATTCTTTTGGCACTGGAACTTCCCCTCTCACAAATTCTTGGAAAAGCTGGCCAACTGCCAGCTTACACTCCACACTGAATCTGTTGGTTGTCTCCATGACCATCAGTCTGGCTTAAGAGCTGCCAGAGGCACGGAAACTGCTCTCCTGAACACATGTGAAGATCTGATCTCTAACCTTGATTCCAGCATTCCTTCTGTCCTCATCATCCTGGAACTTTCCTCTGCTTTCGACACGGTCAAGCACACCATCCTGATCAATTGACTTAGTGAGAACCTGGGCATCATGGATCAGGCCCTGGAGTGGCTGACCTCCTTCCTCTTGGACCGCCCCTCCCCAGTCCAACTTTGCCCCGTTCACTCCACCACCTCTCTCTACATGTGGCGTTCTCCAAGGCTCTATCCTCTCACCCTGGTTTTTCAACCTCTACTTGGCTCCTTTGACCCACCTGATCTCTACCTTCTCCTCTAACTTACAGTGTTGTGCGGATGACAATCCGCTTTCCTTCAGGCTCCCCTCAGTCTACTCTCCTCTCTCGCTCATTCCTGGTGTCATCTTCAACTCTACTCTCTGTTTCTCTCCTCACATCTCGGACATCGCCAAGAAATCCCACTACCAGCTGCACCTCCTCAAAGGGACTCTTCCATTTCTCACTTTCCCCCAGAAGCTCACTGTCTCCAGAGCCCTGGTTCTCTCTAGGCTGGACTACTGCAACAGCCACTTTCTCAATCTGCCTTCCTCTACTCTGCACCCTCTGCAACTAATCCAGAACAGGACTGCAAGACTTATCCTTGGCCTCAAGCCCAGGGACTGTATCTCTCCAGCCATGAAATCTCTCCACTGGCTCTCGGTGGCTGCAAGGATCAAGTTCAAGACCCTTTTCATTGTCCACAAGGCTTTCTGGGGCTGGTATCTGCACTACATGCAACGCTAGCTTCCAAAATACCTTCCTTCTTGAGCCCTAAGGGTTAGATACTTCTCGAGGCAGAGAGTGGGGGGGTAGATCCTTCTCCCCTGCAGGCGCCTCCCTCTGAAATGGCCTCCCTGACCCTCCCAAACTTGGGCCGGACCACCTGAGGTTCCGGAAGCAGCTCAAAACGTTCCTCTTCTCCTCTGCTTTCTCTCTCTCCCTCCCCTGCTGACCTACCTGTCCGCTGTAGCAACTGGTTGCTTGGCTACCCTCTGTCTCACTGAGTCCAGGCTCTTTCTTGATCAGTCACCCTTGCACTGCCTCCAGGCCTACCACGCAGGTAGGGGCTGTAACTGTAAACCTACAGTCCCTTGTTCTCCTTGCACTACCCAGACCCGCGCTGCCCTGGTGGCACTTACTCAGTGCATTGCTGCCCTGTTTTCCTCTCCCCTCTCCCTTGCACTTCCCCCTCCCTTTCCCCTTGCACTCCTCTTTCTGAATGACTCAAGGCTTAGTAAGATCATTTGTCTTGTCCTCCCTCAGTTTTCCTTCTCTTGTCTTGTCGTGACTAAAAACACTTGTGTACAGGTGCGTTATATGACTTATCATATCATAACATATCATTTTATCACAGATGCCCAGAACAATATACAGTGCCACAGTAAAAAAAGGCTAGACTGGCAGAACCCAAATGCCAGTCAGTCTAAGGTAATTACACTTAGCAGGACTGCTTTATCAGAAATGCCCAGTTTAAAAAAGTCATACCAAACTGAGGAATGACTAGACTGGCTGCACCAAAATGCCTCCCTAGCCACTAATACCACATATCATGCCTGCTTAGCATGGACATGGACAACCATTATGATTTATTGCACAACCCTACACCCCCCCCACACATCTCTTCTCCCTGCCATCCCCTACCCCAACCTCCAAAATCGGCTCATTGGCCCAGAATTACCTCCACGTCCCTCTTCCTTGTCCCAGTGCTTACATATGAGGCTCCTTGCCTCACTGGTAAGTACTGGAGGAAGAGTGGGACTAGGAGTAATGAAGATTACAGGTAGCTAAGTCAGGCAATACCTTCAGGTACCTCTACCTTATCCCAGTACTTGTGTATGAGGCATAGTGCCTCTTACACAAGTACTGCCTCATACGCAAGTACTGGGATGAGGAAGAATAGGGCTGGGTGTAAAGAAGATTACCAATAATTAATCAAGGCATTAAACACAAGTAGTGGTGGAACACAATTGAGCTGACTGGGCTTCAGCACTCCCCCCTTCACCCCCCACTGAAATTGTGGGCTATGTTGACTTGACCTGGCTAACCTTCAGAGCAGTTGCCGGACAGAAAAGGACACAGATGTTAAACAGCACCTGGCTTTTGCCATTAACAAGGGCCCAGCCCCGAAATTACATTACTAATGTACATCATTTCACTGTTAGTACCTGCATTCAAATGCCACATTTTTTAAGCAATTGAAATTGTGATGTGGGTTTAGTACTTGCATGCCAGGGGAGTAATTGGAAGGGTAGAGCGGAAACAGGAGGCCAGTCATTCTCACAGCAGCCCATAAGTGGGTGCTTTCAGACCTATAGGAGAGAGTTAACTGCTTGTAACATTGAAGCTGCACTAGAATAGTCTCATTAAAATGTGTAAAGAAGTTAGATGCCCCCACACAGTAAGTTTGCTCCTCCCCACCACACGTGAAGTTAGCACCTCTCCCAACATTTGAAAAGTTAGCCCCCCTGAAATGTAGGTTTTGTTGCGCCCCTGAACACAAGCACACACACCGTTAACCATATATACACACGGACACCCAGCCATCCATATATTTAAGTGCGCACCCTTTCACCATACAGGCACACACAGGCAGCCACCCGTACATTTAAGTGTGCAACCTTTCACCACACAGGCACACACACCCAGGCACCTACCCATACATTTAAGTGTGCACCCTTTCAACATACAGGCACACCCAGGCAGCCACCCACACATTTAGGTGTGCATCCTTTCACCGTACATGCACACCCAGCCACCCATACATTTGTGTGCACCCGTTCACCATACCCTCACACAGACAGTCACCTATACACTTAAGTTTTGACATTTTCACCATACAGGCACACCCAGGCAGCCACCCATACATTTCAGTGTGCATCCTTTCACCATACACTGACACACGCACACGTCATGGGTTGAGGGGAGCCATAATAGTTCAAAAATACATTGGGCCTCATTAGGACCCTGGCGGTGACGGTATGAACGGTGCCGGCAAGGGACTGGCACCGTTCATACCGTCCCGCAGCATTACGAGTTCTGCTCGCGGGTTCCTGACAGATCGCCAGGTCTTACCTGGCGGGCTGTGCGGCACCCGAAAGCATAACTTGTAATTGCACCGGCACGTTACCAACGGTGCCGGCGCAACCATGCTCCCCACCCCCAGTCTGCCCTATTGGGCAGAATGGGGATCGGGAGCCCGACAATACCGCCACCCACAAATCAATTACCGGCCCATTCAGCTTGTAATGGGCCGGTTATTGCCCAATCACAGGAGGTGGTGCTGCAGCATGGCGGTAGCCGTCCCTGCCATACAGGCACGGCTACCGCCATGCTCGTAATGAGGCCCATTGTTTGTTTTTGAAGTCACTCTTACTTCATGAAGAAAATATTTCCGTTAAGGACTGAACCATAATGGAAATAATTTCTTTATGATGGCAGAGTGACTTCAAAAATAAACTATTTATTTTTGAAGTCATAGGGCTTCCCCCACCCCATGACATGGAGGAGTCCAGCCTAGGGTCTTCTTGTCATGGGGTGGGGGTAGCTACTGGACTTTTTGTATTCACTCTGCCTTCATAAAGAAATTATTTCTGTTACAGAAATAATTTGTATTGAAATGCAGAGTGAATTCAAAAAGAAAATGTAAAAAAAAAAAAAATGTTTTTTTTATTTTTTACTCCAAGTGGGGCCCCCTTCCAGAACATGTGGTCGCGGGGCCCCCATGCACCACGGGGGGTGCGGGGGCCCCTGTTACGCCAGTGACATTACCTCGGTAGTGCCAAGGACGAGATAGCTCATCCTTTTTGGCACGTTGTTTTGAGTGATCCCTGCAAAGCAGGGTTTGCTCAAAACTGTAATACAACCCCTGGGCTATGTGAGGGGGAGGTCCTCCCTCACTGCCCGGGGGCTCGATTACCTTCAGTTTCACGTTGGTGTGTGTAATGCACGTTGACGCGAAAGTGAAAGTAATTTTCACCGCCATTTCGGGCTGCCGCAGTGAAAATGAAAGGTGAGTCTCCACCTTTCTCCCCCTCGATCTCTGGCTGTATTTCAAGCCGGAGATCGAGGAAGGTGTCGTTGGAAAGGGGAGATGCTCCCCTTTCCAACGACACCTTTTGTGAAAACATTGCTGGGCGTGGATCGGGCGCAGAGCGCTCGCTCCACGCCCAGCAATGCCCACTAGACACCAGGGATCTATCTGAGAGGCGGGGGAGGTGAGGGCTGCTTACAGTAAGCAGCCCTCCCCCCTGGGCCCCAAAGCATGGGGGCACATATTTGCAGAACCCTGGGGGCAGATGGCTGATCATCTGCCTCCAGGGAGGGGGGCAAATTGAAAAAAAATGCAATGGGTGTGGGGGAGAGGGCCACCAAAAATTGTGGGAGAGGCCCCCCAGTGGGTGGGGCAGTAAGGTGTGGGCACCATGGGGCTAAATTGACACACCAATGTACCCCTCTGCGCCAAGGGGAGTTAGGTAACCAAAGGAAAAAATGGTGGACCGCATTTTAGGGGGGGGGGGTTGTGGGGCACCCTAAACTGACGGGGAATTTTCTAATGGGACGGGGTGGTGACCCCCTCCCCCCCACCCACAATGGAGTGGGGGCCATGTCATGCAGCCCTCCCTGGGGCCAGATATCTGCTCCTAGGAAGGGACACCTGAGCCGTGTGTTCTGATGTGTTTTCTGCACAGGAGTTCATGTGGGACTCCTGGCGGTGCAGCTCTCTCCTTTGGTTTTGGTGAACAGACCCCATGGGATACCCTTATGGCACCCATGGGTGAGGGTACAACCCTGTGCTCCTAGTGTATGTTTTTGGGCACCTGTGTGTGGCCCACAGAGCAGGGTACAGGCTGGTGGCAGCTCTGTGCTGAATTGACTGGTGCCCTGAGCGTCCTCCATTTTGGGATGCCCAGGCCCTGTCATTGGAATCGCCAGTGGGTGGGACCTGGGTGAATGGAGTGTGTGACGAATACGCATTCTATGCTGTGGATGTCTAGTATCTGGTGGTTGACACAATGACTGAGACAGCCCTGCCCGAAACCGCTATGAATGCAGTGTACAGTGTTGAATGGCCAGATACTTGTCCCAATACACATAACATGTTGTGAGTGTCTGGAGAGAAGTGAATGGCCTGAATGCACTGTGTGCCTGATTGGCTGCCTGCCTGCATGAATGCCCTTTGCCGTGATTGGATGCTTCAGTATGACCCAGCTCAATGAATGGGAGATCAACAGTATATCTGGGGACCTCTCACTGCTAGGAATCGTGTTCAGAAGCTGAAGTCCACTACGACGAGTAACTGGAGTTAAACTGAAGCTTGACCTTGAAGCCCTCCTGGACGAGAAGAATTGCTGTTGCTCTCCTTCACAATCTGAAAGCTGCTGTGTCTCCAAGGACTGACCCAGAGAGGACCTGGTAAGGCGCCCTCTTCCCGAACTACGAGGGACCATCGTGCACAGGCTGATCTTTGCCAACGCTCCCTGGTAGACAGACCTTCGACCAGCTGCCGACCTGAGACGGGGACTGCCGCGGAATGCCAAGGAGAAGCACCCGGACTGTTGTCCGCCACTGTCGACGACCGCCGTCACTGACCGGAGCCACCGTGCTCCCGTTTGCCTAAGAACATTCGAATCCAAGGACGCTCTCGTCCGCATCGCCGCCGTCTTATCCCACTGGAGAAGGCCTGACCATCGACGCGCCGAGGAGCATCTGCCGGTGGGTTTCCCGCCACCCAAAGACCACAGAGATGCTGATGACTCGACACCCTTGCTGGGCCACAGTTCTTCAAACTCTTTGCGGTCCAGAACTATCGACACCGAGGTGCCCCGCACGCCTCTTCCTTGCAGGACGTTTACGCTTCCCCTTCAACGAGCACCGCTAGGAATGAAACTGCCACTTCACTGTCGTAGCTCGCCCTGTTCTATGTCAGACGTTCGACAACCCGTGACTCCTACCTTAAAGGGAGTGCACTCAAGAAGGGCCTTTGATTCCCCGACGAGGAACGCTACAACGCCAGGTACTTTGGGGTTGCAGAACTATTGGGAAGTCTCTTGTGAACAATATATGGACTGGGCTTGTATCTTTATTCTACAGGTTGCCCAGGTGGGGGGATCTCCACACAGAGCTGTGTTTAACGATAGTGACAAGTATTTCTGCCAATTGTTCTTATCAACTGCTTTCCTCTTACCTCTATTGTTGGTTTCCTTTACAAACTGATTTGTGTGCCATTTAACCATACAGTTGATGCACTTTAAAGCGATCTAATAGTAATGGTGGTACCACGTAGAATTGTATATATTTACCATTATAGATAACCGAGTACAAAGTGAGTTATCGTGATATTGTACATAACCTTGAATATCAATTATATAAAGACTGTGTTTTAACCGATACAGTGCGCGGACATTCCTTTGTGGGTGCTTGGGGACTACACTTTACTTAAGAACCAGCCCGCATCACCTCCTGAGAAGCTAGGCCTTGATTGCTAGTCCATTGCTACCACAATAGAGAATCTTGGCTGAGGTCCTCTGTGCCTCTCTTCTACCATATAGAGAGAAGGAGTACAGACCCCCCCCTCCGGTCCTTTACGCTGGCGGCAGCAGTGGGATGCTTATGATTTTAAGAATCAGTGTATAACCGTGCCACTTACGAAGGATATCTGCACTTTGTTAAATTAAGGTTTTAGTTGTGTACAAGATAACTGCATTAGAAGCAATGGAATCTATTGCAAATGGTAAATTGACTCGGATGAGCTTAGAGGCTCTCCAGAGTGCTTGTTAAGCCAGAGAATTAGACTTTGTGGATAAGTCTAGGGCTGAGCTGATAGCTGCCCTGGTGGACTACCAAACTAATTGTGAAACTCTTGAAGGGGGGGGTGCAACCAATGAGGACTCTACCCCGAGGGTTGTCGCCGAAACTGATTCTGGGAATGCCACCAGTCCTGCTGCCTCTGTTCCAAACCCCAGCACTTCCTTGGAGCTTAAGTTGTTAAGGATGAAATTGGCCTTTGAATATCACAAGTTGGAAATAGATGCCGAGCTTAGGAAAGAGGAGTTGGCGCAACAGGTGGAACTCAAGAATAGGGATCTTGAACTCAAAGACAAGGACACTGAATGTCAGCGAATCCAGTTAGAGAAAGCTCGAGTGGAGACTTCAGCTAAACCAGTTGAGCGTGTCAGATCCCCAGCAACCAAGTTCATGAAAGATTTGGTTGGTGTGTATGCAGAGGGTTCTGATATCCTCCAATGGATTGAAGCGTTTGAGATGGCTTGTGCAATTCATGATGTTGATAAGAGAGATTGGGCTAAGTGTTTGTTAAGCAGAGTGCCTCCAACTGGATATGACTGTATTCTGAAACTGAGTGTGGAAGAAAGGGGGCAGTATGAGTTCATGAAGTCTGCTTTAATTCCCAAGTT
The DNA here is from genome assembly GCF_040938575.1 of Ambystoma mexicanum. Lineage (NCBI taxonomy): Eukaryota > Metazoa > Chordata > Amphibia > Caudata > Ambystomatidae > Ambystoma > Ambystoma mexicanum. The sequence continues at coordinate 477,910,991 of NC_090934.1, forward strand.
TGGCAAGCCACCTACCCAATACCTTAAACGGTTCAGGGATTTTAAGAAAGGAGAGAATGTGTCTTGTATCGACTGGGTGAGTGCTGCGCACATGAACATGATGGGGTGGATTGATGGTTACAAAGTGAAAACGTTTGTTGAATTGTCCCATCTTTTGTTTTTTGAGCATTTTTCAGAAGCCTGTTCACCAGAGCTGCATCAGTATGTTGCTGACCAGAACATTTTGGACCCCTTTAAGCTGGCTAGGTTGGCTGACAAGTGTGTCTCCCACCGGTTGACCCCTAAGGACTCTAGGGGGAAGGACAAGGACAAAGAAAAGGGGGCCTCTCAGAAAGCTGAGGAGTCCCAAAAGCAGTCACAGTCGGGTAAACCAAAACCTTCCTCTCCGAAGACCCAAAAACCTAGTGGGGATAAGTCTGTTGTGGGTGGGAGTAAGAGTAGTTGTCCGCCTGCTGCAAAGCAGGGTCCCAGTGGTTCCAGTACTGTACCCTCGCACTCCCAGCACTTGTTGGGATTGTGGGCCTCTGGATCACCAAAGTGTTGACCCCAAGTGTAAGGGTAAGGCACTTGGAGTCCAGGCCTTCAGCCTGACCTAGCCCTACTCCATACCTGAGGTGGATGCCACTGTCCTCCCCTCCTCTACTGGGATCACCTTCGGTGCTCTCGTAGAGATTTCCTTAGTGTGCCTTGGGGCCTGGGACCAGTACGCAGAAGTACTGGCGACCATCCCACAGCACACTCGTAGTTTTTTGAGAAGTGTCCTCTTGAATGGCCAGCCTTCTACTGGTTTGAGAGACACTAGGGCAAGCATGGCAGTGGTGGACAGGACCCTGCTCAAGCCAGAGGACTATGTAGGTGCTCCTCTGAGAACCACCAGGTTAGCTGGTGGGCCTCCCAAATTATCGCATGTAGCCTTAGTCAACATCACGATTGGAGACAAGACAGCGAAGCTTCCGGTCCTGGTTCAGGACAACGTGCCTGTGAACATTTTGTTGGGAAACAATTTAGTCGAGTTGGGGATGATCACGGATGGTCTACCCATGGCTGCTGTTGCAGTCACCCGATCGCAGGTCACACAGGGTCCGGCTGCGAGCCCGGTATCCTTGCCGATGGGGAAACCCAAGGCACGAAGGAAACGGAAGAGCCAGAAGACTTTCCTGTGGGAGAGGCTCTCGACCCGGAGGATCATCCCGACCTTCAATGCTTGTTAGCAGAAGGTGGACCCTCCCGGGCGGACTTCTGTAAGGGACTGAGAGAGTGCCACCTCTCGAGGCATAAGGAAAAGACAGCATTCTCAACACCTGAGGGACTCTACCAGTTTAGGGTCATGCCTTTTGGGTTGAAGAATGCCCCTGCCACCTTCCAGAGATTGGTCAACCATGCGCTCAGTGGGCTGGAAGCCTTTTGTGTGGCTTACTTAGACGACATTGCCGTCTACAGTTCCACCTGGGAAGAGCATTTGACACATCTGGATAAGGTGTTGTAGGCCTTGAAAAGGGCTAACCTCACTATCAAGGCCACCAAGCGCCAGATAGCTCAGGGGAAAGTCACGTATCTTGGTCATGAGGTAAGAGGGGGTCAAATACAACCTCTCCCCAGTAAAGTACAGGATGTACATGACTGGGAGACTCCCACTACTCAAACCCAGGTGAGAGCCTTTTTGGGCCTCACTGGGTATTATCGCAATTTCATGGCAGACTATGGAACCAGAGCTGCACCCCTGATAGCTCTGACTTCACCCAAACAGCCTAGGAAGGTTAATTGGACGGAAGACTGTCAGAGGGCCTTTGATGGCTTGAAAGAAAGTCTGTGTAGGGCACCTGTGTTCTGTGCGCCCGATTACAGCAACCCCTTTTCTGGTTCAAACTGACGCCTGTGACACCGGAATTGGAGCTGTCTTGTCCTAGTTAGATGACAAAGGAAGAGAACATCCGATCATATTCATCAGTAGACAATTTAAGGGTAGGGAACTTAGGTGGGCTACTGTTGAAAAGGAATGTTTTAGTATAGTTTGGAGCCTTAGGCGTTTTAGACCCTACCTTACCGGGTCTACCTTCAAGGTCCAAACCGATCATAGCCCCCTGAAGTGGCTTATGCAGATGAAGGGTGAGAACCTGAAACTGCTCAGTTGGTCCATTAGCCTGCAAGGGCTAGACTTCACCATAGAGCATAGACCAGGGAAGAGTCACAATAATGCAGATGGCCATTCCAGAAGGTATGTTGACTGTCTGGATGAGGGTGTCTATCTCGTGGGAGATTAGGCACCCTAACCTCAGTCTGGGTGGGGCGACTGTGAGGCTGGAAATGCATCGGAGGGACAGGGCCTCCGTATCTTTGTCCTTTACTGCTTTTTATCGTGTGTTCTGATGTGTTTTCTGCACAGGAGTTCATGTGGGACTCCTGGCGGTGCAGCTCTCTCATTTGGTTTTGGTGAACAGACCACATGGGATACCCTTATGGCACCCATGGGTGGGGGGTACAACCCTGTGCCCCTAGTGTATGTTTTTGGGCACCTGTGTATGGCCCACAGAGCAGGGTACGGGCTGGTGGCAGCTCTGTGCTGAATTGACTGGTGCCTTGAGCGTCCTCCATTTTGGGATGCCCTGGCCCTGTCATTGGAATCGGTAGATTCCCGATGTAAACAAGATGGCCCCTGTGGCCTCTTGCCTTCCATCGCCTGTTACCTTGATCTTCCCGAAGTCCCGGGAAGCCCTGACCCTGTCCCTTCCCCCTGACTGGCTGTTGGGTGGAAGTTCCATATATGGTAGTGTGGGGAAGTGCTGACCAGACTGGCTGGAGCCTTCCCAACAACCGTGTGTTGTGGGTACACCTGTTGGTGGGACCTGGGTGAATGGAGTGTGTGACGAATACGCATTCTATGTTGTAGATGTTTAGTATCTGGTGGTTGACACAATGACTGAGACAGCCCTACCCGAAACCGGTATGAATGCAGTGGGGAGTGTTGAATGGCTGGATACTTGTCCCAATACACATAATTCAGGGGCAGGCCACAAATTGCCCCCCATGCCAGCAGAACATTGGTGTTTCCCTGGAAGCGGATGCCTCCCATGTGGGTTGTCCGTCTGCAAGCCCAGGCTGCAGCTCTGGCTGTGCTACATTACAGGTGTCACCTCCGTGGAGGAATGGGGATCCTGCCAGGGATCCCTGAAGCTGCTGCTGTACTTAGGGGACGGTACACCCACATGGTGCATGGATGTCCAAGGGCGGAGACATCACCTCCAACCGTCCTGGAGTTGCGGCTGGGCTGCATTGTAGCTTTTCCCTTCGGGGAGGTATTGGCACACTGCCGGGACTCCCTGGTTGGGAGAAGCTGTAACGCAGGCCAGCCAGAGCTCCAGCAAAGTCGGCGGCAATATCCCTGGCATTGGGCACCCTTCTCCCATGTGGGACTTTGGCGGGTCTTGTGGGTAATACATTCTGGGGAGATTTGCGCAAGTCAGACATTTTTGGATTCCCACGGGGGTCCTCTTTTGGGAAATGCATGGGGTTCCCTTTTTTCCTTGCTGCTTCAACACCCTAGGCCCAAATCTGTAGGTTGCCCACAAAAACAAAATGTGCTGTGCCGAAAGGCTTGGGGTTACCAGTGGGTTACCCTTTTCCTTTTGCGCCCCGGTAGGTGCACCCACACATGTGAGGTACCGTTTTTCGTTGGGACACCTGTGGGAACACGGGAAGGTATGACATCTGTTGTTGGCGATGTGTTTCGGTGAGTGGACAGTGGGAAATGTCTCTGAAATTGGCTGGAAATAAAGACAATTCTCAGACATTTCGCTCTGGCCACCCACCGAAACACACCGCCAACAACACATGGCCTACCTTCCCGTGTCCCCACATGTGTTCCGATGAAAACGGTACTGCACATGTGTGGGTGCATCTACCTGGGGCGCAAAAGATAAAGGGTAACCCACTAGTAACCCCACGCCTTTCGGCACAGCACATTTTGTTCATGTGGGCAACCTACAGATTTGGGCCTAGGGCGTCGAAGCCAGCAAGGAAAACAGGGAACCCCATGCATGTCCGAAAAGAGGACACCTGTGTGGAAATCCACAGAGGTCTGCCTTGCGCAAATTGCCCCAGTTTTTATTAGCCACAATCCCCAACAAAGTGTGATATTTGGTGGGGAAAAAACACAATGTTCACTTTGTCTGGCGTTCTGGGTAATAAATTCTGGGCCGCTTCGTGCAAGTCAGACCTCTGTGCATTCCCACGGGTGTCCTCTTTTGGGAAATGCATGAGGTTCCCTGTTTTCCTTGCTGGCTTCGACACCCTAGGCCCAAATCTGTAGGTTGCCCACACAAGCAAAATGCATTCCCACGGGTGTCCTCTTTTGTTCATGTGGGCAACCTGCAGATTTGGGCCTAGGATGCCGAAGCCAGCAAGGAAAACAGGGAACCCCATGCATTTCCAAAAAGAGGACAATCAGGGCTTGTGGGTAATAAATTCTGGGCCGCTATGCGCAAGTCAGACCTCTGTGCATTCCCACGGGTGTCCTCTTTTCAGAAATGCATGGTGTTCCGTGTTTTCCTTGGTGGCTTGGACACCCTAGGCCCAAATCTGTATGGTGTGCACATGAGTCAAAATCCTGCAATCCTGCTGTGTGAAAAGAATTGGGGTTACCTGTGTTTTCGGCTTCGCCCTTTGCGCCCTGGTAGGTGCACCCACACATGTAAGGTACCGTATTCATCGGGACACCTGTGGGAATGCAGGACGGTAGGCCATGTGTTGTCAGCAGCATGTTTCGGTGGGTGAGCCGAGTGAAATGTGCAGAAATTGGGGTTTTTTCGCCACATTTCAGACTTTGCTGGGGTTTCTGGGTAATACATCCTGGGCCGATTTACACTAGTCAGACCTCTGCAGATTCCTACGGATGTCCTCTTTTCGCAAATGCATGGGGTGCCCTGTTTTCCATGGTGGCTTGCACACCCTAGGCCCAAATCTGTAGGTTGTCTCCCCAAACCCTTTGGGGGTTACAAGTGGTGTAGCCTTTTTCCTTTTGCGCCCCGGTAGGTGAACCCACACATATGAAGTACTGTTTTCGTTGGAACTCCTGTGGGAATGCAGGAAGGTATGACATCTGTTGTTGGCGACCTGTTTTGGTGGGTGAGCAGACTTAAATGTCTGAAAATTGTGTTTTTTACCCTCAAATTTGGACTTTTCCGGGGTTTCTGGGTGATAGATTCTGGGCCGATTTGCACAAGTCAAACCTCTGTGGATTCCCACGGTTGACCTCTTTTGAGAAAAGCATTGGGTACCCTGCTTTGATTGTTGGCTTCGACAACCTAGGCCCAAATCTGTAGGTTGCCCACATGAACAAAATGTGCTCTGCCGAAAGGCTTGGGGTTACCAGTGGGTTACCCTTTTCCTTGTGCGCCCAGGTAGGTGCACCCACACATGTGAAATGCCTTTTGTTTCATCGGGACACCTGTGGGAAAGCAGGAAGGTAGGTCAATAAATTCTGGCCCGCTTTGCGCAAGTCAGACCTCTGTGTATTCCCACGGGTGTCCTCTTTTCAGAAATGCATGGGGGTCCCTGTTTTCCTTGGTGGCTTGGACACCAGAGGCCCATATCTCTATGGTGTGCCCGTCTGGAAAAATCATGAAATTCAGCTGTCGGAAAAGACTTGGGGTTAGGTGTGTTTTAGGCTTTCTCCTTGGTGCCCAGGTAGGTGCACCCATACATGTGAGGTGCCATTTTCATCGGGACACCTGTGGGAATGCAGGACAGTAGGCCATGTGTTGTTGGCATCGTTTTTCGGTGGATGAGCCGAGTGAAATGTGCAGAATTTGTTTTTTTTTGCCACATTTCGGACTTTGCTGGGGTTTCTGGGTAATACATTCTGGGCCGATTTGCGCAGGATAGACCTCTGAAGATACCCACGGATGTCTGCTTTTTGGAAATGCATGGGGTTCCCAGTTTTCCTTGCTGGCATGGACACCCGAGGCCCATATCTGTATGGTGTGCCCATCTGGAAAAATTGTGAAACTCAGCTGTCGGAAAAGACTTGGGGTTAAGTGTGTTTTAGGCTTTCTCCTTGGCGCCCAGGTAGGTGCACCCATACATGTGAGGTACTATTTTCATCGAGACCCCTGTGGGAACGCAGGACGGTAGGCCATGTGTTGGTGGCACCGTGGTTCGGTGGGTGAGCCGAGTGAAATGTGCGGAAATTGGGGTTTTTTTGCTACATTTTGGACTTTGCTGGGGATTCTCGGTAATACATTCGGGGCCGATTTGCGCAAGTCAGACCTCTGCGGATTCCCACGGGTGTCCTCATTTCGGAAATGCATGGGGTTCCCTGTTTTCCTTGGTGGCTTGGACACCAGAGGCCCATATCTGTATGGCGTGCCCGTCTGGAAAAATCGTGACATTCAGCTGTCGGAAAAGACTTGGTGTTAGGGGTGTTTTAGGCTTTCCCCTTGGCGCCCAGGTAGGTGCACCCACACATGTGAGGTACCGTTTTCATCGGAACACCTGTGAAAATGCAGGACGGTAGGCCATGTGTTGTTGGCGCGTGTTTCAGTGGGTGAGCCGAGTGAAATGTGCAGACATTGGGTTTTTTTTGCCACATTTTGGACTTTGCCATGGTTTCTGGGTAATAAATTCTGGGCCGATTTGCGCAAGTCAGACCACTGAGGATTCCCACGGACGTCCTCTTTTTGGAAATGCATGGGGTTCCCTATTTTCCTTGGTGGCTTGGACACCCTAGGCCCATATTTGTATGGTGTGCCCGTCTGGAAAAATTGTGAAATTCAGCTGTCGGAAAAGACTTGGGGTTAGGAGTGTTTTATGCATTCCCCTTGGCGCCCAGGTAGGTGCACCCACACATGTGAGGTACCGTTTTCATCGTGACACCTGTGGGAACGCAGGACGGTAGGCCATGTGTTGTTGGCAGCGTGTTTCGGATGGTGATCAGATTGAATTGTGTGGAAATTGGGGTTTTTTTTGGCACATTTTGGACTTTGTTGGGGTTTCTGGGTAATAAATTCTGGGCCGATTTGCGCAAGTCAGACCACTGAGGATTCCCACGGATGTCCTCTTTTTGGAATTGCATGGGGTTCCCTGTTTTCCTTGGTGGCTTGGATACCCGAGGCCCATATCTGTATGGTGTGCCCGTCTGAAAAATGTATGAAATTCAGCTGTCGGAAAAGACTTGGGGTTAGGGGTGTTTTAGGCTTTCCCCTTGGCGATCAGGTAGGTGCACGCACATATGTGAGGTACCGTTTTCATCGGAACACCTGTGGGAACGCAGGACGTTAGGCCATGTGTTGTTGGCGGCGTGTTTCGTTGGGCGAGACGACTGAAATGTGCAGAAATTGGGTTTTTTTCGTCACATTTTGGACTTTGACAGGGTTTCTGGGTAATAAATTCTGGGCCGATTTGTGCAAGTCTGACCTCTGCGGATTCCCACGGGTGACCTAATTTCGGAAATGTATGGGGTTCCCTGATTTCCTTGGTGGCTTGGACACCCCAGGCCCATATCTGTATGGTGTGCCCGTCTGGAAAAATCTTGACATTCAGCTGTCGGAAAAGGCTTGGGGTTAGTGGTATTTTAGGCTTTCCTCTTGGCGCCAGGTAGGTGCACCCACACATGTGAGGTACCGTTTTCATCGGGACACCTGTGGGAGCGCAGGACTGTAGGCCATGTGTTGTTGGCGGCGTGTTTCAGTAGGTGAGCCGAGTGAAATGTGCGGAAATTGTTTTTTTTTCGTAAATTCTGGGCCGATTTGCGCAAGTCAGACCTCTGCAGATTCCCACAGATGTCCTCTTTTCGGAAATGCATGGGGTTCCCTGTTTTCCTTGGTGGCTTGGACACCCGAGGCCCATATCTGTATGGTGTGCCCGTCTGAAAAAATTGTGAAATTCAGCTATCGGAAAAGACTGGGGTTAGGGGTGTTTTAGGATTTCCCCTTGGCGCCCAGGCTGGTGCATCCACACATGTGAGGTACCGTTTTCATCGGGACACGTGTGGGAAAGCATGAAGGTATGATATTTGTTGTGTTTGTGTGGTTTTCATAACGTTTCAACCCATTTGCTGGCGCCCTTTGTCACACAACCCTTTCATTTCCCAAATGTGACCTACATTTAGTCGCTGCTTTAGGCACCATACACTTTTGTAACCTGCACAAGTCACCTATCCTTGAAAAGGTCTGCCTGTGCTCTTTCAAAAAATGTATGCTTGCCATTCCTCACCACATTGGTTTTCCTGATTTACACATGCTAAGTACATCTGTTCAGGCCGTAAGCATTAAACTCCTGTGTACTATGGCTCAGTGTTTGCCTTGTGGTAATGCTTGTTTTGTGAAACACTACAAAAAAATGTGTGCTTTCTTAACTGCAAGAGTTGGGGGAATGTAGAGGAGCATTGCTTTTCTCAAAATTCATAGAAGCCATTGCCGTACCAAGCCAACCATGTCCACCACATACCTTTTTTTTAGTAATTTTCCCGCTTTTTCCCTAAACTATGGCATTTTCCCCTACCTAGGTGTTGCCCGACCTGCGCAAATCACCCCTTCCAAAAAACTTGGAATTTTGTCTACTTTTCAGAAATGTATGCCTTTCCGTCCTCTAATTCGGCTTTCCTACCCTTTTCTTCCATTCCGTCCACACATGTCCAATTGGCAAAAATGGCCAAAATTGCCTACCTCTCACAAAACGGTTGATAACCACATCAAAATATTTTTTGTTTCCACTCAACCTGTTCTTGAAAGCCAGGAAATTGGGGAATACAGCACAGAAAACCATTTGTTCCTAGCTCTTACAAGGAAAAAACCACAGGCTTGTTTGTACATCATTTTATTGGCATTTTTTTGAAAAAAACACCAAAATGTCACCCTTTTTGGTTATTTTCTCTCACCCCCCTACAGCAACCTAGGATTCCTGGGTGGTGTTACGACCGCCTACATGTGGGAAAAAAGGGGCCAAATTTGGCTGAGATATCTCATGTAACTAAAAAGTTACAAGGCATTGAATGGCGACATACCGAAATCCCCAAAAAAGGCCTTGGCACTGGGGGGAAAACCCATGGCACTTAAAGGGTTAATCCAGAACAGAAATTAATGGTCACCATGGACATAAAGTACTTATATACCAACATACCACAAGCGGCTGCAATTGAATGCACACGGAATGGCTTACAAGCAACCCAACACAAATCAGGGTGCCTACAGACTTTATAATAGAAATAATGACCACTGCATTATGCAGAAACTTCTTTGTGTTTAATAATCAAACATACTTACAGATAAAAGGTAGAGCTATCGGTGCAGACTTTGCCCCCAACATTGCCATACTTAATATGCCAAATACGAGGATGAGTTCATTTTTTCACACCTCAACAGGTGGCAGGCACAAGTGCGTCATTGGCACAGATATATCAATGATGTCATCTTAATTTGCACAGGCACAGTGACAGATTTTAATATGTTTTTGACATGGCTACATTTTTGTAGCAAACATATCCATTTTACTCTAGAACAAAGGAACTGAGAAATTTAATTCCTGGACCTTGTCCTCAAACACAAACAAGGTAAACTAGAATGTGGTTTACATCGGAAAATCACAGATCGGAAGACTTTGCTGCATTATGTCAGCAACCTATTAGAACAAGAAAGACAGATAAAGGGGTATGTGCCACCAGCATACCCTTAACATCAAGGGGTTCACCCTTAAAACATTTTTTTGACAATATAGCTGATGCTCTAAGTTGCTACCCTTTGGCTTTAAGACTTATTTGCCCTAGATCCTATTATAGTCCCGTTGCCACTTTTGGCCAAAGACCAGACACCAGTAGACACAAGTTGATACAAAAATATCTTTGTTTTATTTTATCAAATAACACTCAAATTTTAAGATCATCATAAGTGTCGGTACTATAATCCATAATAGTCCTTCACCAAACATATAAAACCAACAATTGATTGACAGAAACGAATGTAAACGCTAAAGCCTTCTTTGGGTGAGCTCATGGAATCAAATTCCAAAGTTATTTACGCTTTACAGAGGGATGTGCTGTGTTGTTTCACGCATTCAAACATACGTCACTTCGCACACCTCAGTTAAACTCATTCCATACCTTCTCATATGCAACCATTTAATCACCATCTCATTTCACACACACAAATAGTGCCCAACATGTTTCTTCCCGTTTAGGATGTCACTGTGAGAATTATTCGGAATTCTTCAGGGGCTTTCACAGAAGGATCAAGCAATTTAGCAAAAACACGTTTTCTGTCAGTAATGCATTCTAAAATTGAATACTAACTACTACAGACAATCTAATATCAACAGTTTCGAAAGAGATCTGAATGGTTTCTTCACTTTAGGAGTTTATTATTCCCTTACCTTCCATCTAGCTGGAGAAGGATCACCACCTAGCGGGGAGCAACAAAAACAAACAACAAAGAAAAGGCGAATTAATGGCCTATCTGGCTGCTCAAATCTACAGGCTGTCATGATTAATTAATGACAATCTATGATGCAAAGCACAAACACCCATGGTATGATTCACGGAAATAAAGAAAGGATGTGCACGTAGCGTCCAGCACCGGTACCGGTTATGGAAAGTTATATCATTCCCTTTATCCGTAGTGAAAGTGGGAGGGTAAAAAGAGAGAGGGGAAAGTCAGTAGCAATCTACTTTCTAACAAACCTTCCACACTTGGTGCAAAATGTGAAATGCAATGTCATTGCTCACTTTTAAATCTGGTCTTTTTCCAAATTTCTTGTTAATGGTACACAGCGCGAAAAAAGAATCCTCACGTTCTTTTGAGTGGTCTGATTGGGGAATTATGCACGACTAGAAATGGGAATATTAAGTAATCTCCCATTAGGGACTGGAGAAAAGGTCACTGTAAAAACATAATCTTCACATAAGCTCGACTTACTTCATCTCACGTATTCATCTAGATGTATTGGTTCCAGAAGGCAGTATAGCACCCCATCCAATGGGTTGGATCGCGGTAGTTACTTGGTCAACACCACCATATTATTCCTGCATTTGTAAATTAATCTGCAGAAAAGAAAATAGACGGACTATGTGTTAATCAAACACTATCCATCTCACTAACTCTGCCTAGTATGTTAAAGAGATGTTATAACTCCAAAGTCCCATGTTAACTCAGCACGTTAGTGCGATCTCGATAAACGCAATCCGTACAGGATTAATAGTAACGCGAGTTTGCTGTGCGGTTGACTAAAAGTCTAAAACAGCACGCTTCCTCACAGCGTAATTATAATATCAGATCGTATAGCGGCGCCGACTTTTTAATTCTAACATCCTAAAACAGTAGTAAGCGTGCATCAGAGCTAGAATGCCCGTCCCGAAGCTGCTTGATCTTACCGTTTCAGCAGTAGCGTCCAGGATCCGTGTTGAAGTTCCTTCACTCGTTCCGCGTTTGTTCGGTGTGTGATTGCTTCCGGGGTCGCCTCTACAGGCTGGAAGCATTTCCCGGCTTCTTATGTCGGCGTCTCCGGATTGCGCATGCGCAAAGGTGGTTAAATGTTTATTTACTGATATCAACGATGGTCCGGTGTAATTAAACCATTCCGCAATTGAAAAAAGTCTTCAATCCGTGAGTTAAAGATTTACCAGTCATCTTCAATAGCTTAGGAAGGAGTCCATTATGTTGTGACTTTAGAGTGTTTCATTGGAAAAGTTGAAGCGTGATGATAATTTATCCTGTTATATTCAAACTACAGTCTCTTACAGGCAAAACATTCCAGTATCTTATGGTTTACCAATTTAAACCCACCAGTCGATTTTTTCGTTCAGACCAATAGTCATGCTATTCGTAAGGAAAATAAGCTGTTGCTCTTTTTTCAAGAGTGCTCTTTTGTCTTTGTTGATATCCAAACTAGGTCTTTGTTTGTATAGGACAGTCCAACTAATGTCATCCACTTTATGGTTGTGTTCCATCCAGTGTTCAACTAGGGGAGCATTCCGAGTTCTATTTCTGATACAGCTTTTATGTTCTCCTATTCGGACTTTAATTTTTCTATCTGTTTTGCCTACATACATTTTTCTGCACGGACACCAGACCGCATAAATCACCATTTTTGTATTGCAATTGCTAAAGCTTTTCTGCTGCCAAACTGTTGGTAACCCAATGTCTACTGCTGTACTTTTAAATGTAGAAGGGCAACAGCGGCAGTTACCACACGGGGTATGTCCTGTTAGATTTTGGAATCCCCATTGTTGTGGCAATGTTGTTTGTAATGTCGGTTTCCTACTGATATCATTTCTGGTTAGGATTTCTTTTACATTACGGCTTCTCTTGAACACAATTATTGGTCTTGCAATGGGATGTTCACAATTTTCCAGCAGATGCCAGTTTTTGCCAATGATTTTTTTTATTCCATTAGATAGATGATTATATGTATTGACAAAAACGAGTCGTTTGTTGGTCTCTTTCTGAGGACGTTGTGTCCGCTCTGCCCTATATTCTAACAGTGCCTCTCTGTTGTTATTGTTGGCCCGTTTCCATGCGCTCTGGGTGATTTTGTTAGGATACCCCCTGTCTTCAAGTTTAACTTTCATTTTTGTTGCTTCGACTAGAAAGTCAATTCTGTTGGTACTGTTCCTTTTATGTCTCAGGAATTGACCCAGGGGTAGGTTATCACGTACATGACGCGGATGGAAACTAGAGTAGTGTAGTAAAGAGTTTCTGTCAGATGGCTTGTTGTAAGGTTTAACATGCAGTTTCTTTATGTTAGGTTCAACAGTGATTGTAATAGGATGTTGTACTGTGTTGGTAGGTAAACTTCAGGAAGCTATTTTGTAGGTTGATCCATTCATAAAAACATTCCAATTCCTGTAGGCCTCCCGTCCAGATCATAAATAGGTTCTCTATATAACAACGCCATGTACAGATTGGCTACGCTTGGCGCCAGTGTGGCGCCCATGGAGGTGCCTTGTATCTGTTTGAAAAATTCTCCATTGAAATGGAAATAACTCTCAACTTCTGCACACCACAAAATGAATGATACTGGAGTGGTTGTTACTGTATGATCTCTGAGCAATTTTTCTTCGAGTATTTCTAAGGACAGTTGTTGAGGAATGCTAGTATACAAGGCCACTACATCGAGGCCAACCAGGAGCTCGGTCTGTGGATCAAAATCCAGATCTTCTACCTCTGATATAATTTGAGTTGTATCCTGTACGAACGAAGCCATCTTTCTCACCAATGGTTGTAAAAAGGTGTCTGCAAATTTTGATAGCGGCTCCAAGACAGAGTTTACCCCCGAAACGATTGGTCTACCCAGAGGGTTGGTCATTGCCTTGTGGATTTTAGGCAAGATGTAAAATTGCGGAATCTGGGGTTTATCTTTGATGAGAAAGTCACATTCCTTCTGACTTATCCACCCTCTCTCTTGTGCTTTAGTGACTTTAAGGGTGATCATCTTCAGTAAACGTGGCGTTGGATCCTCTATTAGTGTTTGGTAGCAGGTAAGGTCTAACACTTGACGATAACATTCCCTTATATAGTCAGCCCGGTTCAGAATCACTGTAGCTCCTCCTTTATCAGCCCTACGAATTATGATCTCTTGATTACTAGATAGTTGCTTAAGTGCGAAAGCTTCGTTGTTACTGATGTTCTGAAAGGTTTTCTTACCTTTCGCCTTTTGTTCTAGAGTGTTTATCTCTTTTAATACTCTTTTCTGAAATACCAAAGTTTCTGGACTCTGAGCAGCAGTCGGTACACAGAACGTAGATTTATTGCTCAATCCTGAGTCCGAGGTTTCTTGTTCGTACACGTTATCCTCGAAAAATTGATGTAAGTGTATTTTTCTCATGAATTGGCTAAATTCTTTCCGAAAGGTAAAAGGACTATGTCAGCAACCACCTGATCCACACTAAACACAATCTTCCATATGGGAAATTTTTGGGCAAATGGAGAAATTGTACCTCAATGGCTGACTATCGAAAACATGCAGATGCCCTATCCAAAAGCTTGCGAGCATGAGGATACCCAAAAAGACAACTGGCACAAGCTAACAAAGGAGCTAAATATGACAACCAGGACCTCTCACTCAACCCAGATCTCGAAGAAAGAGTGACCACGGAAAACTGTATGACATGTGTTGTGACCCATGGCACCCACACTGCTTAAGTTAAGAAAATCATACGGAAACATTGGGATCTAGTGCAATTAAATTTACCTGAAGAACCCTTCCCTAGGTATGCATATAAATGGGCAAAAAACATAAAGTAACATCTAGTGCATTCCCTCTACTAACCGAATACAAACAGTGGAGGCACTTGGAAATTACGTCCTCTGCAAGGCCATTTCCCCTGCGGTAACTGCTTTGAATGCAAGTTTACCAAAAAATTGAAATAATTTTCCATTGTCAAGAAACAAGGGATCATGCGAGATTTAACTAAATGCAAAAGCACCAATGTTATCTATTGTATACAATGCCATTGTGGCTTAAGATACATTGGCCAGACAACACTGATGGTAAAGACAAGAATTTCGGAACATCGATCAAAAATTAGATGTAAGAACCTCACAGCACCACTGGTAACTCATTTCCTGGAAGCTAACCACACAGCAAATTATATTTTTTGGTGGGTGGTAGAGAAAATAAAATCAAAGCCTTTTGGAAAAAGAATCAAGGTGGATCCACAGGTTAGATACATATTATCATGGACTTAATGAACTGTACCAACCTGTTACTTTCTGATCTTGTCCCCTATTTCACTCTACATCATTCAATCCATCTCAGTATAATTGTGCTCAATAGATGATCACCAAAACCCCTTCTCAGCCTACCAGAACATGAGCACAGTTACCAATTGTAGGGGTTATACATCAGTCACACGTACCGGCATGTCACAAAGTAGGACATTAGGATCATGGCAACATCACGGGTACCATAGTATGGGCCCACTTCCAAGGCCTACCACCTTCACTTCAAGTGGAACAACTGCCGGGTATATGACCCACATTTATCATAACAACAGGACAGCGTTTGAAGACACTGTGAGCACACGCGTATTTTAGGAACTGTACCCTCCCTTTTCATTTCTGCAGCCGACGTATAGTTAGACACAAGATATACTAGGTGCCAACAACATTTCATAGCACTATTATGGTCCATATAGTGTTAATTTGAGCCCTCTGCTGCCCCCAATACACAGACACCGAGTACGGCTTTTGGGACTGCAGGGTTTATTTTTGTGCTTCTGTGTCTCTACATACCGGAGATAGCTGCACACAACTAGAGTAGTTGCCATAGCTCCAAGAACACCAACAATAGCACACACATTGCGCAATAGGTATGCGTGAGATATGCCATAGATGTAATTGACATGACATCCAAGGTATGTATACATCCCGTTAGTACGCGCGCCACCATTTTCCCATTGGACTTCCAGACAGAGCGCTGGTTTCTGACTTTGCGTATTAACTGTACCGACGAGGTAAGCGATGTTTGAGCACAGCAGATAAGCCATGTGGAACGCTTCGTAATGTAGGCTGCACAGGCCTATAGATTATCAACTAGTCGGAAATCTTGTGGGTACTTTCCAAATGCATGTTCAGAATACTAATTAGGACAATATTCACTAAAACGAGACCCTGGCACAATACCTAATTTCTGTCGGGTACTAATTAGACCCAGATCTTTCCAGTATCAATGATTGGCATGGAACATATGTAAATAATTTGGTTAACTAAATCCAAATTTTTCAAACATCTTCTAATTTTTCTTTTCAATTTGGTTTTTTTTGTTGAATCTTTCATATTTGAAGTTATTTATATTATGATGGAACTTTAGATCTCATTATTTAACTGTTCACTCTGAAATTTTTTTTCCTTTGATTTATTAATTTCTAAATTGCTCTTTTCATAAGTAATTGACCCATCATTATAACATTGCAAGATTTGAGGCTATCAGAGCCACCATTGAGCATCAAACATGTAACTACCGATTCACTTGTACAAAATGTGATAATTGATTGCTTCTTGATTTAGAATGGCTTCTTTTATGTCAGCACAACTATTACTATCAAATTGTGATTCAGACTTTAGGTTTTCTCGTATTTAAATTACTTTTATGTCAAATATCATGTAAGTTTTCTCATTTTTTTATCACCTTTTTGTCAAATATTATGTAACTGTGATTCATAATTGATGTTCGTTTGTATCTTAAAACTTTGTTTGTGGAACAATACACGAATACTGATTTACATCATTGCTTCTTATAACTCATTTTTTCTTTTTTGATTGAATTCCAACCTGTATCAAGTGGTGGGTACCCATAGACCTTACTTGATGATCTATAACTACAGAGACTCGACAATTTAGATTTATCAATAGCCCAAAAAGAGGACTATTGAGTGAACTTCCTTTTTTCCGCATTTGGAGAACATTAAAGAGATACATTTCTTAGTAGACAGGAGAATAATAGACTCAGTCATGGATAGGGAAGTTCATCGTCTGCTTTAATAGGGAAAGTAAAATGCAGTTCCCGGAATGACGTAGACATCCAGGAGTGGAGATTGCTTTCGGGAAAGTCCTTTTTCCTTTTTCGGGAAAGTCCTTTTGTGTCAGCCGATTTAGCTGAGTGGTATTCGTCCACAGCCCCTATGACCACATCAGTCGTCATATAGAAGTCCATTGTTCATACAGGTTTGGACGGGCTGAATCTGTTGGACGCCAGCCCCCATTCTTGCTCCAGTAAAGTCAAGAGGGGGCGGAGAAGAACAGACCTGGATGTATAAATGCCCAGCATTTCCTTCAGCCAAAACGGAAAAGGGATGTCTAATAAATGAACGCTAAAAATAAGGGAGAAAAACGAGGTGTACTTAGGACATAATATCTTAGGAAAGGGCATACATAGCTGAAGTTCCTATGAGGGTTCCCAATTCCCTCTGTAATGGAAAAACCCTCACCATCATATGCCTGTTACTTTACTATTTTGCTTATTTATTTATTTGAAGATTGATCTTCTGTTTCCACAAGAGGAACCAATGGAAATTGGGTTCCCTATGCCCGAATCCCAAAAAATAATGCCCTTGAGAGTCAAGACAGGAGCCTGAAAAAACAGCCAGCATCTCAGGGTATTCTCCAGACCTGTTTCCAGAAGAAGAGGCACCCCCAGACATACCATCTTGGGTGGCCTACTACATTGGGGTGGCAGACCAAAGGTTCCATATCCCAGTAAAGGTTCAAGGGAGATCCACTATGGCCTTACTGGATTCCTGGATTTGACACACTGCTGTTCAGGCTGGCCTAGAATCTCAGGAACAACTAGCCTCTGGACTCCTCCCAGCTCATCTGCATCCATTGAGAAACTGACCTTTATCCCCAGGCCCAGCTAGTAAATGAAATACTTAAGAATTCTATCAAAATACTGGTTATAGTGATGCCCGGATTATCAAAGAAGTTCTAATAGGTACAGATGTTCCAAAATGTAATCAATACTTGAGATTTCTCCAGTCCTGGGAGGAAAAGATAGATAGAAAGAAGGAAGAGGAGGGGGCTTGAAAGAAGGGGTGGAGGTATATAACAGGGCCAGGGGCTTGACCCTGTTGTTGGAAAAGGGACCACTCCTAGTTTGGGACAGATGTCATACCAGGGCGTATGCCAGAGACCCTCCTATCCCAGTGGTAGGGTGAGGGAATTGGGCCCCTCAGCCTGTTTCGCCCTCAAGTCCCTGAATCCCATGAACGTGCCATGTATGGTTCAAACGTTGGTAGCACTTTCTATCACTTTATGCCTTCTAGTCTCTTTTCTTGCCATAGTTCTTTCTCATTACTTACAAGGCCACAGTTACCAGAATCCAACACGTCAGCATCGGAGCTCACTGATTGGAGTAGCAAAAATTCCGACAATGATTTTTGCTCCTTTGATACTATCCAGACTACCAGCAGCAACACTGACTTTCCCAGTGCTGAAGGAAGGAGACATGTGCCGGGAATGCTGACCAGATTGGGCTGCAGAGACACAACAAACATCTGTGAGTGAATAGCGGGTGGGCCAAGCAGGGTTCTTAGTGTGCCATTGTAACACATCCCCTGGGGAAAGCATAGAGCTAGATTGGCCATAGTGGTCAGGTGTTATTAAGGACCAATTGGAAGGGGGAAGAGGTAGGAAAGAAGGAAAGCTCGGGTATAAAAGATCCACACCACCAGGGTGATAAGGTGAGGTCTGGACGAGAATTGGTGGACAGAGAGCAGAAGGTGGACCAGAGTGTTGAGGAGTTGCTGTAAGTAATGAATGAGAGTGCAGGTAAAGCACTGTGTGTGAGAGAGGGGAGTGGTTGTGAGTGTACATTAGAGTGATAGCAGAGAGTGGTGTGGGAGATAGAAGAGAGTGAGAAGAGAGGGTGAAGATAAATAGTGGAAGGTGAAATTTGTACAAAGAGAGTGGGGGACTGAAACAGGGAGAGGAAGTGCAGGTGAATGAGAGAGAAGGAGGGCAGGACAAGGGCGAATCATGCCTGAATAAAGGTGACTCATGCCTCCTTGTCCTCTTGGCTGAATTTGACACCATCGACCACGTTTTCCTCCCCTTCCTCGCTGGCAGGATGGGATTCACTGGCCTGATATGGTTTACTGCCTACCGCTTGGGCAGACACCGGGCCGTCCAAATAAACACGTTGAATTCTAACCAACACCAAGTCTCCTGTGGAGTCCCAGAATTTCCATACTCTTCCCCATCCTATTTAACTTTTACATGGAGCCAATAGACCAATAGACAACCTCCTCAAAGGACCTGATATAGCAATCCACCAATACATGGAGTGTACTCAGTTAAACATGAGAGTAAAAAGCTCACAGGCCATCAGTCGTCTAGTACGGAGCTATCATCCAGTCCTTGCTGTCAACTGCCTCCTTCAAACTTTGGCCATAGTGGTCAGGTGTTATTAAGGACCAATTGGAAGGGGGAAGAGGTAGGAAAGAAGGAAAGCTCGGGTATAAAAGATCCACACCACGAGCATAGATGAAGGGTGATAAGGTGAGGTCTGGACGAGAATTGGTGGACAGGGAGCAGAAGGTGGACCAGAGTGTTGAGGAGTTGCTGTAAGTAATGAATGAGAGTGCAGGTAAAGCACTGTGTGTGAGAGAGGGGAGTGGTTGTGAGTGTACATTAGAGTGATAGCAGAGAGTGGCGTGGGAGATAGAAGAGAGTGAGAAGAGAGGGTGAAGATAAATAGTGGAAGGTGAAATTTGTACAAAGAGAGTGGGGGACTGAAACAGGGAGAGGAAGTGCAGGTGAATGAGAGAGAAGGAGGGCAGGACAAGGGCGAATCATGCCTGAATAAAGGTGACTCATGCCTCCTTGTCCTCTTGGCTGAATTCGACACCATCGACCACGTCTTCCTCCCGTTCCTCGCTGGCAGGATGGGATTCACTGGCCTGATTTGGTTTACCGCCTACCGCTTGGGCAGTCACCGGGCCGTCCAAATAAACACGTTGAATTCTAACCAACACCAAGTCTCCTGTGGAGTCCCAGAATTTCCATACTCTTTCCCATCCTATTTAACCTTTACATGGAGCCAATAGACCAATAGACAACCTCCTCAAAGAACCTGATATAGCAATCCACCAATACATGGAGGGTACTCAGTTAAACATGAGAGTAAAAAGCTCACAGGCCATCAGTCGTGTAGTACGGAGCTATCATCCAGTCCTTGCTGTCAACTGCCTCCTTCAAACTTTTTTTTTTTATTCGTTTTTTTTCCACACAGGTACAACAAACATCCCGTACATTCCAGCTACACAACTTGCACATCAATTTCAAAAGAAAAAAGAGCCAAATACATCTATTGCTGGTATCGCATCATTGCATGTCCTCCTCTTCAGCCTTATCGGCAAGATATTGTTTATATCTGGCCCAAATGTTCCTAGGTCTCGTAGCAGCTTGCAATGAATCAATATACAGTTCTTTGTTGTTGTTTGTCCAGATCCTATCTCTGTCCCAGTCACTCTTAGTGGGTGGGTGTTTGCTTTTCCATTTCAGTAATATCTCCCTCTTGGCCAGTAATAAACCTACATTCAACAATTTTCGCCATGTTTGATTCATCTTCCCTGTAACCCCCAATAAGCATACCATTGGTGACCATTCAATAGGTTGTTCTGTCATGTCATCCATTACTTTACAAACCTCTGCCCAGTAGTCTTTCAGTTCTGTACATGACCAACACATGTGGAAGGTGTTGGCCTCTTCACACCCACATCTGGAACATATGCCTTCTGTTGCAGGGTAAATGCGTTTCAGTTTGGCTGGGGTGTAGTGTATCCTGTGTACAATTGTATAGTGAATCAATATGTATCTAGTATTGCATGATATATATTGTGTTAAGCCACATATTTGTACCCATTTTTTGTCACTTATAGAGTGCCCCAGGTCCTGTTCCCACTTCTCTCTTGCACAATGTGTCTCCGGTGGGTGGGTTTGGATAATGGTTTTATATAGTGTGGATGCAGATATTTTCCCTTTCTCTGCTGTGAAAATATATCCCAGACCCAGGTTTATCGTTTGTTCTGATGGAAATTAGCTCCACACCTTTGCAATGGCAGACCTCATCCGCATGTAATGCAACTTATGTTTTGGCGTGTCTCCTACTGTTTCCTTGAGCTTTTCCCATGTCACAAATCTCTAATCTTGAAACAATTGCCCCAGTTGCATAATACCTCTTGCACCCCAGTGTGTTGCTGCCTCTGGGTCCAGAGTGGGAGGTATATAGTGAGCCCCCCATATCGGCATGCTCGGATGATATAACATGTCCTTTCCACATGTATCTGCTATTTTGGCCCAGGCTGTGGTTGTGACCAGTGTAGGGCTGATAGTATTGTAGCGTTTTTGATGTGATGTCGCCAGGCTATGGAGAAGTGTGGCCGATTTCGGTATTGGGGCCTCGTTCATTGCTCCATTGGGGTCGAGAAAATCTGTCACCCATTGTGCTGCATAATGTGCTTGAGCTGCCAGATAGTAGATTTCAAAGTCTGGTGCGGTCAGGGCACCCTGTGGGTATTGGTCGGTGAGAACCCTCCATTTCAATCTAGAGTGTCCGCCCCATATCAATGCAGTTCATGCCCCCCCTTTTTTGCAAACAATGCCCTGCCTGGCCATACCGGCACGGTGCTAAATAAATAGAAAACTTTAGGGAGAATTATCATTTTTATAAGGGCGATTTTCCCTAACATCGATATTGGAAGGGCATTCCATCTTGCCTTCTTAACACAGTGGGCATCAGCCAGAGCATCGTAATTCAGTGTGCGGGATAGCTGCGCTGTTCTGGCCACATTATCCCCCAGATATTTGATATGTACTGGACACCAAAGAAGTCCGTGGAGTTCGGATGGTTTGACAGTTGCATCTGTAAGTGGGAAAGCTTCTGATTTGGCAGCGTTCAGTTTCAGGCCCGAGTAATCGGCAAACGTTTTGACCACATATAGGACCTTACCTAGAGTGTGCCAGGGGTTCTTCAAATATAGCAAAATATCGTCAGCGTACAGTGTGATGATCTCTAGCTTACCCTCCAAAAGCAACCCAAATTTGCCATATTGTGCCCTAAGTAGATCCGCCAGCGGTTCTATCACCAATGCGAATAGGAGAGGGGACAGCGGGCAACCCTGTTGAGTGCCCCCAAGTAGCTCCACTACCTCTGATAGTGTACCATTAATACTTATTTAAGCATAAGTGCGTGTATATAATACCTTGATCCACTTAATGAAGTTAGGGCCAAACCTGTAGCTCTGTAGGACCCTGAACAGAAACGGCCAGTAGACTGTGTCGAAGGCCTTATGCATGTCTAATGAGACTGCCACCCCTTGTAGTTCCTCGGGTATCACCGTTAGAATCTTGTGGCAGCGTCTAATATTTGTTGCCATGGATCTGCCGTTATGAATCCCGCTTGGCTTGGCCCTCGTAGACCATGTAAGGCATTAAAGGCATTAGTCGTGTGGCCAGTATCTTTGCAAAAATCTTAGCATCAGTGTTTACTAGTGATAGTGGCCTATACGAGCCACAATCCTCGGGGGGGGGGGGTTCCCCGGCTTAAGTAGCAGCGTAGCAACAGCTTCTCTGCTGGTTGCGGGTAACTCCCTCCTTCTAGGCCTCCTGTCCAGACGGCATGTAGTTTGAGAACGAGGAATTGGGAAAACTCTTTGTAGAATTCTGCACCGAGGCCATCGGAGCCTGGTGCTTTCCCATTGGGCAATGCCTTGATGGCTTTGGATATCTCTGCCTCCATGATCAGGGTTTCTAAAGCCTCTCTAGTGGCGTTGGATAGAAGTGTGGTTGGTATTTGGGCTAAATATTGATCTATGTCGGAGTCCATGGCGGTGCTCTGCGGGGAATATAAGCATTTATAGAAGTCATAGAATGCCATCTCGATCTCTTTTCATTCCGTGGTCACGATTCCATCTTTCCGTGTTATGCATCGAATACTCGTGGGTCCACGTTTCCCCCCTTACCAGCCTTGCCAACAATCTACCCGGGCGTTCACGCTCCCCATATCGCTGAGCTGCTGCGGGCCTATCAAAGTAGCGGATCTCTCAATCAGCTGCTTCCCTAAATTCGTCTACCTTGGTCTTAATGTCTAGCCCTAGCTGTGGAGACGGTGCTTGTCCATACTGGTTCGGTTTACTGGTGATGTCTTTTTCCCGTTGCGCTAGATCCCTGCGGATGTCTTTCAACACGCCAAATTTGGTCGACATCACGCTGCCTCTGATGCACACTTTAAATGCCTGCCATAACACAGCCTGACAAGACACCAAGCCTTCATTAATTTCAAAGTATTCCTGAATGTGTTGAGCTAGCAATGTCTTAT
This sequence comes from Ambystoma mexicanum, assembly GCF_040938575.1. Taxonomy (NCBI): domain Eukaryota; kingdom Metazoa; phylum Chordata; class Amphibia; order Caudata; family Ambystomatidae; genus Ambystoma; species Ambystoma mexicanum. Next base: position 477,933,791 of record NC_090934.1, read on the forward strand.
AAACCTGGTCTCGTAGTGCCGCAGATTTGAACTTCCAGGGGGGTCTGTTTATTTTAATCTCCGGGATTAGCAATGATATCTGGATGGGCGAGTGAGCGGAGTATGTCCTAGGGTATATATGAGTGTTGGTGACCCAACCTAGTGCTTCATGAGATAGTAGCCATACGTCTATTCTGGAGTGCATGTTGTGCACCGAGGAGTAGAACGTGTATGCCCGTTTGGTGCCATTTAGTGAGCGCCATACATCCTGGAGGCCAAGATCCGTCATGTGGGTCAAAATCATTTGGCTGCATTGGTCAGAGCCCTCGGTTGTTCCAAGGTGCAGTCTAAATGTGTGTCCAGAATAGTATTAATATTGCCGCCACACAACAGATGAGCCATGGGATATTGAGCTAGTTTCCCAAACAATATGGAATAGAAACCAGGGTTGTCTATGTTAGGCCCGTATATGTTTAGGAACAGCACTTCTCTGTCTTCGAGGGTGCCATGCACCAAAACATACCGGCCCTCCGGATCATATTCTGTATTGAGGCATGCAAAAGGGATGAATTTATGTATCAGAGTTAGTACTCCCCTGGCGCGGCTTGAATATGATGTGTAGTAATTATGTGGTCTCCAGCTGTGGGCAAGCTTTTCCGTCTGTTGGTGTAATAGATGAGTTTCCTGAAGGAAAACTATTTTAGGGCCTAGCCTAGTGATGTAAGCCATAATTTTCCTTCTTTTTATCTGGGATCCCAGCCCCCGAACATTCCAACTTAACATTGTGATATTCTCTTTATTCATCTTAGCCATCATCCCGTAGTTTCTTTTGATAGTGTGTAGCGTGTTTATATCTTGCTATGAGTATATCTGTAAGCATTCTCAGTACCTGTGTGTTTTTAACTGTAACTCCCTCTTTTCCCATTTGGAGCCCCGTTAAAACCCACTAACTCCCTCCCCCTCCCTCATAATTCCCCAAACTTTAACTATGTCGCTCCGCCCATCTCCTTTCCCTCCCATATCCTTGATGTGCATCTGCAACAGGGGGAGTCTGGTGCGACAATCCAGGATTGCATGCTTGGTTTTTATTTTCCTTCCGGCCAGTTCTGCTTTACACGGTACTTGAACCCATATTGAATATTGGGAGTACACACTGAACTTATACCAGTAAATCAAATCTCCACTTTAGCTACTATTTGAACGCCCATATAAGGGTGCCTCTGCCCCCTTCCCAATGTTCTTACATCCCGAGTAGTACTGGTGTGCGCGTGACATTGCAGGAATCGTCTTCATTTGCTGGGGGATGAGATGGTAGTGGGATATTGACCTCGACGAAGCTTGTCGCCTCCTCAGGAAATTGTCACAAGTCTCTCCCCTTCTCACCTGTTTTTCCTTGCTTGCGACTTTCTTGGATGTGTTCTTTCGCACGTTCCGGGATTTGTACAGGCCCGTGTGCAGGTCTTTGGATTCCAGCGTGAGGATAGCAGTCCTACGCCAAGTAGCGTTCAGATATCCAGGACCGGGAAACAGGAAGGAAACAATGTCCGAACTCGGTGGCACGCAACGCTGTGACCCGAACACAGGAGAAGATCCAGGAAGAATGCTCGGTAGGGTAAGTTCGAGGAAGAGAAAATAGAAAAGGAAGTGAATTCAAGGAATCGTAAAACAGGACTCGGAAGGAAGCCCCGAGCGAACTCCAGCGACACACGTCTGACTACACTGAGCGGTAGTGTTGAGACGCACAGAGCCGCAGGGGCGTGACTGTTTTGTAGGAAGTTGAACGTACCACGTAAAGGCTGGCAAGCTGCGTTCTGCACCAAACGGCCATGTTGGAAGGATCACGGAATTAAGTCCGCTACGGGTCAGGGACCACGATGTCCAGAATGGATGCAATCGGCGGTTCATGACAGTATGCCTCCTCTGAAGCCCGGCACCTCCGGGTTTGCCTGGGTGGATGAGATGATATCTGCGTATCAGCCGGGGGCATTCATGTTTGAGACGGGTTCCTAAGTGCGCTCACTGGCAGGATACCCTTTCCACTCGACCAAATACTGCAGTTGACCACGTCGGTACCTAGAATCACAAATTCTAGAGACCTCATATTCGAGTTGGTTATCGACAATCACTGGGGTAGATCTTGGAGCAGTTCGAGAGGGCTGCACATATGGTTTTAACAAAGAAGTGTGGAAGACTGGATGAATCCTTTTCCATGACTCTGGTAGTCGGAGTCGAAAGGCCACTGGATTAACAATTGCCTTTATAGAAAAAGGTCTGTAATACCTGGGAGCCAATTTATTTGGTCGTAGGTGACGAGGAAGGAGTTTTGCGGATAACCAGACCTTATCACCTATTGAATAGGAAGGACCAGGCCTTCTTTTGGAGTCTGCATATTGTTTAACGTTTCTTCCAGCCTTTTCTAGGTGTTCCCTTGCTTCTTTGTGTACAGTGATTAGTGTTTCAATCCAGGAATCAACTGCAGGAACTGGGGTAGGATGCGGGAGAACGGATGGTAGGACTGAAGGATGAAATCCTTGGCTACAGAAGAAAGGACTGGTCTTGATAGCAGAAAGATCTGAATTGTTATATGCGAATTCGGCCATAGGTATCAAGAGTGACCAATCATCCTGGACCTTGGTGGTGAAGCAGCGAAGATACTGTTCCAGGGTTTGGTTTACTCGTTCAGTAACTCCATTGGTCTGTGGATGATAGCCCGAAGACAAGGCACGTTGAATCCCCAATATCCGACATAGCTGTTTCCAAAACTGGGATATGTACTGGGGTCCTCTGTCGGAAATGATTTTGGAAGGTAGTCTATGAAGCCGGAATATGTGTTCTAAAAAAATCCCAGCAAGTTCCGATGAGGATGGTAGTTTGTGTAGAGGTGTAAAATGAGCCATATGTGTGAACAAATCAATGGTAACCATTATAGTCATGTAGCCTCTGGGAGAAGGTAGTTCCACGATAAAATCTGTAGCAATGATTTCCCAGGGTTTTGTTGGTAGTGCTGGTTGGTGTAGGAGACCTGCTGGTGTTTTATTGTCATGTTTATTTTGATTACAGATTGCACAAGTCAGGACATAGGTCTTTATGTCATCCTTCATCCTTGGCCACCAAAATTGTCTTTGTATAAGAGGGAGGGTGTTAGTGATGCCACAATGTCCTTAATGGAGAGTATCATGGCATAAGTTTGTGATCTTTTGTCTCAACCCAGGAGTGGGAATGACCAGCCGAATATCCTTGAATAGGTATCTGTCCTTTATTTTGAGATTCCACCGGTTGTCTCTCTTAAACTCCTTCCAGGGTTCAGAGGACTGAGTTTGGGCTCGACTATCCTCCAGGAGAGTAACTGCTTGAGCTACAAATATTGTGTTGGGAAACATCTTGGGAAAGGTCTGGTCCTCAAGGGGTTCATAATCAGGACGTCTGGATAGGCATCGGCTATGATGTTATGTGTTCCAGGAAAATGATGTATTTGAAATTGGTATTGAGCAAAAAAGAAGGCCAAATGGGCTTGGCGGCTGTTTCTGCACTCCAGGGATTGTAGGACTTGAAGATTCCGATGGTCCGTACGGACTTGTACCGGGTGTTTGGCTCCCAGAAGGAGATGACGCCAATCAGTGAAGGCTTGACGAATGGCTAACAATTCCTTCTCCAGGACGGAATAATGAGTTTTACTGGGAGTCAAGGTGCGGGAGAGATAGGCAATGAGGTGTTCTAACTTTTCATCAAGTTCCTGTTTCAGGACTGCCCCGATAGCGTAGTTGGATGCATCAGTCTCAACAAGGAAGGGACGGTCAGTGTCGGGTTGAGCTAGGATGGGAGCTTGTGTGAACTCCGATTTCAACCATTGAAACACCGAGTCTTGAGCAGAGGTCCATTGAAAGGGGGTATCTTTCTTTAACAGTGTGACTATGGGATGCACAATCTCAGAGAATGCGGGTATGAATTTCCTGTAGAAGTTAGCAAGCCCCAGGAAGGATTGAATTTGTTTTACAGTGGTTGGAACAGGCCAAGATAGAATGGAGTGAACCTTGGAAGAATCCATTCTGATCCCCTTTGGGCTAAGAACGAATCCGAGATAGTGAACAGTTGATACATGGAAAAGACATTTCTCAGGTTTGGCCAGGAGCTTATGTTCTCGTAAACGTGGTAAAACTGCCTTAACGTGTTCTTCATGTTTCCGATGGTCCTTGGAGTAAATCAGTATGTTGTCTAGGTATACAATGACGAAGAGGAACAACATGTCAGAAAAGACTCGATCCATGAAACGTTGGAAAATTGTAGGGGCATTAGCAAGTCCAAAGGGCATGACCAAGTATTCAAAATGGCCAAAGGGTGTTCTAAAGGCTGTTTTCCATTCATCACCTTCTTTTATACGAATAAGATGGTAGGCACCCCTAATATCTAGTTTTGTGAAGATGACTGCACCTCTCACTGCTTCCAGGATGTCCAAGATGAGAGGCAATGGGTAACGGTCCTTGAGAGTGCATTGGTTAAGGCCACGATAATCCAAACATGACCTAAGTTCCTTGGAATCCTTCTTAGGAATGAAGAAGAGGGAAGCTCCCGCTGGGGACTTGGATGGTCAAATAGTTCCATTTTCCAAGTTGGTGTCCAGGTATTCCCGGAGGGCCCTTTTTTCAGGTTCGGATAGAATAAACATTCTTCCGAAGGGAATCACTGCTGAAGGCTCACTGTCAATGGCACAATCTTCAGGTCTATGGGGTGGTAGAGCTTGAACAATAGCTGAGTATGCCTGGTAGGCCTGGGGAATCAGGATAACGTTAAAGACCGTAACCGGAAATTGCTGGGTTTCTTGGGAGTCTTCGAAGGAACTTGGTAAGGTGGTAAGTGACAAACAATGGGACATACAATGTTCTGAACCAAGAAACAAGGAGTGAAGCAAAGGATAATAGGTCGACTACCCCTACCTTAAGTCCCTGAGAAACACAGGGTTAAATCCAAGCTAATCTCGTGCAATTTTAAGATTACTTATACCACACGCAATATTCATTGAAAAATTCATTTTATTGTTGGAGAATTTTATGCCCAGAGTAAAAAAGGCTTGCAAGGGTCTATATATGTAAAAACCAAAAACTGTGCTAATCACTTACACTCTAACTGGTGTCTTCACACCAAACCTTTCATGATGACAAAATACATAGAGAAAGGAAAGAATGGGAAAAACCAGTATGTAATACTGTAAATATAGACATATATAATCAAACAGAGGGATCAGGCATATTTGATCCTACCAACAATAATGTGTACCTCATAGGTTTAACAGGAGCGGTTGATCATTCGTGTGATGCTATATTTCATTTACTAACCACTCTATTTTGTTTGGCCACGTCGATGTAGGGCAAAAGGGGTTACTTTATACACACCAAATACCCTATATTAAATTGTTACAGTGAAAGATAGGAAACAAAGATGTACAGGGTTCCTATTGGCAAGTCGACATATGTTTCAGCCTTTCTGACTCATATGGTGCACTCTCTCGGTGCCATTGGTTCTGTTGGTGTTAATGGCCGTCTTCAGGACGTAAATATCTAGTATTTTCAGTACTTAATACTTTCCCATTGGTTTGTTGTCTGTGTTTAACTCTATTTCTTTGAGACGTTGTAGGTCACTTTATAAGTATTTTCATCTGGCTCCTTGACAGATGCCAAGCGTACAGTGTGAGTTCATTCACCGTATCTTTTTTTGTTTTCGTGTCACGATGGAATTGGAAAAGGACACTCCACAGTGTGTTACTCAAGATCGTGCTGAGTTCAAAGTAGTGGCGATTCCGGCTGTGGTTGTGCGAAAACGCCAATGGCAGTGGGATAGTTCCTCTGCTCTTACTCTTGTGGCTTTCTTGGTCGGATGTAGAGGTTAAACAATCTCAGGCTGTAGACCGTTGGTGTTTTCACACTGTACGCTTGGCATCCGTCAAGGAGCCAGATGAAAATACTTATAAAGTGACCTACAACGTCTCAAAGAAATAGAGAAAATAGAGTTAATTGTTTTGTCCAGGAGAGTTCAAGGAAGGAATTGATGAGGAGCAGACTTCTTTCTTTCGAAACTGTGCCCCACTTAGGATCGGGAGCTGGCGTTTCCCGAATGCTGTGGTGGATAGGGCACTCTCTCACAAGGTGTTTATCGGAGGCACAGCACATACACAGTCCAGTATGAATCCGACGCATCCTTTCTTGTGGGGTAATGGGTCCGCAGAAGGCCCCTAGTTGCATGGGTTCTGGGTCCGAGGTTGGAGATGCAGCGGGCTCTGGTTTGTATGGGTGGTCTGTGGCAGCCTTTTGGGAGGTTGACTTAAACTTTCTTTTCTCTGCCTTTCTTTCCTGGATCCGAAAATTGATTTGTAGGGAGAGGTCCATGAGGGCTTGGAAGGAGCTTGGGCGTGCTACCCTGGCTAACTCGTCCTTTATTTCTTCATTTAGGCCTCTTCGAAAGAGGGTGAAGCTGGCTTCTTGGGACCAATCAGCCTCTTTTACTAGTTTTTTAAAGCGGGTCACATAAGTAAGCATATCCTGGGATCCTTGTTGAAATTCAAGTAGTCTTTCTTGAGCGCTGTAAACAAGCTCTGGGCGATCAAACATGGCTTTTAGGGCTTCCACGAAACCATCATAATCATCCAGGAGTACGTCGCCCGAATTGACTAGGGTGGTTGCCCAGGTCAGGGCGTTGCCAGTGAGATGTGAGATCATGAATCCCACCTTTGCTCTTGGGTTGGAAAAGTAGTATGGCTTGAAGGTAAAATGCACCAAACATGAATCAAGGAAGGCACGGAGGGTCTTTGAAGAGCCATCGTATTTGTCCACTACTCCTCCCAACAAGACACTTTCTTTGGCTGCAGAGTCACTAGAGAAGACTAGCTGCTTTAATGCAGCGTTTTCTGCCTTAAGGTTCAGGCCTTCAGTGGTTAATGCCTGCATACCTCGCATGAGGTCTTGAACCGCGGCTTCCATCTCTGTATTTGTATCGGTGTTAAGGCGTCTCAATCTGTCACAAGTCTCTCCCCTTCTCACCTGTTTCTCCTTGCTTGCGACTTTCTTGGATGTGTTCTTTCACACGGTCCGGGATTTGTACAGGCCCGTGTGCAGGTCTGCGGATTCCAGCGTGAGGATAGCAGTCCTACGCCAAGTAGCTTTCAGATATCCAGGACCAGGAACCAGGAAGGAAACAATGTCCGAACTCTGAGGCACGGAACGCCGTGACCCGAGCACAGGAGAAGATCCAGGAAGTATGCTCGGTAGGGTAAGTTCGAGGAAGGGAAAATAGAAAAGGAAGTGAATTCAAGGAATCGGGACACAGGACTCAGAAGGAAGCCCCAAGCAAACTCCGGTGACACACGTCTGACTACACTGAGCGGTAGCGTTGAGACACGCAGAGCCGCGGGGGCGTGACTGTTTTGTAGGAAGTTGAACGTAGCGCGTAAAGGCTGGCAAGCTGCGTTCCGCACCAAACGGCCATGTTGGAAGGATCACGGAATTCAGTCCTCTATTGGTCAGGGACCACGATGTCCAGAATGGACGCAATCGGCGGTTCATGACAGAAATGTAAAGAAATAGGTCTTGTTTTGGTATTGCAATCTCAACCTGGCAGGGTATAGCATAGCATAGGGGATACGTCGATCACGCAACAGTTTCTTCACCCTTGTGAAAGAGTGTTGTTCTTGCTGTACTGCCAGCATATAGTCAGGAAATATGCGGATAGTGCTAGCCTCCCATCTCAGTTCTTGTTTCTCTCTTGCCGCTTTCAATACCAAATCTCATTCTCTATTGTTCATCATACGCGCTATGATGGACCTCGGGTAGGCTCCTGGCCTAGGTCATGTCGCCAGTGATCTGTGTGCTCGCTCAACGATGAACATAGGTGACCAACCGGGATCTCCCAGGAGGCCTCGTAGTCGTTTTTCCATAGCTAGTTCCATGGGGCCCTTCAAGGCTTCTTCTGGAACGCCAATTATGCATATGTTATTGCGTCTGGATCTGGCTTCCAAATCTTCACACTTCCCAGTTCTTTCGCCATTGTTGTCACAGTGCTCTGTAGCAATTCCAGTGTATCTTCCGTAGTACTGATTCGGTTCTCCGCTTCTGTGATGCGACTTGTAGTCTTGTCCGGCTGGGTCTTGATAGTCGCGACATTTGGCGTTATCCCATCCAATTTTTCGTTGAGAGAGGAGAAACCTTGTTGCATGGTCGCAAAGACTGCCTGCGGGTCCATGGTAGTTGTTGGTGTCACAGGATGTATCTGCGGTATTGAGTCCGAAGACATGGTGATCTCAATCACCTTTCTCATTGCTGTTGTGAATTTATCTATAGCACCTTACCCTTTCTTCGGACCTGGGCCTTTGGGCATCATCCTCTAGGATCACTGACTCTTTTGTTGTGTCTATCACTCCATGCTGTGGTGTGATGCCCTTTGTCGGGATCTTGTTGTTTGCCTCGTGCCCTGAGTCTATTAGATGGGAAAGAGTTCTGGCATCAAAGACTCATCCTTGCCCGTTCCTTGCGGGGTGCTTATGTCGTTGTTGTTCCCCAAACTGCACTTAGACTGCGCTCTCTTTACCGTCAACCGCTTCTGCCCTCCGTTGCATTGGCGACCTGTGGGATGGAAGGTGCGCTATGACTTCAACTTTGCATGATATGATTATCGCACATAGATTCCACCTCTCACAACGGTAAGGGTTGTCCACTGTTAGCCTTGGTTGTAGCGTGGGTATGTCGGGATACAATGGCATTTCCTCGTGAGTAATTGCGCACTGGTGGTATCCGGCATGTTCCTGCCTGTGATCTCCCTTAAAGGTGTAACTAAAAGTCGTCGGGGGGGAGATGCTCCAGGTCTCCTTGCCCCACTAAAGTAGGATTGGTAGCCAGGCACTTAGAGTTACTGCATTGAATCTGGGGAGTGCTGATTTGCGTAATTTAGTGCGTAGGTCAGACCTTGGGTGACAGCGGATCAGGGAATCGCTATGTTGTGTTATACGGATCTCTTTTCTGTAGCAATGTGCACCCTTGTGAGGTCTTGTGATTCACTGGAGAGGGTCGATGCTGGTGCGGGTTAGGTCTCAGTAGTAATATTGCCAAGAAACTGCCATTCCTGGATCATGTGGGTCACAGTTATCCGTAGCGGTTGGTCCTGAGGGCAGTGAGAGTGTATGGCGCCCAGATCACGCCTGTGATACTTTTTAGGGTTCAGCGCTATTGCTTATTACGAGCGCACAATAATAATGGTGCCAGCCTCACCATGTGGGTGTTATTATGGCGCCTGGTCCATGTCTCTCACAGGGCATAGATTATTGTTGTGGTGTATCCCCTCTATTGAACATTCGTAGAGGGTCCTTTAATGTTCTGAGTTAAGTGTGTCCGTGTCCGCTGTCCACACTAGAAAGGCAGAGAGGGGGGGTAGTATTCCATCGCAGTGCGTGGGTGCACCCGCTGCCCAGGCCTGATATCTCTCGTGGCCCGCCCGCCTCCTTACCGTTGTCTGGGTCGTGCCACTCACCAGGCAACCGCGGATTATATCACCTCTTGACGTATGATCGAGTTGGGTCAGCAGGCACTCTACGGGGACCAGGCCTCTGTCTTCCGCATGCCTCGCTGTCGGGTCCTCCTGTGGCCGGGCTCCTCCTCCTGCACACCAGCGTGATTGGGAGCTTGTTACTCGCTTCCCACATGCCTATGTTTAACACGTCATAACTTCGGCGTTACACTGCGGTTTCCATCCAGACTTTCCCACAATGATCTGCAGTGTTGTATTGGTGTGTCCACCGGGTTACAGGCAGAACCGGCTCGGTCCAGAAGAGTTGCAGATGTCACAGTCCGGAACGTCGCAGAGCTCACACAGGAGCAGCCATCTCACTGCCTAATACAAATTTAACCCCTACAAGACCGAATTCATCCTCATCAGTCCCCCAGTTAAGCAACAACTCATCCAACAGGCTCAATGATATGAGCCTAGAAGGATTTAATCCGCAATTCTTGTATTAAGCAAAATCCTTAGGCTTAACCATCGACAGCAGCTGATCCTACAGAAACACATAGCCATGAAGGCCAAAATGGCTTGCCTCCAAATGTCCCCCCTTTGCAAAATCAAACCCTTCATTTCACTGCAGGACTTCTGGACTGTAATGTAGGCCCTGATGGTCTTGCACATTGATGGGGGCTCAGGCTGGTCACTTGGCACCCCTAAAAGCAGTCCACTTCACAGCAGAATGCCTTATTACGGATGCACGGAAACTACAATACACTGGTTACCTCTCCAGGTCGGGATACTATTCAAGACCATATGTGTCATGTACACAGAAGTGTACTTGGCGGCTGTGCTCCACATATCTGGTGGCACACACTTCTCATGCAGCAAATCGACCAACTGGCTTGAATCACAACTCACCCGCAAAGAGGGTACCCGCAAACTATCCTTTTATTTTGTTTTCATGCACCCGCCCTCTGGAACTCAATCCTGGTATCAGCTCAGAATGCCTCCACAATTCTCCAATTAATTTCCCAAACTCTCAAAACATGGCTTTCAACAGTACCTGACCAAGGACTAATCTCAAAGGACACATAGGCCCTCATTACGACCCTGGCGGAAAGTGACTGACCGGACCGCCACAGCGTAAATAGCGTTTCCGCCATTGCACGATGGAGCAAAGTGCGGCCCATTCCGACCCATCGGGCACGAGCACCATGCCATGGCGGAAGTGCAAAGTCCGCGATGGCGGAAATGACCCCAAAACGGCCCACACCGCGGCCGTACGGCGCCCTAGGTGCAATACCGCCACCCATCTTAGCGGACACCGCAGTGAGCGCCAACCGGAAAGTACGGTGACCGTAAATATACGGAAACGGAAGTAAAAACATGGTCCCGGAACGGGAAACATCACGCCGTACACCTATAAAACCACTAAATCCACACAACCACTAAAAACACTACCCTGAGACACATCCCAACCCGTCATCCACCCTAGTGTAACCAAGAAAAATGGGAAAAGTAGCGAAGAAAGCGTGCGACCGCAAGCGGCAGGTCCACTTCTCCCGTGAGGAACTCACCGTACTCACAGAGACCCTCCAGGAGAATGCTGCCGCCGTCTTCTCCACGCAAATGACCAGGACGGCACTTGCGAACAAGAAGGCCATATGGGCCCTGGTGGCACAGCGGGTAAGTGCGGTGGGGACCGCACCCCGCAACCCACAGCAATGCAGAAAGCGATGGGACGACCTGCGGATACGCGTCCGTAGCATACTTTCTGCCAACCGCAACATTGCCACAGCCACCGGGAGAGGATCGGAATCACCCATCAAGTTGACCCCCTGGGAAGAAATCTGTGCCTCCACCATTGGAATGGAGAGTATAGAGGGAGTCGGAGGGATGGAGAAAGGAGTGCAGACATCCGAAGAATCCGGTAGGTGGCCCAAATAAAACCATGCCAAATCCACAATGTCCAATCATGTGAATCACCATGTGTCCACATAGCGCAACAGTAACACATGTCCAGGAGAACGTCCACACACATTGGCCTGACAGTGCACTTTAAAACGCACAATAAATACATAAATAATTAAAAACCCCAAAAACACCCTCTACACGTGCAGCAGGCACACCCTAACTGCAGGCTGCCAAACAACTGCACCCTCACTCCACACACAAAAGAAAGCACCTCCAAGGCCCCGACCCAAATCACCCTCAGGTACCACCCCAATGCATGTGATACATTGCCATTCCAATTCCCACAGACCCATTAATAACGCTCGCCCTCCTTTACTCCACCACAGGGTCCGATCCAAACGACGAGCTCCAGGACACCCCTACCAGCACACCTGCAAAGAGGGCCAAGACCAACGGCCAAAGACCCTCCACCTCAGCTGCACGCATCAAGACACGGCAGCAGCACAAATCAAGTGGCAGCACAGAGGAGGGAACTCCAACAGGCACCCCAGCAGCCAGCATGGCCACACCACCACCACCACAGGTCCCCCCAATGGATGCCACAGTAGGCACTGCTTCTGGTGGCAGCAGCACCATAGGTGACACTGCATTAATGGCAGCATGCTCCGGCACAGAAAACGGGGATGTCGAAGTCAGATCCATCCATGACCTGTCCCAATCCCCCTGTCTGTTCCATCCCGTACACCATGAGGATACCACGCAGGGGCACCCACAAGACGACGACTGGCCATCCCCCACAAGCCCTGTGGCAGGGCAACATGAGGCGAACAGCCACTCTGTGACACCACCGCAAATGGCCATGGCCCAGCAGAGGCAACAGTCCCTCGACCAGTTAATCGTGCAACAGCAGCAACTGGCCACGCTCCTCAAGGACCATGCCGATGAATGTGGGGGCACTAAGGCAGACATAGAAACATCAACTGAGACACTTAGGGCAGAAATGGAGAGAAGTACAGAGACACTAAGGGCACAAATGGAGAGTAGCACCGAGAGCCTGAGAGTCCAAATGGAGAGTAGCACCGAGAGCCTGAGAGTCCAAATGGAGAGAAGCACCGAGAGCCTGAGGGGGGAACTGCATGCGACGTCCAAAGACGTATGTGCCGAACTTGCCGCAGTGCGCCGTGTGCTCACTGAGCTCTCACAAACCCTTAGGGACATGCATGGACGTGAGCAGGCAGAGACATCATCCGTTGCAAGTTCCGTCCAGGGCAGCCCCCAACGTAGATCTGGGAGGAACCTGCGCTCCACAGGCAGGGGTGCCCCTGATACCCGCAGAGGGGGCTTGCAATAGCGACTGCCCACTGGCAATGAGCATCTCTGGACACTGGTATTCGGGGGGGAGGTAGGAGGGTGGAGGGGGGGTGTTGGGCTCACTTGGGTGGCGGGTCGATAGGGTGTTCAACATGATATCACATATGCCATAAACAATGCACGATCAACCAATGAGATGTGTGGACATTGATCTTTGTGTACGAGGCCATCATAGGCGTACAGTCCATATTGTGCATGTACCAGACACACACAGTGCCACGAGTCCCGTGTCCATGTATCAGCCACCAGGCGTGAGTGCTAGAAGCATGCATCTATGAGATGCTGACGAATGTCACGGCCCTCCTGTGCCTCGCAGACTCCTTGAGGTGCTGCCACATCCCCACCCTCATCATGACCATCTTCAGGTGCTTGCAGTTCTGCGTCAGGGGGCATGGGCACATTTCTACGTACGCACATGTTGTGTAGCATGACACATGCCATCACCATCTTTGCAACCTTCACATGGCGGTACAGGAGTGCCCCGCCAGACCTGCTGAGGCACCGGAAACGAGTCTTCAGTAGGCCGAATGCCTGTTCAATGACTACACGGGTACGTGAGTGGGCATGGTTGTAGTCCTCCTCATGCTGGTCCCGTGGGTTCCGGACTGGTGTGAGGAGCCATCTCTTCAGTGGATATCCGGCATCACCTGTATGTGGACGATAAACGAATAATGTGGAATGCCATTGCTACGTACGCACCCCCCCCCTTCCTGCCAGGTCATTGCCGCATCACATACCCCACATCAGCATGCATGAAATGTGACTCACCGAGTAGCCAGGATCTGTTCCCTGCGTGTCGCTCCATGTAGCGTGGTATTGTAGAGTTCCTCAAGATCATAGAATCATGGGTTGATCCAGGGAATCGGGCACAACAATGTGTAATGATCCTGTTGGAGTCACACACCATTTGTACATTCAGTGAATGAAATTGTTTTCGGTTGCGGTACTGGGCCTCCATGGCATGTGGGACGACCAATTCCACATGGGTGCAGTCGATGGCACCAATGCAACCCGGTATGCCGGCAAGTGCATGGAATCCCACTTTTGTGTTGGTAATTTCCTGCTCCGAGCGTGGTAGAGAGATGTAGTCGTCTGCGTGCTTCAGGAGAGCATCGAGCACTTGCAATAGTGTCCGTGAGAACAGTGGCTGTGAGATGCCATGCAACTGTCCGACTGTGTGCTGGTAGGTGCCTGTGGCCAGGAAGTGGAGTACAGACACCACCTTCAGTAGGGGTGGGATGGCGGTTGGGCTATCTATCATGCTGACAAGGTCAGCCTGTGTCATGTCCACAATGGCGGCTATGGTGTCCCGGTCCAAACGGTAGAGGGTGTGGATCTGCTCATCAGTGAGGTTGAACGGATGTGCTCGGAGGCGTGGGATTGCGGGCTGCCTGCGTGGTGGTAGTGGCTGTGCTGGCGGCCCTTGCTGGCCCTGCCTTGCCCTCCTCCTCCTCCTGCGTCTCCTCCGTGCGGCCGGTTGTGGTTGGTGTTCGTCTTCTTCTTGGAGTTGGAGTACTTGCAGTGCTATCAGGTCCCCCAGGGCCAACATCGCGAGTCCTGCCGGTAGCATTTCGGAGTGGGTGTGGTTGTGGGAGGAGACTGGGTGTGCTATTTATGTGTTTTCAGGCTGTATGGCCTCCACCTGTGGTGATTCATTCCACCTGTGCAAGCTGCTCTCCCCTTTGGGCGAGCACGTCCCGCACACAACGCTGCAATTCGAGGAATGGCATCTTGCTATTACAATCATGTATTTGTACCCGATGGCAGTGTAACATTGGTTGATATGTTCATTCGGCTATGGTCCCATTGTTTCACATACTATCTTAGCAGTCGCGAACAGACTTGTGAAGGGTCAGTGGAACGTAGTACTCGAGTAACGGTGGACCCTCATGCATCACTGTACCGAGTTTCAACGACGGGCGGGGCGTCCCATTTGTGAGTGAAGGCAGTTGCCATTTACACACACAGCCGCACTAGATGGATTAATTTGTGATTTCAAGCGGCCACAGATGCCTTTTCGACGTGATGTTGCAAATGAGGAATTCGAAGGGCGGCGCTTTCGGTCTTCAGCTAGCGGCGAGGAGATGCCCACAGGTCTGACTGCAAATATAACGTTCTATTGTTCAATGTCCTTGGGACAGGGGCCATGGCGGGGATGCAATGATTGATATGAATAGTTTGGGATGCGCAATAGCGAAGTGGACGATGAGGCCGGACGTTCCCAAATACATGTTACTTCACAACACTGGAATTACGGGCTGGGGCACAGTGGATTATGCAGGCTGCATGACGCACAGACTCAATGGAATTTTCACATGTTATGTGAGTATGGGAACAGGCGTTATCATTACGGGATGAGGGAATGATGAATGGATGCATGGACAGATGATTTGATACAGAGTTTGCCATGTACAGGGCTTCTTGGGATCTGTCCGCCTCCCCTGCGCTATGTGATGCAGGGCTGCCATAGTGGGACCATCGTCTATCTGGCCTTGTTGAGCCCTCCCTGTCTCGACGCGCCTTCAGACACTTGTGTCCATGCACGTTACCAATCCCATCTGATGGATTCTGTTTTAACAGACGCATGCACAGGTACACTCGTTTGTGATGGTGTTTTCACCTCGATATAGATAGTTATGATTCGCAAGTGGTTTTTGGGTGGTGATGATCCTTTGGAGTGGGCTAGCATGCATATGGCTGTGGATTTGGTGTGATCATTGAAGTGAGTAATTCAAATGTAGTTCTGATGGCCATTCTATTCTTTTTCATTTCATTTGGTTGACAGGTATCTCCTCCCCTTTTGCCACTGCCATCTGTATGCCACTCCTGCAGATGGATTTTACTCCCGACACCTGCTGCTTCGTGTTAATCAGTGGAGCAGCATTACGATCTTATGGGACGATCGCCAATGGGCCACATGCCCTTACGCAGTACTAGTGGCTCGGAGCAACATTTCGGCCTTTCAGCTGGACTAGTGCCTCCCCATTGGGTCGGCCCTGCGGTTCTGGGCGCTTCCATGTTGCCTTTTCGTACGAGAATGTGGCCCTGTGTACCATGAAGGAACAGGGCGTCACACAAGAAGTTGCTGGTCATTTATTGCGGATGCAGCCCACAATGGTGAAATGTGTTTTGGAGTTCATGGCCTAATGGCTGTATGGGCTTGGTGAATTTGTTGTGCATTAAATTTCTATTCTGATATGGGCCGTGTAGCGTTCTTCTTTGCAAGTGATGTGGCATATTCCTATTTGGGGAGCGATGTATTGTGAGGAGATCTGCATTGGGTTCCAGCTTCGGAGTATAGTTGCGTGGTACTGTGCTGGGCGCGTTTGCCTACGAAGCCCAGTGAGGTCAGGGATAAGGGCTGCCAATATGACTGTTTGAATGATGTCATGCTCAGGGGCGGGGGATTAGGTTTTGTGTAACAGATGCCGGTCAGCCAGGTGGATTGGTGGAATGATGTGATTTTCTGAATGTTGCTGGTCACAGGTGCCTGTGTTTGCGTGCGTTTCTTGGTGGGAGACTGAGGTCATGTCCATTGGAATAGCTTCTGTATTCGTGCCATCTGTGCCCTGCAGCTCCCATTGGCCCCTCTTGAGATTCTTTTGTTCGTTGGCATGCATGGGTGACTTGTGCATTTCACTGGTTGCATTGTGACTTCATTGCACCTACGGGGAGTTGTACAATGTGGCCAGGGAGCGGTGTACAGGCACTCAGTGGGGCCGTTTACGGTTGATTCGCGATGCCGTACTTCTCACCATGGCGGAATGGTACTTTCCGCCGTGCTTGATGGCGTTAGGTGCATGTCCGCTAGGGTCAGAATTCGCGTACCGTTGCGCCATGGTGGTATTTACGGTTTGGCATGGCGCGCGCGCGCGTACTTGGTGCAGTTAGCGTTGGCGTTCACTACGGTGTCGCTAATGGCATCGTACTTTGCGGTGACGGGTCATAATCGCACCGAGCGCTATTCGATGGCGGTATTGCATTTCCGCCATCGTTTTTCGATTTCCGCCAGGGTCGTAATGAGGCCCATAGAGTGATGCACAGACCACAGCGTGCAGTACAGCGCCTCCAGTCCAAAGGCTGGCTACCCACACCCTGTACAGCACTCAGCTGCTCCCAAGCTAGGTTTGTGCTTTAAACAATCAAATAAATAAATAGGAGAGAGGAAATAGGTGCAGAAGGTGAAGGTTGTAGAAGAGGTGGGAGCAGTAGGATGGAGAGAGAAGGGAGGGGTTTGAGGGACAGAGAAGTAGAGCGGGAGAGAGAGAGAGAGGAGGGAGTAGTAAGAGAGGGAGAGTGAGAGGGTGAGGGAGGAGAAGATGATATATAGGGAAAGAGGTGATATAGAAGGGGAGAGAGAGATGACCCAGGGTGAACAGGGGAGGCAGGAGAGAGGGAGAAGAGGACAGAGAAAGAGAAGGTGGGGAAAGATCAGGGAGAGGAGTGAGAGAGGTGAGAGGGAAAAGGTGCCATCTTCGGCATCATTTGTTATTCCATGAGACTGTATCAGAGTAGGGATTCTTTAGAAACTACCGCAGGGAGTAAGTTAGATGAGGCTACTGCCTTTAGGCCCTCATCGAAAGACTGGTATATAAATCCATACAGAGGGTTTACCTGTCACTAGCCTTTCATCAACACCTGTTGGGGAATAGTGAAAACTGCGCTAGTGTGGAGGGAGCCCACGGGAGAAACTCTTTTCTTTGATCAGTGATCAGATTCGATAAACCAATGGGCTACTCAGCCCAAATGATGTGCCGTCTTTCAAAAACCACCATTTGTGATTTTTAACAAAAATGTTAAGACTAACCGGTGTTCATTTTGGATACATTTTTGGTAAATGGTGCATTTTAAATGGCATTGGGTCATCATCGGTGGTGAAAGTGAACGGTTGTGCAGTGCTCTAAGTCATCAAACGAGCCCAAAAAAATCACCCACACTGCCTGTAGGGCCGGCCCTTCAGCACTGCCCTATAGGCCATTCCCAACCTGATAGGGAACTATAAACAGGCAGTGGTTTTACGTCAGTCACTGGTGCGATTCGGCATATCCCGGTGAAGCCTCCCTGCTCCTCTAGCCATGCCACCCACCGCCAACAGAGACTTTGCTGTCCACGGTGTGCTATTGTTTACTCTGCCAGAGCAGGTTTTGTTGGCTCTGCCACTGGACGGGTAAGCAGGAGTACAAATCATACGGAGGACCCAGCACTGTTCACTCGGCCAAAGGACGACTGGCCATGGGAATCAGGTCTTGAGAGGGTTCACGGGTTTAAATTCCAGTTGACCAATTATCAAATGGTTTCTACTAGATCCAGCTGTAGCAGTATTCTTCACTTTTGCCAAATGGCAACTTTCCCGAAGGTATTTTCACTGAATTATGTACATCTTTTTTTTTGTTTTACCACAGACGGTAATTATGGGTAATGTATATAAGTGGGGATGGGGACAGAAAGGGGCTTGCGTGGGAGGGGTCGTCCCCTGGTGTCTGTGGTTGAAATAATTCGCTACAAATGGCAACAAATAAAATCGTCAAAGTTGCAGTTCTGAAGACAAAAAGGGCAAAGCTTAATAGATCCGTGGTAGCATATCATTATTGGAAATTTCACATCTATATGCACAGTTGAAAAAAAAAGGTAAAATCCTGCTGCTTAAACGAAAAATAATAAATTCAATAGATTCTATTAACAGTAACGAGCTCAAAAGTACAACTGGAATGAATTGGAATTTCAAGCACCTCCTTTCCCGCCTGCCTTGCAGTTCCCCCTCGCTCATGCTATGCTTCCCAGCAGACCTGGGTTTGGGGACCCTGGGCCAGGACACAATAAGCCTCGGAATAGGAATCGGTGCTTTGAAACCACTACAGTCTGATTCAGCGCAATAAAGAAAGCACCATAACATGACAGAGCAGTTCATTACATCGCCAAATGCCCCAAAGCTAGCAACTGGATAAAGTACAAATGGTGTGTAAACGGGTATTTGGATTCTCCAATGGGATTCACAGAGGCCTGTCTGTACTCTGTTGAAGGCCCAAGACCCACGAGGTCATAAGCACTCCCACTTAGTGTCTCATCTATCTCTCTCACTCATTCAGCCACTACACTCCCTGCCCTTGCAGACCGAGGCAAGAGGCCCCCCTTTCTCCTCAAGGGGAGAAATAGGTACACCCGTTCCCTCAGAGCGTCTCCACCAATCAGAGCCCTTGATAGACTACTGGCTGAGCCAGGTGAAGGCTCCGACTGACCAAGGCACACAACAATGAAAAACTACCAAGCCAATTAACTAAACCAATCTGGAGCATTGTGGTGCGGTTCCACTAGAGCCAAACATTTCGGTGCATCTACTTCACTGCAGATCCCCTGCCGGGGCGCCCTCTTGGCCACGGCCAGCAGGTCAGAGGGACCCATCAGTGCCAGCATGTTTCCGTGCGTGAAACATGTGTGGGAGGGGTCATGGATGTCATTTATGAGACGTCACAGGAGCGAACATAACCTAAAGTGAAATATGCAATTTTGATTTAATTTAGGAACAGGACGGTTCACAGGAGTGAACACACCTTAATGTGAAATATGCAATTTTTCTTTCATTTAAACACTGGAGCAGGAGGATTTATTTTGTCTTTGTTAATTCAAGAAACTGGACAGGACAAATAAGTAACTGCCTTTAAGTCATGAGAACGCATTTTCCCACAACATTGCAGATTAAGTATAAAACCGGTGCACCAGAATCTATGAATACATGTCCTGTATTATACAATGTACTGCAAAATGTCAATGTAATGTACAGTCCCACTGCAGGGTCAGCTATCCCCAACACCTGCTCTATTGCACCCCTCACTAGAACATGGACTGATGCCTGCACTACCCCCAGGCTGGCTTATACAACTGCATAATGTGACCATGGTAAGATATGCTCAAGATGCCCCTATGAAAGGTGTGTGGATCCGATGATGCATGTATGGAGGAAGAAGGCCTTTTCCGATCTTCAGCCAATGAATTCCCCAACCGCATAGGCCCTAGCAGGTTCCTGTATAAAGAAATCGTCAACATTCTGTGAATGTCGGAAATCTTGCGAGATTTGGAACTCTTGCGAGACTTCAAAGTCTCAGCACTGACTATAAAACCTGTGCTAACTCAGCATCCGATCTTTGTGTTTGTTGTCAGAAGCCTTACAGGTGACCAGCGGGCGATAGCACTAACTTTGCTTTAAGAAGGCAAGGAAAGGGAGGGCCTTTTCATTCAGGACTAGTGCTTGGAACAGCACACTTCCCTCTACCAGAAAGGCACTAGGGCAGGAGCGAGGCCGGTGTGTTAGGTATGATTTTCATATTTATGATAAATCTTCCTGACCTGTGTCACACCCAGAACTTTTTGCTTGGACTTGGTAACTATTTTACGGGGAATCTTTTTCCTCTGTCACCTAGTCTTTTACTCTTTTTATGGGTTACCGTTTTATGTATTTCCATAGTGTATGGTTGAAGTTATAGTTTCCTATAACTTTTGGGCTTTGGTTGGGTTGCCCCTTTGGGCTCCCCTGTTAATTTCTGGTGAAAGTGAAGAAAAGGAAGTTTTAGGCACCAGTCAAAATTCCTCAGAGGATGAATATGAAGGTTCTGATGAGGATGATAGCTCACCCCCCTCCCATTCCCCTGTCCCTACCTTGCCCTATACCATAACTCGAGGCTGTTCATGGAATTGAACCAAAGGAAACCTCTAATGGACTATAACCTGAAGGTCAGAAAAATTGAAAGAATGTCTACCTCATCTATGGAAAAGGATTTTGTGAACTGTTCTTATTTTTCAGGGTCTGATGATTTTGAAGCTTCCATGATCCCAGAGTTGGTGAGTCTGTATGACATAAGGATGACGTTGTTTGGCTGAAAACCTTTGACCTTGCTTGGAAAAAGTTTGGTTTTTGTGAGAGTGATCAGATACCCTGGGTTCATTTTGGGCTTCCCAAGAATAACTATCATGTGATCTTGGATATGATTGAGGCTGAAAGAGTTTACTATAGTAGGGTGGGACAAACTCTCATAACTAGAGATTGAGAATAAAGGTAGGTCTGAAAGTCCAATCCCTTTGTACCCTGTGGGGCTTGTTACCAGTGAGTGTAGCAGAAAAGCTGTTGTCTTGGACTCAGCTGAGCCACCTTGTCGAAAGGTTGATGCCTGTAAATCTGAAGCCAGAGAGGTCACCTTAGGGGACCCCTCCTCAGAAACTAAAAGCATAACCTGCTACTCTAAAGGGCACTTGGGTGGAAAACCCATAGCTTCAAATAGGGACCAAGCCCCTAAGCCTACAAAGCTGGAGGTCACTGCCGTGACCACACCTCTAGCTAACACAGAAAATCCACATACTGTGGAAGTGGTTCTTAATGTAGACAAAAATGTAAATGTTTCTGTCCCATCCCTAATCTGGTGTAATGCCATTAGACAAGGTCACTGGTGTGACCCCCACCTTCAGTTAACACTGAGGTGAAAGAACCCCTCGAAAACCTACATACCGTGGAAGTGGTTCTCACTGTTGACAAGAACTTAAGTGTTCCTGTTCAACCCATGACATTGTGTAATAATTTTGCTCAGGTCACTGAGGTGACTCCATCTTTAGTTCACACTAAGGTGATTGAACCCTCTGAAAACCCACAACTTGCGGAGATGTTTCATAATCTTGATAAAAACGTAAGTGATGATATTAAACCAGTAACATGGTGTAATGCCACTGTTCCAGGCACTGGTGTGACTTTGCCTTCAGCTGAGGCTCAGGTAGCAAGCCCCTCTGAAACCTTACAGACAGTGGAGGGGGGTCCTTGAATCTCAAATCCTGGACTCCTGGCCACATGCTGTGGAAACAATTCCTAGGGCTGACAAGAACCTTAGTGTTCTTGTCACACACCCTCTGTGGTGTATGTCCTTTAGAGTTAAATCTGAAGTGGCTGAACCACCTGAAAACCCACATACTTTGGAGGTGGTCCATAAAACTCTAAAACTGGACACTCCTGAAAATCCACTTACAGTGGAGGTGATCCAGAAGATTGGCCAGAACGTAGGTGTTCTTGGCCAACCTGAATGGGCAGGGCTTGACCTTGACCCCAAAGTAGGAATTGCGTTTGCTCTTTTAGTTCAGAGTACCCAGAAGGAAACATCCAGCCCTGAAAATCTTAAAACCAAAAAGAGATGTAAGAAGTCTAAACATGGCTCTCTTACTAGGCCTTCTAATAAAAAGCCTGTGGTTCCAACTACGCCTGCAGGAAAGATGGATAGGTGTTCTGAAAGGACTAGGGTCTCTGTTTCAAGAGACAGCTCTAAATCTGTGGGATCCTTTACACAGGACCTTACTGAAAGTCCTAATGTTAGCAGGGCAACCTCTAACAAAGGCAATTCAAAAACCAGAATCATAGAGAAATGGGAGCCTAAACCATGCTCTACCATTTCAGTCCCAAATGTAAAGCCTTTGACCCACACTGCTTCTGAGGAAGAGGTAGATAGGAAAATTGGAAATCTCTCTAGGCCTTTGAGGACTCGTAGTTCTCAAAACTGGTGGAAAACAAGAAAACTTAAGGCTAAGGCTTAACACCTTGAGACTGTTGCAAACATGGAAACATGTGCAATATTTTGCCACAACCACTCCAACTAAAATACCTGAGACCCAACCTGCTCCAGAGGAAGAGGTGGTGAGAAATCATGAGACCCCTCTAGGTCCATGGGATTTCTTTACAAGAACACCTTTAAGAAGCTGATTCTAGGTTCAGGAGTTGTAACACCAACTGAGGTACTGTTAAATCAGACAACTTCTTTTAAAAATAGCAAATTGCCTAGCAATGATTGCAGGTCCTATAGTTTGTTAATAAACTATTCAACTTATCTCCAAAAGAGTTACATAAAGATTTCTGATGGACTCCACAGCAGGTTTAACCGACTGTGACAAGAGATCCATCCAGGAGAGGATTAGATCCTCCTGCCCCTTAGTCTGGGGGGGACGAGTGTTAGGTAAGCTTTTCATACTTATGATTATCTTCCTGACCTGTGTCAACCCCAGAACATTTTGCTTGGACTTGGTGACTATTAGACATTGTCTCTAAGTGAAGGGGAATCTTTTTCCCCTTGTCAACTAGTCTTTTACTCTTTTTATGTCTCTCTATAGTTTATGGTTAAAGTTATAGGCCCTCATTACAAGTTTGCTGGTCCGAAAACAACGGTGCCGGTAAGCTTACTGGCGCGGTTGTTTCCGGACCGGCAAACTACGAGTCTGTGGGTGAGTGCCGTTCCGCCCACCAGGGTCAGACTTGGCGAGCAGAACGGCACCTGCCCGTAGGCTTTCACGGAAGCACCGGTACCGTTATTAGTGGTGCCGGTGCTTCAGTGTTCCCCATTCCCGTGGAGTCCTATGGGATTCCACGGGAATGGGGATCAACATTTTACTGGCACCTGACTTACTGGACTGCCGGGGCTGTAATGCCCCGGTGATTCCGGCAAGTCAGACAGCAGTAAATCATTATGGGTCCGGCGGCTACCTGCCTGTTTTACCGGCACGGTGTCCACCGGACCCGTAATGAGGGCCATAGTTTCCTATAACTTTTGGGCTTAGGCTCTGGGTTGCCCCTTAAGTCTCCCCTGATAATTTCTCTTTAATGTACTTGGGTGAACTACTGTTCCCAAGTAGTAAAGAGGGATTTTCATCCCCTTTACATTTTGTTTAAGTGAGCAAGCACACCCCACCTTATGTGGAGTGCTGGGGGGTTACAATGTATACCCTTTCTTGCTTACCTGATAACATTTTTGTTACATTTGCAAGTTTACATGAATGGCTGGCAGCAGTGTAACTACTTTAATGATTTTTAGTCACTATTACTAGCAGGCTGTTAATCAGCCTCTGTAATGCACATAAGGGTCACCATTTTTCTAAAATGGTGGGCTCCTTCTTTTTTTGCCATTCTAGGCTGGAACGACCCCAGTGAAAGTTTTTTCTTCAGTGGAAATCCTTTGGATTCCACACCCAGGTTCCAGAGTGTTTGGGAAGACAATAAGCAAGGTAGTAGTCCAAAAGCCAAGCATCCCTTTGTCTTTCATCTTTCCTGAAAATAACCTACTCCCAGTGGGGGGATGGCATTCCTGATTCGACAGCCAGACCGACCCTTGCAATAAAATGCAGGGAGAAAATACAGAAGTTGTGCTGTAATACCTGTTAAATACTCCGAACCTGGAAGCTGTTGACAGGAGGATGATGAAGAAACAACATACGTAGCAATTTTAGGTGACCGGAGACCCTGCTGTGTAACCAGAGCCTGCTGTAATCCTTCCTTCCAATCGACCTGGGGGACCCCCGAACACGATGGCTCCTACCCAGAGGCTGGTGAGATCCACTAATTGGGATTAGTGCATTTTTAGCCATCCCATGATGTGCTGCAACCTTGCTGGGTTGCAATACCCCAATACTCTGGTACCTCGAGCCATTGTGCGGTGCATGGTCTTCCACAGTCGGAATCCATCCAACACTTTGGTGGCCTCCTCCTGACTCTACAGTGTCATGATTGGAATCCTTGAAGTCCCCTCAGTAGAGTGCAGGGCTGAGAGAGTGTTGAGAATCCGACCAGCGATATTCGTTCTTCATCTGGCTGCTGAAAAGGGTGCCAAAACCACAGAACTACTTCTAGCTGTGAAGAAACCCTTGCCTGTAGTCTTTCCCCATTGATCCCTGCTGAAAATGCCCTTCCAGTGTCCTGTCTTCAGGACAAGGAATTCATCGACTGGGTTTTTGGTTGCAGATCCTGAAGACGTCCTGCTGAAAACTCTTCTTCTGTGCTGAGGTACTTTGTTGGCTGGGGTATTACTCATCTCAAGCCTTTTGTGATTCCTATGTAGTTTTGGGGTGTTTCATGTGATTGGAAGTCCTCCCATCCATTTGATCCAGGCCCACTGCTGGAATCCTCTTAGGGTGTCTTGTTTGAAGTCCCTGGAACCTACCTAACTCTAAAGTGAACTACTGACTAGTTTTGAAGATACCTCCACAGGAACTCTGACTTTTTCTGCAACTGAACCCTATCACACCCTGCCTACAGCTGACACCTAGACCAGTAAGGTCCCTTTTCTGCCTCTAGGAGAAATCATGCAATAGACACAAGAAGGGCTGGATAAGAAACGGATTCTGCCTTGAAAAATATAACAAGTGTTTAAAAGTGAGTTACTTGTAACAGAGTTGGTGTGGAAACTGCCCCTGTGCAAAATGAGCAGTTCTGAAAGTTCTTAATTACGTTGAATGTGTTTTGCCGTCCTAAAAAGTATATATAAGATTATTTTACTCACCTGTGAATTGGTTCTCACACTTCCCAAAAGTAATGCTGTTGGCTTCAACTAACTATTTCTTGAAGAATATAAGTGTAGGAGTTCACCAGCTGGGTCTTGCTTCCCCTGACCTGCTGTACAGACTGTACATATTAAGTCTACATTGGGTTTTACCTACCTGGAATAAAAGTGTGTCGTTCTTAAAGTGTAACATTGTGTTTTGCTTTCCCTGGTCTGCTTTATACAGATTCTAAAATAGTCTTAGGTTTATACATACCCTTAAGTTGCTGGTAGCTCCTTTAAAAAGTATATAGGTTGTACCCCCTTCGAATAGCTGTGTACCATTCAGAATAGGTTTACTGTGGTTTAGCTGACCTTGGACTGTCTGGTGAATTCCTAAAATAGTGTAAAGTGTTCTTGCTTACCTTAGTCCGTGTTCCACTGATCAGAAAAGCCACTTTAATAGTTTATTACAACATTAGGTCTTATTCACCTAGTATAACTGGGGGATATCCGGAATGGAGTTATAGAGTCATACTGTTCCATGAATTTGTGTTTCACTATTCAGAAAAGTATCCTGGTAACAGGGTTTGTTTAGCAAATGATTTCTTAACTGAGTGTCACTGCATGACTGACAGGCTCTACTACCCTTGAATTACTGACTGTATTCAAAAAGTATATGTAACCTGGTTCTACTCCCCAAGAATAGCTGATTGCATTCTGGATGTGCTATAGGTTTACCCAACCTTGAACCGCTAACTGCTATTCTTAACGAGGTAATACTTTGGGTTGTATCCTTTAAGTATTGAGTTGGTTTTTATAATTGTGTTTATATATAATGGGATAGAACATATTTACCCAAGATTCATCTTGCCCTACTTGTATTGAAATAAAGCGTTTAATTTTACAATACATAGTGTTTCAGTGTTTCTTTGGACCATATGTATGGTACAATTTCTTCGTACCAAGCTACAGCCATCTCTCCCTCCTAAAATAAGCCTGGCTGTTCTGTCTATGCAACCAAATACTCAGGTGGTACAGCCTTATACTAAGAGTGGAGTTCTGTACTGTCTAAGTTGTAAGGGTTTACTAAGCCCTTCGATGTACTTTTGAAAAACTGTCCTAACACGGTGTACATCCAACACTGGCTCCCATGTAGGAAGTGCTTCTGAAAACACAGAGCCTGTGTGACGAAACAATGCTGATTGGACTCTGGAACTAACCTGCATAGCTCCTCAGCATTGGTGCATGGAACCAGTGATATAAAAATACTGGTATCAGAATCCTCGCCACAAACTGCATCCTGAACTGAAACTCTCATGGCCTACCCAAAGCACACCCAGGTCTGAAGAAACCTCACAGAAGGACCATGCACATACCTTCAGCAACCAGAGGGTCCTCCGCCTGCACTAACATGGGTACGGAAAGGCATCCAGGGGAGGAAGGTGCAGTCCAGATAGGGTTCTAGTGCATATTTGTGGTAGCTGAATTGTATTGCATTTCCAAGGCTCACTATCCGGGGAGAATACTCAGCGCAGGTGAGGGACATAACCCTACCACGGCCGCATTTTCATCCAGCCAGTCACCTCTCTCCCCAGCCGTGGCTCAAGGTTTGACAGGCTTCAACCACCTGTGAACTGAGTCACGCAAGGAAAGGGGATATTTACACCACCTAGGGCTGACTGTGAGGAATTGCCATATGTCACGGGTGTATTTTTGTATTTTTGTATTTGTTTATTATTTATATCGCGCACCAAACCCTGAGGTAGCTGGGTGCTTGAAAACTTAGAGGTTACTTACATAATAAGGCAGGCGAGTTACAATCAAGAGTGGAGACAACAAATGGGACACTGGTTACAGGTGGGTCAGATAACAGGAGGTAATGCACAGTATTATAGCTAAACCAAAGATGATGAACAGTTGCATAAATAGATAGTGAGCAGATAACATGGAGATGGTGTCTTAGTGTTGAGGCTTGTTGCTTAGCCAATTTTTTATTCTGGCTTTAAAAGGAAGGAAGGGGTTCCTGTCTTAGATGGATGGGAATAGAGTTTTATCGTTTGGCAGCTTGGACAGGGAAGCTGGCTCCTCCTACTGTTTTTAGATTGAACCTTGGTACCACCAGGCTGTGGGAGAGAGAAGATATGGTGGTACGTGTGGGTTGGTGTTTGTAAATTTTGTTTGCCAGATATTTCGGGCCTGAGTTTGTGAGACATTTGTGCGTGATGGCCAGGGTACATAGTGTGATTCTGTCACGGATGGGCAGCCAATTGGCGTTGTGTCTGTGATTGGTATTACGGCAGGATCTAGGGAGACTAAGTGCTGCTCTCAGTGAGTTATTTTGGAGTACCTGGAGTCTATTTAGGTTGTGTTCAGAAGAGCCAAGGAATAATGTCTTGCAGTAGTCAAGTTTAGATAAAGCGAGTGCCCTAGCTAGCGTTAGATAACTGCTTGTAGATAAGTAAGATTTACAGCTGTAGATCAGTTTATTGGTGTAGGCTGTGGAAGATGCCATACTGCTGACCTGTTTTTTAAGAGAAAGAGTTGAGTTGAGGTAGACCCCCAGTATTTTTCTCTCTTTAGGGACGTTGATTGTGTTACTGTCAATGACAAAAGATGAGTATCTGGCATCAAGTTTATTCAAGCGTGGCTGAGTACCCACGATCATTAACCCGGTCTGGTCGTCATTGAGGCAAAGACTGTTGGTGGCCATCCAAGCTTGGCTGTAAATGTTGTTTAGCAGTTTGGAATCATGGTCGTAACAGCCAGTGAGGGGGATGAGCACTTGAGTGTCATCTGTATAGTTAGTGTAGATGGCACCCAAGTTGTCCATGCGGTCGAAGAGTAGCTTCATAAATATATTGTATAATGTGGGTGACACACAGGACCCCTGAGGGACACCACAGAGTATTGGTGTGGGATCTGCTGAGACCGAAGGGGAGAAGACTCTGGTAGCTCTGTTTTAAAAAAGAATGTTTATTAGTAAATAAAATGATGCAGGAAATTCCATTTCAGGAAGGGAAACCTGCTGATCAGATTCCCCTTTCATAAAGCTGTTTGCCAAAAGCATAGTGTGTACTTGTGCCCTGCTGCATCCATATCCGATTTGCAGGGCCTGCTCTACCAGTGGCACAGAGCAGGCTCAGAGGTCACAGGTGCCCTCTTGACAACTGCAGCAACAGCCAAGTCTCTACAGCACACGGGCTGCATTTAAGATATGCCCCTGTTCCAAAAATGGCATCACTTTGAGGATCAGGTCCTGGTGGCACAGTAAACTGGAAATATAAGCCATACCTGAGTTAGGGTATGGCGGCCAGCATCTCTCAAAATCATCCCATCTGCATTAAATTGATATCACACATTGTCAGCCTTGTGGGGCCAGTTCATATCGAAAGGGTTATGTGTATTCTTTCTAGACAAGTCTCGCCTGCTCACTGGCAGGACTGTAGCCTTGGGAAATTGCCTCTCTGTGTTCCTTTGTATGGGCAGGTAACATCCTTTCACCAAGGACAGCCACTCCACAGGAAGCTGGCCTGGGAACAGGAATCTAAGGGCACACACATTCACAAAGGCCTAGGGGTGCTGCATTTCTAAAGGCATTTGCTTCTAATGAGAAGGCAAAGGGGCGGAGTTAGTGTAGCCAGGGACACATCTGTACAGGTGCTGGGAAGCTTCTGCCATCTTGTTTTTCTCTGAATTGCTCTCTTTCCTGTCCCCTCCACTTCCTGTAGCACAAAGCACTTGGGTTTGATGTCAGATGGGCAAAGTCAACTCATTCCAAGAACAAGGATTGGACACCTAAAGCAGGCTAGCTTTAGTCCAACCACATGTGGACATTTACCTTTAAAAGAAGGGGTCTCCCAGCACTTCTTTGAATCATATTTCAAATCCAAACCTGGAAGAAGATGTCGCTGGATCCTGCTGAGAGAGCAGTCCTTTCTAAAGTCCTCCAGTTGTGAGGTAAGGGCAGGTGTTTTAAGACAGAAGTACTTTTTAACAGTAACCATCCCCAGGTAATATTGGGGGTAAACTCTGCTGCTATTTATGTTATCATGTTGTAGGATCCCTAAAGGTGTGTGCCAGCCTCCCCCATGTTTAGGAGCCTGAGAAAAAGGTTAACCGTGGTCCTTGAGACCCTAAAGCAGGACGCCAGAACAGCCAAGATGGCCGTTTTCGATGTAGACCCGCAGCAAGCCATGATACGAGCATGTTCAACACCGAGAAAACTATCAGGACCCTTCGACGCTGCCTTTGATGATTTTCATTGTTCTTTGAACTGCTGGTTGCCTGGTCAACTACGTTCGCTGCTGCACCGCGCCAGCTGAAGTGCACTGTTCCCTCGACTAGAACCAACAAAGTACAACTGCCTTACATTGCTCAAGTCCCCATCTGAGGAATCAGCTTCTCCATTGCCACTCCTCTAAGTCAATCAACCCAACCCTGGTGTGTTCCGAACCAAGACCTGTGACCCTCTGCATAGAATTGACTCTCCTGTGCATCCTGGTACCAGCTCGTCTGCCGTCAATCCTCGACAGACGAATCAAATTGGGTGACCGCCCAATCTGCACAGTCGTTCGACCCCAACTCAATGCCAGCTCGCTGCTGGACCATCGCAACTGTTGCATCCTTGATCCTGGTGACTGCCCGATCTGTGCAGCTTGAGTAAATGATTTGCAACTGCATCTACCTTCCGTTCAACTTCAACTCATCGCCAGCTCACCGCTGGTCCATCACAACTGTTGCATCCTCGAACCGAAGAGAACACTCAAACGACGCTGAGAAGCCTGTTTTTATGACATTGAACCACCAAGGCATTTGTAAAGGTATTATTAACTGGTATCTGCACCCCTGGTCCATCTTTGTGGCCTAGTGAATAGAAAGGTCAGTTTAGTCTCTTTTGCAACCCCAAGCAAGATCCTTTTTGAACATTGTGGTCTTTTTTTTAAATATATTTTTATTGGCATTTGTTAAACATTTTTTATTAGGGGCATTCCGACTACTGCCCTGTCCATGTTAGACCATATTTTGTCGGGACATCCCGAAAACCACTCCCTGAGTTGGGCTGCTTCATCATACTGATATATGTTGGGGAGCCCTATTCCCCCCTATGTCTGGGGGACCTCAGCACATCTATAGCTACTCTTGGGTATTTATTCTGCCAAATTAATCTTGTGATTAATGTATACAGTGTTTTAAAAAAAGACATGCGGAATGGCTATTGGAAGTGTGTGGAACCTATATAGAACCCTCGGGAGGGTCACCATCTTCACCGTATTTATACGTCCCATCCAGGAGATCTGCAGTGGGGACCATTTAGCAAAGTCTGTCTGTGTTTGTTTGATTAGGTCAGGCAAGTTTGTTTTATATAGCGCGGCCACCCTGCTTGTCAGTTTAATTCCTAAGTATGCTAAGCTTCCATTAGCTACACGAAAGGGGGAACTCTTCCATATTTGGTTGGCCATTTCCTTTGAGAGTCCTACTTCCAGCATCTCAGACTTCCCCATATTAATTTTTAAGTCCGACAACCCTTCCTGTTCTTTTAGGGTGGTTACTAAGGCAGGAATAGACCTCTCCGGCTCGACCAGTGTTAGTAACATGTCACCTGCATAAGCAGCCGTTTTATGTGTTTTCCTCCCCAAAGGGAACCCCTCTATTACCCTGGTTCTGTCTAATTGCCATTAACAGGGGTTCCAAGTAAATCGCATATATATATATATATATATATATATATATATATATATATATATATATGTGGGGATAAGGGACATCCCTCTCTCGTTCCTCTTTCTATACGGATTGCTTCAGAGACTTGATTATTCACTGCCAAGCGGGTTAGAGAGGTGCTGTAGCTTGCTCTGACCATTTGCACATATCTGGTCCCGAAGCCCATTTAAACCATCATCTGGAACAGATACGGCCACTCCACCCTATCAAACGCTTTCTCAGCATCCAGCGAGCTTTTCCAGCAGATGGATCACCCTTCTGGTGTTGTCCCAAGTCTGGCTCCCTTTTATAAAACCTGACTGATCCTGCCCAATGATTCCCGGGAGAACCTCTTTTACTCTATCAGCTAGTATGCCGATATAGATTTTGGTATCTATATTCAATAATGTGATAAGTCTATATGACCCACAATTTGTGGAATCCTTATTTGGTTTTGTGAATAGGACTACATTCGTTTCGGCCATGGAGTTTTTCACCTCTCCCCCCTCCCTAAATGTGTTAAACAATTTTGCCAAGAATCCTTTTACCTCTTTACAGTAGACCTTATAAAACCCTTTGGTAAAGCCATCTGGTCCTGGTGCTTCATTACTAGGCAACTTTTTAAATCCCTCTTTCCACCTCCTCTTCCCTACTTTCCCCCTCCATGCTGTCCCTCTCTTCTGCCTACATCCTGGTTAGTTCTATGCTTTCTAGGAGTGACCATGGGGGACATTACGACCCAGGCGGTAAGTACGCCAACTTTACCACCATGGTGTAAAGTACGTTTACACCATGGTGGATGGCGGATTTACCGCCCCATTCCAAGGTGAGTGGGGCGGTAAATTCCCATTTCCCATTTACCCTTCCCCATTCCCATTTTTGCCCCATAGGGCATAATGGGAGTGGGGAAGGCGCTAATTACGGCACCGTTGTAATGAGGCCCCATATCTTTTGTAGGTCTGGTTTCCCCGTAGAATAAAGTTCCTTATAATATGCCGCGAAAGCCTGTGTTATCCCATTTGATTCTGTTGTTATTGCCCTGTCTGCTAGTTTTATTCCTCCTAAATGCTGTTGGCCCTTCTGTTGTTTCAGGAGCCTGGCTAGCATTTTGTCTGCCTTATTTGCGCTCACGTACTACCTTAAGACTTAGTAGGGTGCTTTCTGCCTTTGAAGTGTTTAATAGCCGCAGCTGCCTCTGTGCCTCCTTGACTTTATTGTAATTTATCTTAGTCTTCCGGGTTGCCAGTAGACTCTATGCCTGCATTAGTGCTACCTCTAGTTCATTCTCTAATCTGTTTCTTTCTTTTTGCCTTTGGGCTTTTAATGAGATCAGCTCCCCCCTCAGCACTGTTTAAAGGCATCCCATACGCTCCTCAGCGGGACCCCAATGCATAATATTCACTTATTTTCCTCCCTCATCTTTTCCCTCATTACTGGGTCCCTCAATAGATCTCCTTTGAGCCTCCATGACCATAAGGGGTTGTTTGGTTTTAACTCCCCAAAGTGTATCCTCATCGGTGCGTGGTCGGATATTTCTATCGGACCCAGTTCTATATCTATTAGTGAAACCAGTATCCCGCGGGTCCCCCATGCGTAGTCTATTCTTGAGTATGTGTGATGTATATGTGAAAAACAAGTATACCCTGTCTCCTGTCCCTTTTTCCCCTCCATAAGTCCTTTAACGCCATCCCTTTCATTCTATCTCTTACCGCCCCCGAAGGATGTTCCCACTCCTTTCGATCTCCGGGTCCCAGTTCATATTGAAGTCTCCGTGATTATTAGTTCCCGACTACGAATTGGTCCAGTTTCCCCAGGACCTTTGTTAGGGGCATAAACCGTACCAATGTTGATCGATCTCTTCCCTATCTGCGCTTGAACGAATATGTATCTCCCATTCCGGTCCAACAGCGCGTTAGTTATTTGTGTGTCCAGAGTATCCTTAAAGACTACCATTACTCCCGCTGTCTTGTTACTAGCATTTGCCTGGTATAGCTGTGAGTATTGCTGTAACTGTATCTTATGCTTGCCTTCTTTCCGTATGTGTGTCTCCTGTAGTAGGAATATGTCGGCGTCATGTCTCTTTAACTGAGTTTGGACCTTTTTCCGTTTTACTGGCATGTTGAGGCCCCTTACATTATGTGAAAAAATCAGTAACATCCTATCCATTATTCTATTTTACTGCTCCTGCCTTGACCCTTGTGTGCCTGGTGTGTCCTTCCCTTTGCGTCTGTATGCCTACATAGTATGGTTCCAGTCACTATCCCTGTCGTCCCCACCCTCCTTCGCCCCTCGCCAGGTCTGACTCAGTATCCATGGATACTTCCCACTTCGTGGGCACCGACCCATATTTCGACCCATGATACTGGATCGATTCTGTTGATCATTGGTATTCCTACTAGAGCATCCTACATTTCCTCCACCAGTTCCAGTCTTGTCTGGGCGTTTGCCCCTCGTACGCCCCTGCTTGTATTTGGTCTCTTTTTCTTCATTTCCTGGGTCTTGGGCCGTTCAGTTTCTCATCCCTTTTTCCGTGTGCGGTGGACCATTCCAAGTGCTTGGGCTTCCGCCGGCGTGTGTCGCTGACTCTCTCATCAGAGGCAGCCTCCTCCGCTTCCATCCCCAGTACGGCAAATCCTTTATCACAGTTTGTCACTCTCTTCTGTCTCCCCTCCCAAGGGAACAACAACCCGAAGGGAAATGTCCATTTAAAGGGACTTTTTATTCCTGCAGTTTCCTGGTCACCGGCCCCATCGCTCTCCTTTTCTGCAGGGTGGATGCCGTAAAGAGCTGGAATAGGCTGACCTCCCAGCCATTTATTGTTATCGTCTCTTGTCCTCATGCAGCCTTTAGTATTTTCTCTTTCACCTATGAAGGATGCCAGTGCCTCCAGGACGTCTCTTGGCCTGTTCCCTTCTCCTCTTCGGGCCCACTCTATGTACCCGGTCTATTTGTATCTCCTCCAGGGTGCTATCCGTCATTAGGGTGGCAAAACATTGTTGAATAGTGAATTTCAGCTCCCCATCTGGGGTCGCCTCTGCCAAGCCTTTGATCCTGATATGCAAACGTCTTGAACAATTTTCCAAATCCTCTGCTTGTATTTGAAGGTTTTGTGTGGCGGCAGCTATCTGTGCCAATATTTCAGAGTTCTGACATTCCTCTTTTTCCATTTTGACAGCCCTTGTTCTGTTAAATCTACTCTGTTCCCCAAGGAGTTGATGTAATCTTTGATTTATTTAAGTGCCCCCTTCGGATCCTCTTTCAGGCCTCCGATCTATTGCTGTACGGAAGCTATGATTCTCTTCTCCATGCCAGGCAGGCACTTTTGTAAGTCTTCTTGGTTTAGGGCCATTGCCCCGGCCCCCTGTGCGTCCTCCTCATCCCACTTCTCCTGGCGTGACTGCTCTTCCTGTCCTGGCTCTACCATTTTTTTTGCCAGTATCGTTCCAATTGACTTTTCTTTTGGTTTTTCTTTGAAGGCTGCGGGCCCTGGGTCTGTTTCCATTTTGGGCCTGGCATCTGCAGGTGGGAGCGTACTACCAAGTCTGCACTCCTTCCTCACTCCCCCGGTGCTTCCTTTCCTGTTTGATTGGCGTTACCCCACTTCCTCTCTGGCCTGCTGTTTGCTGCTTCTCCCCTCAGTTTGCCCTCTGTAGTCTTCCTACTGCCCACCAGGCTACTGCCCTCTGGCCGCAATTGCCCAGTCCTCCACTTTCTCCCTCTTTGGGGTCGGTAGGACTTTTGTCCTGTTGCAGTTCCTGGCCTTTATTTCTCTATCCCTAAGTATTCTTGCTGCTAATATGCTGGTGGAGGCTCCCCTCTCTGGCTACACGTTCTTGGCGTCCTATCTTCAATTGTCCAGCACTTGCAGCACTTGTACTGTACTCTGCCACGTCCCCAGCCTCTTTAAAGTCGAATGCTGGATTTTGCCATTTCGTGCTAACCATTCTCTGTTGCACTTAGCCATTTTGTGCAAATACTAATGTGCCGCATTTAGCCACTGTGCGAAATTCATAGCGTGTCCCACCTAGCCAAAGTGTGTATTCCATAAGTGCGCTGCACCTAGCCATTTGTAGTAAACTGAGTGTCCCACTTAGCACACACCGCATTTAGCTTCCTTTCCTGCATCATGCACTGCACACACTACCGAGCCATTTCGCAAAATATTAAACTTTGTATTTAGTTAGCCGGTGTAGTACATAGCAAATATGCCCTGCTACTCTGCCATGCTCCCTGCCTAACCTGTGCCCGGTTTCACAGTAAGTGCTCTGATTAACTTGTGCACTTCTTAATATCCTTCGCCTATTACACCTATACATAGACCACTAAAGTTGTCGGCTCACCCTAGTGTGTGACACCCTCTGCGCTCAGCCGTTGGTATCGGCTTAAATCCATTATACGGCCCTCCACCTGATAGCCCACCACACAACTATACGGTGACGACATGCCAGCCCCACAGCCCATAGCATTGTCATCTGCACACCTACCTCTTACTCTGGGTATGGCCAAAGTGCTCCCTAATTCTAACACCGTCTTGCCATCCTCATTTATCCTTCAAATGCTGCAGTTCAAAACCTGCATTAATCTCATCGCTAATACTACCACCAAAATACTCCTCAACCCCACCACTAACCCATTCTCATGCCTAACCATGCTTAAGCATCACAACAGCTCCTTAGGAACCACCACCCCTAACACTCAACAGAGAAACGAAAGACTTAGGGACAGGACTAAACGCCTTCCCAGAAACCAAAACCAAAACAAAATCACATCCGTGCTCTCCCTTAGCAGCCAAATTCACTCTAGAACACCTACAGCTGCATCTACTGCCCAGCTGAGCCAGATTAAGAAAAATAAATTAACAGTGCCTATTAGAAAGCCATCCCCAACCAATACTAAGATGAGGGTTCAGTTGGTTGGAGTTGGAAGGATAGCGGTCCCCTGCGCTAACAGCAAGCGTTAGTTGGTTGTTATAATGAGACCTGCATCCTGGCCCATGGTTTGTCGGGGAACCAAAACTACACCATTGCCAGAGGGAGAATTACTGGATGATATGACAAATCTTGTTTTGTGATGTCACTGGCGGGTGGTTCTTAACCAATGGTTGTAGCCCTAAATTACTTATATTGCTGGATATTTGAAATAATGATGATAGGACTCCTGACTTGTTGTCATCAATAAAGGTTTAATGTTGTAAGACACATAGATCATAGGCCTAGCAAGGCATGCTAGGTACAGATGAAACAGGAGCCAACGCGCATTTCGACAGTGGTCTTTATCAAGACAAAAAAGTGGTAGGTGATCCTTTGTAGGATTGTAGCGCCTGTAGAGAAACACTCAGTACTTCATGGCAGTGTGCTGTTTAGCCAGTCTGTGTCTGGGCAAAAGTGATTCTGGTCGGAACACCGAACCACGGAGCATCTTTCGCCCAGACACAGATTACCATCTCTGCCACAGCCTCCCTAACTATACATCTCATCTACAGGCCTCCAGGTACTACCTCCTCCTTTGACGAGGACATTGCCGCGCCACTGGCTACAGACTTAAAACCCACATCCAAAGTCCTCATCCTTGGAGACTTCAACCTAAAACTTAACGACAGCACTGACACCCAAGCTACCACCCTGACCAATACCATAGAAACACAAGGCTTTACCTTGCGCTCTGCAGGCCCAACACATACTAAAGGCTGCACGCTTGACTGGCTCGGGGACCATAATTGCACTACTCACATCACCAACATCAACCCATGCCCATGGTCAGACCATAACACAATACTATTCTCAATCAATACAATGACACAAGCATGCACCCCAACTACCATGGCACCTGTGAGTGTCTGCAAGCCCCCCACCAAACCCCCTGCCCACGTGAGTGTCTGCAAGACCCCCAACCACCCCCGCCCCCTGTGAGTGCCTGCAAGCCCCCTCTGTGACTCCTTGCCCCCTTGAGTGTCTGCAAGCCCCCCCTTACCCTGTGAGTGTCTGCAAGCCCCCCACCCACCTTCTGCCCCGTGGGTGCCTGCAAGCCCCCCACCCCATGGCCCCCATGAGTGTCTGCAATACCCCCACCCACCCCTTGCCCCCTGTGAGTGCCTGACTTCCCCCCTGCCATCCCTTGCCCCCCGTGAGTGTCTGTCTCCAAGCCCCCCACCAACCCCTTGCCCCCGTGTGTGTCTCTGAGCCCCCCTCTCACCCTTGCCCCAGTGAGTATCTCTGAGCCCCCTCTCCCTCCTGCCCCCGTGAGTGCCTCTCTTCCCCCTGCTCACCTTTTAGTGCCCTGTGCCCTCCCCCTTCCTTTTTCCCCCTCCCTCATCCTACCCTCCCCTCCTTCCTTCCCACTCCCTGTCCTGTGAAAGATCTGCACCACCTCAATTGCCGTCAGGCATAGTAATAGTATCTGCCTGCCTTTTTCAGCCATCCTGCCCCCCACCTTTTCATTTATATCTTAGCACTTACTCTTATCATTTGCCCCTCGACCTCTGATAACAGCTTGTCTGTCTCCCCCTTCCCTCCTTGGCTTCTCCTCCCACTCCCTCCTCAGCACTACCTTGAATAGCCATTGACCTTTTAAGATAGTTACTTGTTCTGTTCCTCTCCTTATCCCTTCTCTCCATTGCCCCACACCCATCTCCTCCCCCTCCTCTTGTCATTCGTGGACTGCAACAATTGTCGTCAGGCATAGTAATGTTACTGCTAGTCTTGTGTCCTTTTTTCCTTCCTCTCCTCTCCCTTATTGTTCCATGCACTTGTACTATCTGTTATGATAGGATAGTTTTTTCACAGTCCGATTTATTTCAAGGACCTCTAAGAATGTAACTGCATTTCTCACATGTTTTCCTCCCTTCTTGAAGCTCTTTGAAACACATTGTGTATAGGCGCTATACAAATAAACAATCAATTAATCAATCAACCTGCAACCAAGACTCGCAACCACCGCAACATCACGCCCGATAACATGCTACCACTGCTAATTCTGCTCACCAGTCACACTGGGAGAGGAGACTGCTGATCCATCTTCCTTGATAGCCACCTATAACTACACCATGGAGGCAGCAATAAACAAAGTAGCACCCGTGGGTAACTGCAAAGCTAAATCTAAATCCTATAGCAACCACTGGTTCACCCCAGAACTCAAAGACCTACGGAGCAAAAACAGAAATGCAGAAAGTCATTGGAAAAAAACACCCTCTGACAACCATAAACAGCAATTCGCCACACTAGCCTCTAAGTATAGAGAAGTCATCTTTCTAGCAAAGAGTAACGCTTACAACATGCGTATAGAGAATGCCAATTCTGGTACTAAAGAGCTTTTCTCAGTCCTGCGGGAACTAGAATCGCCATCACAGACCCCTTACCTCTATATCAAGTACCAAGCCTGGTGCAAAAATATACAAAGGGCTCTTATGAACAAAATCTCATCCCTCCAACTCAAGATTAATTTTAAAAAAAACTGAAACTTACCACTCCTGCTCAACCCACTGTGGGACATAACCCACCAAAACTGTTCCCCAAGTTTGAATTCTCACCTATTACCTCAGAGAAGACCATCAAAATCATAAAATGCCTAAAACCCTTGAGATGTCAAGGTGACATCTGTCCAGCTACCTTAATCAAAGATTGCGCAGATAATCTAGCACCATTCATCACCTTGCTAATTAATAACTCATTTGCTTCTAATAAAGTACCAGAAAACTTGAAGGGAGCCTGGGTACTCCCTTTACTGAAAAAAACTACTTTAGACCCCAACGTACCAACAAACTACAGGCCCATCACAACAGTCCAATTTCTTCTAAATATACTATAAGGGTAACCTATGTACAAATCCAAAACTACCTAGAAACACACAACCACGTTGGCCTCCACCAATCAGGCTTCTGCCTAGACCATGGCACAGAAACTGCCCTGGTAGATCTAAAAATCCAAATGGACCAGATAAGAGACAGAGGTGACCTAGCCATACTTCTCTTACTAGACCTCTCGGAGGCTTTTGATTTTGTTAATCACAACATTTTATGCCGCCACCTAGCTACTGATGCCCACTTCTCCAATGACGCCATAAGATGGATTGAATCGTTCTTCTCGAACCGATCCATGAGAGTCTTCTCATCCACAGTGGCTGCACGCCCTACTCTGGTCTCATGCAGAGTGCCTCAGGGATCTGCATACCCCCACGCTGTACAACGCATTCACAAAACCCCTCTTTGATAGACTAGACAATTTGGGTTTCACATATATTAATTATGCTGATGACACCCAATACTACTTTCAATCACGGGGGACTATGACATAGACTACAAAGCACTCAATGCTATCTACCTCACAATTCAAGCCTGGATGGCCCAAAACGAACTCTGTCTCAATGATGATAAAACAGAGATCCTGATCATAGGCAGCCCAGAGAAACTTAAGAACCTCCCACCTTCTTACTAAACCTTCGAGATAGATGGAAATAGTATCACGGTAGCCAAAGAAGTCAAGACACTATGGGTGTACCTTGATTCATCACTAACCCTCTCTCGACAAGTTAATGCCATCAGTTCGGCTTCAACCTACACTGCCAAACTCATCACTGCATGCAGACCCTACCTTACTGTGGAGAACCGCGTCACTCTGGCTAGAGCACTAATCCACTCCAGGATAGACTATTGCAATGCCACCTTCGCAAGCTCTTCTTCTTAAAACATCAAGAAGCTCCAAATTGTACAAAATAATGCTATCAGAGCGGCTCTTAATATCCCAAAATCAGACCACATAACCGCAGTCAGAAAAAATATTCATTGGTTACCAGTTAGGGACCGCATTAAATTCAAAGTACTTTCTCTCACACATAAAAAATGCCTATCTAACACTGCTCCTCGCTACTTGTCAAACCTGATTTCCAAATCTCAAACAACCAGCCTACATAAGGCAACTGATCACACAAAGATACAAAAGACAAAAAGCAGGTGGATCTAGCTTCCAAATTATGGCAGTCAACTATTGGAATGCCATACCCACAGAACTAAGGACAGACCCGTCGCTATGGTCCTTTCACAAAAAGCTAAAAACATGGCTCTTCAATCAGGATATTAAGAATCAACCAGGCCACACTAAGGAGTACTAGGACCCTCCGGTCCACTGACTGACTGTAGACTAGACCTAAACAACCTAACAAAACTGTGATATAATATTATGTATATGCTATGATGTATGTATATGATGTATATGATGTATTGATACTATACCTGCATTGTAACTTTACTGTACAACCAAGCTACTTAAATGTTATTCTTAAGTTCAAGTGCCCAGATGAATGAGGGTTAGGTGTGCTATATAAATGTAATAAATAAATAATGCTTCTTCGCTGCTGGGTTTCCAGGCCGTGGGTTCATCACGTCTGGTTTCCTTATCATGCTCGCGCTACCCTGGCCTCTCCTGCAGTCCCTTTGCTTTGATCTTCATACAGGGTCTCACCGGCTGCGAGCGCTGCTATGCCCTGTATGTGCTGCTGTGCCGGGTATTGCAGTTGTGGCTCACTCCGTCCGCTTTTCACGGTCCCCCAGTGTGGCGCTGTGAGATCTCTGGACT
Organism: Ambystoma mexicanum; assembly: GCF_040938575.1. Lineage (NCBI taxonomy): Eukaryota > Metazoa > Chordata > Amphibia > Caudata > Ambystomatidae > Ambystoma > Ambystoma mexicanum. The sequence goes on from NC_090934.1 coordinate 477,974,070, forward strand.
CGGTCGGCATGGTTATGTTCTCTTCTCCGCCCCCACTGCACGCTCACCTCTGTGTGTTGTGTCTGTGACTCCACTGGGAGAGTCCTTATCACTGTCGAGTCCTCTGCTTCTTCACCCTTGCTCATCGGGGCTGCGCCGTTGGTGGGGCTCCTCCTCTCCGGCTTCCCTCCACTCCTCGTGTCTGATCTGTCTTCTTCCCCTTCTCCCTGCACCGACCGTGCGTTCACTGCCCACAGAGTGTACACCAGGTGCGCTCTGAATGGCGCTCGCAATTTTAGTCTGCTAATCGAATTTCCCCACTGCTCCGATCCTGGTTTATTTTCTCCTTTCTCAGGCCTAGTTAGGACCCATCAGGAGTGCATCTTCACTCCTCAGCGCCCATCTTGGAATCTCACATTGTGGTCTTTTAATTGCCTTTCCACTCCTTGCCTCATTACCCAGAGTGCTGCATCTTTTCTATCTTTGCATATTCTGTGATCCTTCTACAGGGACAGGGATTTACAGTGTTTTCTAGTTAGTTATTATTGTGAATGGTTTGATTAAAGTATATATTTTTTTAGAACCTTGTTTGGACATACCTTTATTTTGGACTGTTAAACTTCGCTGTTTGGGTTGCTACTGAACCACATTCACACCCCTCTTGAGAGTGTAGCCTTCCCTCGGCTCAAGTTACCATAAAAGGTTAAGGAGGTATATCGCTTAACTGTGCCCTTTTTACCTTTATGATTGTGTTGGCTATGGGTTTGTAGAAGTGTGAGGGCTGACTGGGCGCTTTAGCCGCTACTCATCCTTGTACTCCTGCAGCGCAGAAGTCAGTTTCTCACAGTGACCTCTCCCGAAGGAACTCGATATGGTGTTCCAGTTATTGGTAAGTGTCCGGCCTCAAAAACCTGGGTCCTGGGTTTACATTCCGACCGCAGTGCTCTTTAAGTGAGTGCATCAAATTATTATTATTTAATTCTTGAAAAACAGGTTACAGTGCCTCCAACGTGGAGTTTGGCGGCTTGGACCAACTGCCTTGCCGGCGAGCTGTGCTCTCCCGACTGATTATTTTCAATCCGCCGCACAATTACAATGTTTCGTCCCGCCTGTCTCTGCGCCTCATACTTTTATCCCAGCCAGGCACGGCGTAGGTCTGTTGCTCTCAGGGGTCTCTCAACGCCGACCGTGTGTTCACTGGCCACAGAGTGTACACCGGGTGCTTTCCCCACTGCTCCAATCCTGCTTTATTTTCTCCTTTCTCAGGCCTAGTTAGGAGCCATCAGGAGTGCATCTTCACTCCTCAGCGCCCATCTTGGAATCTCACATTGTGGTCTTTTAATTGCCTTTCCACTCCTTGCCTCATTACCCAGAGTGCTGCATCTTTTCTATCTTTGCATATTATGTGATCCTTCTACAGGGGCAGGGTTTTACAGTGTTTTCTAGTTAGTTATTATTGTGAATGGTTTGATTAAAGTATATATTTTTTTAGAACCTTGTTTGGACATACCTTTATTTTGGACTGTTAAACTTCGCTGTTTGGGTTGCTACTGAACCACATTCACACCCCTCTTGAGAGTGTAGCCTTCCCTCGGCTCAAGTTACCATAAAAGGTTAAGGAGGTATATCGCTTAACTGGGCCCGTTTTACCTTTATGATTGTGTTGGCTATGGGTTTGTAGAAGTGTGAGGGCTGACTGGGCGCTTTAGCCGCTACTCATCCTTGTACTCCTGCAGCGCAGAAGTCAGTTTCTCACAGTGACCTCTCCTGAAGGAACTCGATATGGTGTTCCAGTTATTGGTAAGTGTCTGGCCTCAAAAACCTGGGTCCTGGGTTTACATTCCGACCGCAGCGCTCTTTAAGTGAGTGCATCAAATTATTATAATTTAATTCTTGAAAAACAGGTTACAGTGTTCGTTTGGCGCAAGGGTGATTTGGGAGCAGCGTGACTGTCCGTATTTAGCAGCAGACACTGCAGCCTATTTCTATATTGCCGTAGCACCTTACAGCGACAGCGACTTGGGCAGTGATAGCTCCTACAAATGCCACTCGTTCACGCAGCCTGTGAACATGTTACATTTGCAGGACATAATTCGTTTCCCATTAGGTGCGAGGGAGACTTAAAAATAGGCTGCAATGTCAGCGGCTAAATGTAGCTCTCAACCTTTTTCGATGCAAAGGCGGGTGAAATCACCCGATTTTGTGTTTGGCGGGTGAGAGGCCCATTGAAATGAATGGGCGTGCACGAGGCTTGGCGGGTGACTCACCTGTTTACAAGGCGGGTGACACCCGCCAAAAGCGGGTGAGTTGAGAGCTACGTATTTAGCAGCTGCCCTTGAGCACTGCCGAGTTGGCTGCTGTGCCACTGTGGCCCTGCAAAATAGTAGAGGTGGGCGAGCCTTGCGACGGGCCAGGCCGGCTAGGGGTCCAATGGGGGCACCAGCCCGACCCTCCTTTCGGGCCTATACCCCTCGGATGCCACGGGCCTGCCACGGGTCCCACCATGGCTACCCAGTGCACAGCACACATGACTCAAGATGAGTAAAGAGAAAAAAAGAAGGCAGCGTGGCGACGCTGCACGCAGACCCGCCCACATCACCCTTCGACAAAACGGAAAGAAATACCCATTTTTGAAAAAAATAAACACGCCCCTGATGGCGGCTCGGGTGCCACTGCAGAGAGGGCACCAGGGCCGCATGTTTTCTTTTCACATTTGACCACTTCTTTCCATTTTGTCTGCGCCGCGTGTGCAAAATGGAAAGAAATAGTGAAATGTGAAAAATATGATCACATTTTGCCTGCGCCACACAATTAAATCAGTAATAGTGTCAACACCCACATCCTGCCTATCTCGCAGGCCATAAAAGAACGAACCTAAGAAAACACAACTTTTCTCTCTTCTTGGGAGAGCCATCGTTTAGAAATTGTTTACTTTTACAAGCACACAAAGCAGAGCTCATCGCATGCTTGCCAATTTAAAAATCGCCTGGTTGTTTTCCACTTGTACATAAAATTGAAAAGAGCACGCGCTTTTCAGAGCTCACATCGTGATATGGAAATGTTGTTTACCTTTGTTATTGGTGTGAGAAATGCAATTGCTGCGATGAAATCAAACAGAAAGAAAGGAATACATTGCAAGGATGTGTGAGCTATTGACAAACCAGGGCCTGCGGTACATAAACAACATCTGCTCAGATTTAAAGTTATTCTTTTAAAAAGGTTCCCCAGAAGATGACACCTCTTGGTGGTAGCACCACTTAACTGAGTACATCTGTTAGTGGCAGGAGGCACAGTATGGGAAGGAAACCTGCTCATGCAATGCTCTTGCTCGGGTTTTCAGCGGAGCAGTACATTTCGGCACCACCACTTTGGCGCAGGCCAATTTGGCGCAGACGTTTGCCGGCAAGAACCATTTTCACACGCCCAGTTTGCGTGACCCGTTGGGCGCGACAATGTTACTATTTAAAAAAAATCTAAAGTAAAGCATTGCTGTAGTCGTGAACCCGGGCCTGCGGGACTGCAAGACCGAAGATATAACCACAAGGCTGCAGAGATCTTATTGTGCTCATAAGCACAAGATATATCTATCGACCCAGGTCATATTTCAGAAAAAGGAAAGCAACGCATGCAGAAAGTCTTGGGTTAATATATGTAACTTGTGCATAGGAAAATGATAAGATCTCTATGGCGTTGTGGTTAACTCTTCTGTCTCTCAGTCCTTCAGGCCTGGGGTTGCGAAAGACCAATTATTAACAAAAACGTTTTAAAATTTAAATAATGATGTTGTCCCACACAAACATGCTGGTGCCAAAAGATCTCTTTGCCAAACTGGGCGCACCAAAATGGGTCTTGCGGCCCAACGTCCGGGCCATTCCGAAATGGGGTGTACCATGTTTTTAGTCCTGTTCCTGTTTTAGAGTAAATCATTTGACCGGAAATAGATATCAATGTCAGCGGCCCTATATAGCTGCCTCCCAAGCATGCCTTTCAGTATATGAAGGGCGTAGCACCTGCCCCGGTTGCACCATGTCCATAGGTGGGAGTTGGCTGCGATCCCACACGCGCTTGTAAGGACCAGGTTTACAGTACACAAAGAAAACAAATTGCTTCAATTAAAAAGGACGGAAAACAGCAGGGCGAGCACATTTTGGAAAGGGGAACACAGTATTCACACATTGCAGTGTAGCTGCACTCTGTGCACAACACATTTTTAAGAGCTTTTGCTCCCAATAGAATGTTATGTTTTTGGTGCCTCACAGTTATAGCGCAGAGGCTTTATTGCAAACTTAAAAGGATCACTTCTTGTTGATTTAAATTTTGGCAGGCAAAGAAAATAAGATCCATTTCATTTGGAACTGTTAGCAAGAAGAACTGTTGGTTTAAAAAATAGCAAAAAATTCAGGAACTTGCATTGATATTTTTAAGAAACACGCTTCAGCAAAAATGTGGTAGCTCAAAACAAAATTGTATATTGCAATGACATAATGGCTATATAAATCACTGCCAATATTTTGATTGCTGGTGAGCTTAAATCCCAGTGATTTCAGTCGGGCGTCCCAAAGTTCAGCCCCTGTCCTGTTCTTCATGGCACTGTTGCCTGCCCCATGTAGTCAGCTGCACTGACCAGAAGACTCTTTTCTTAAGTGGGCCAGGGGTCTGCTTTATGTGCGCAGCTGGTCCATCTGGCCTATCCACTAGCACTGGGCCCAGTCACAACTAAGTGGAATAATAAACACAGGCTGTATGAGAGCTTGCAGGATGGCTACTTACAGTATTTGACTATATATTGAAGGAAATACATTTAGTTGCAGGGTCGTTAAGATGATAACATAACACAACAAAACCTCTGAAATTCAGCTAAAGCAACTTAACTTCGCGCCCCGAGTTGCGCAGCCTTTGACCACAATGATGTCATCACAGATCACATCACTGACGACATCACTAATTACATGTTGTATGAGAACATTGATGACATTACAAATCACATCACTGATGCCATCAATGGTGACAACACTAATTACATTGTATATAACTGATTACATCAATAATGGAATTAGACATAACATCATTTATAAGTTAGCTCATGAAAAGTTTGATTACGGGTAGCCTGCTGATGCATTTGGGAAGGCTCTATGTGATGTGAGAATGAGTACAGGCAGTTGGAAAGGTGATTACTGCGGAGAAGAAGCAGTCTTGGTATGGAGCGGTTTTACTTGGCATGTATGCATGCCTCTTATGGAACTTTCTGGTAGTGAGGCACTATAATATGTACACATGCCAGTGGGGTGAAGTACACCTTACAGATGATTCTGATAAATGGTGGTCATGGATAGTGTTGCAACGCAGTGCCCACATGTTTGTGGTGATGTGTCATGTGACTGTGACTTTGAGTGTTTGTAAAATGAAGCTCCCTTAAAGTGAGCTATGAACTCGGTCACAGAGAAAGGCTGTTCTGATTGCCAGGTACAGTTGTAGAATTTAATTCAAAATTCACAGTATGAGGCTTACAGTAATGGGATGAATTTGGTGGAGTCATCACTGATTCCATGGTAGTAACCTCGTCCCACTCTAGCAGTGGTCTTCATCAGCATAAATGTTTATCATTTTGAACTGGTAGCAAGCCCTCTTTTTGTGTAGTTTCTTTGCCAAGAGTTTATGTAAAGTAATATTGGTGGGTGGGGGTTGATGACTTGCATGCTTGCAAGGTAATCCAAAAAGGTGCTGCGTAATAGTAGGTGAGTTACTTGCACAGTTGTGAGCATGTGATTGTACAAGTGGCTTGGCATTGCAATGGAAGCCAGTTCCGGCCTCCTATATAGCATGTCAATTTCTTTGGTCAGCTTTCAGATGCTGGGATCATTACATCTGTTCTATGTGCTGGTCTTTGAACCTCTGCTTCCTTTTTTTATACTGAATGTTTTTGACTGGTCACATAACTGTTTTACTAAAGACATGATGTATCCATCTCATACATAGTTTTTTCCACTCTTTCCATAGCAGCAGATTTGTCTGGCGAAAAGTGCCCACAAGTGCGTTGTTCTGAGATTGAGGGACATTTTCCATAGCGTTGGACCAACCGGGACCCAGCGAATTAGAGCAGAGAAAAAGTTATCCCACTCAGCCCAACAGTGTCCCAGGATCTGAGGGAGCTGCCCCCAACACAATGTTGGCCCTAAACACCCAAAGAAGGGCCCCAGACACAAGTGCTCACAGCAGTGAGCACATGCAGCACCCAATTTCTGAACATTATGAGAAAAATATTTCTGTTGGAAGGGACTCTAGCATGGACTATGCTGACTTTAAATGCAAGTGGTGCACGATGAGGATGTCCATTATTGGAGTGCGAGGCTCTATCACAATCAACCTTCTAAGGCACATTGAACATGTGCACCCATCTACCAATGTCCTTTTTCAGAAGGAGCATAAAACTTACCAAGATGCTAAATTTAGAGAAAGGTGTGCTCCTAGTGTATCACAGCCCAACCAAAAGTCAATGGGCCTCATTACACGGATGGCGGTAAGGGTTTACCGGTACCGGTATTTTACCGCCTTACTACGAGGTCCCTTTGCGGGTTGGGGAATTTAACGCCTGCTTTTTGCAGGCGGTAAAAACCAACCCGCAAAGGGATCAGGGAGCTAATTACGGTACCGCAATACCGTAATTAGCACCTTCCCCATTCCCTTAGAGCCCTATGGGGCAAAAATGGGAATGGGGAAGGGCAATGGTGGAAGGGGGAATTACCGCCCCGTCAACCTTGGAATAGGGCGGTAATTCCCCTTTCCACCAAGGCGGTGCCGGTATTGTACCGGCGGCAACCATGGCGCTAATAGCGCCATGGTTCACCGCCATCCGTGTAATGAGGCCCAATGTTTGATTTCCTGAATGTAAAAAAATTAAATCAAAAGAGAAGGAAGACTTGGATAATGCGCTTGCACTGATGGTTGCACTAGACTCCCAGCTTTTGTCTATTGTGGAAAATGCAGGCTTTCAGTATTTTGTCAGGAAGCTAAATCGGAATTATGACCTTCCCTGCAGGAAGGTGTTGACTTATTCTATTCTGCCAAAAATGCAAAAAGATTTAAAACGTAACTTATTGGAGTTGGGTAAGGCAGACCATGTGGCATTGATGTTTGATATGTGGACGTCATGTGCTAATGAGGCTCACCTGGCATTTACTGGGCATGTACTTCAACAGCCCACTGGTGGGAGGAAAAACTTCTGTTTGGGGGTAAGGTCTTTTCCTGAGAATCATACTGCATAAAACATGGTAGAGCAGCTTTCGGTAATTCTTCAGGAATATAACATTCCCCTGGAGCGGATCTGTTCCCTCACAACAGACAATGGATCAAAAGTTGTGAAAGCCCTCCATCCTCTTGGCCTCTCAGAGAGGCATATCCATTGTATGGGGCACTGTTTCTACCTAATTGTAACCAAAGCAATTAAAGGTATACGGTCTGTAGACAGAATCTTTGATAAGTGCCACCCTATTAGCAAATGTTTTAGGAATAGTCCTGCATCTACCACCTTGTTGCGGGAAATGCAAGCAAGGCATAATCTGCCTGAAACCAAGATGAAAACTGATGTGGTTACTGTGTGGAACAGCATTTACGACATGAGGAAGAGGGTGTTGGGACAGGATCTTGCTGTGAATGCTGCACTCACTGCCTCTGCACATGCTGGTACAGGCCGTGCACGCAGTATTCCACAGGCGGCAGGTATCTTAAAAGATAGTTTAGAGATTTTGGAGCCTTTTTTAACTGCCACTGAAAAGCTATCAGGACAGGCATATGTCACATGCTCCATGGTTATCCCGATCATAGCAGAGATGCAGGCTAGATTGACTGCTATAATTGAAGACCACACAGCCAGATCATGTGGCCCTGATAATGACCATGTTGATGTGAGTATGTGTGGAGCTGGTGTTCCATATTCTCAGCAAGGGGCTACTCAGAATAGCCATGGTTCTGTAATAAGATTGCTTTGCAGAACAGTAAAATACCTTACAATTGTGTGTTTTGAAAGTATTGAACACCACAGTGTAATTGTAATAAAAGGGAGCTAATGATATGCGGCTCTCAGCAAGCGCAATCCAAATTAACTCCTCAATACGAGTCTCTCCTCGTTAAGGACCTCCAATCAAACCATATCTTAGCGAAGAGAACTGCACCACGATAGCACGAGCAATCATACTCTCGAGGCTGGATTATGGGAATGCACTAATGCTGGGTGCAAACAAACAGCGTATTACAAAATTCCAACACATCCAAAACAATGCCATCAGGATCATTAAGCAGAAATCCAAGACTAACCACATTAGTAATGCCAGAAGGAAGCTTCACTGGCTCAAGGTGGAAGACAAAGTCTTGTTTAAGACCATGACGCTGGTCCATTAGCGCCTTCATGGGAAAGCCCCGCCTAACTCAAATCTAAAATCTCCACATATGTGCCAGGTCGAACATTAAGATCCGAATCTATGGGCCAAATCTCTGTGGACCCCCATAAGAGATCCAACGGATTGGGCAAGTCGTTTCCCACAGCCGTAGCTGTCAAATGGAATAATCGACCCATAAATCTGAGATTAGAAGCCAACCTCCTGTGTTTCAGAAAAAAACGGAAAACTCATCTCTTTAAATAACTCTCAGTTTACAATCTCACGCTAAGTTGCTAGTCGCTTTGTTTCACTAACTGTCATGTCCCCATGTTATTGTTTTTCTTGTTAGTAGCGTCTTTATGTTGCGCCTTGATGCCCGTGGGCGACCGGCGTGCTACAAACAAATAAATGAAATGAAATAAATAAAAAGCAAAAGTGAAAAGTATGTCAGAATTGGATAAATATCTGTCTGGGGACATTGAAGTTCTGTCCACAAATGTCTTTTTATGGTGGGGGGCAAACGTGCCAAAGTACCATCTAAATTGGCATTTAAATACCTCTGTAGAACTGCCACGTCTGTTCCCAGTGAACAGTTGTTTAGTAAAACTGGTGACATTGTCAGCAGTAGACGGGCATGTCTGAAGCCTGCACATGTTTAAATGTTGGCAATGTTCAATGTCTCTGAGTAATTGTCTACTCTAGTAATTACAATGTGTGGCTCATAGGTGTTCAGCAGAATAACGTGTCCCTTGAAGAGCTCTTGCACATTCCTCCTTTACATCCTTTCCCCACAATTTAAATGGCTTCGAGTAAGGGGGTTTGGAAGTATTCCATTCCAGGCGGTATATGGCCATGCTCTAGGCTTGGCTCGTAGCATGCTCCTAGATCCCAGCCTGACCCCCAGACTTGGCCCTGGCTCGGCCCTACCCATGTATTCCCTGGCTCCCCCAGCTCTACTAAAAAGGGCTCTTCGGCCACAGTGGTGCATCTAAACGGCCCTCACCAAGTGGCTAGCTCCAATACAGGGCGTACCGAACCCATTCTGGTCAACCGCACATCGTTGGAGCTAGAGCGCCATCAAGTGGTGAAGCACATATTTACCATCACTTTCATTGGACGCCAGGCATTTATTTTAAAGGCATGTCCGCAAGATGGCAATGTTACGCTGCATTAGTGAAAGGAACAAAAGAAATGGATGCGTTTTGTGTGAAACACGCATTGTGAACTGAAATGAGTACAGGCACTTGAACACATGTAGTATGAGGCTACCCGATTGTTGGGTTGTAGAATGTGTTGGAATAAGAACACTCAATGATATATGTGATATGATAAGTCATTTATAACGCGTCTGTACACAAGTGTAGACATCAGAGCTTCAGAAGACTTCAGAGTTCCATACTAGGTGAGCTTTTTACCCTGACCACTAGTGCAAGCTTCGTAAACAGCCTATGAGTGCAAGTTTATTCTTATGCTCCTACCACTGCTAGGTTCTCACACTGCCCTCTAGAGCAAACGCCTTACACTGACCACAAGTGCAATCTCCTCACGCTGCCTTTCAATGCAAACCCCTTAACATTCCCACCAGTGCCATCTCTTTCGACTACATATCAATGAAAGATTGTTACACAACAGAACCCACCTGTGCGAGCTTTGCACACACTGGGCCTCATTACGACCCAGGCGGTAAGTTACCGCCTGGGCCGTGACTTTACCACCATGGCGTAAACTACGTTTACGCCATGGTGGTTGGCGGACTTACCGCCCCATTCCGAGGTCGGCGGGGCGGTAAGTCCCCAATCCCCATTTACCCTTCCCCATTCCCATTTTTGCCCCATAGGGCATAATGGGAGTGGGGAAGGCGTTAATTACGCCACCGTAAATTACGGTGGCGTAATTAACTCCATGGTCCCTTAGCGCCATGGATTTTAACACCTGCTAAAAGCAGGTGTTAAAAGCGCCATGGCGCTAAGGGACCTCGTAGTTGGCGGTAAGGGGTCGGCGCAGCTAACGCTGGCGTTAACCCCTTACCGCCAGGGTCGTAATGAGGCCCACTGTCTCTCAACCAGAGCTCCTCACATGGCCGCCAGTGTGAGGTTGTAACTGTAAGACTACCCAACATTGCCAGTTTGCCAACCTGCCCTTGGGTGCAAGCTTAGTACACTATTAATGAATAAAGGCTCCTTGCTTTGCCCACCAGTTCGTCACGTGATCCAGCCATGGTGGCTTCTCATATTTCCCACCATTGCTACCTTGCTAATCTGCTCATATGTGTGAGATCCCCTCGCAGTTCTCTAGCAGTGCTTTAAATTGAAAAATGGAAGTGCAGGTACTCACCAATGTAGGCTTTAGATGGTCTGGAGCACAGTCCCCATAAGGTCAAAAGATTTCTCTTGTGCGTCTCCCCGCCCTCAGATTCTCTGTCTTTCCACCCACTCACGTAGCTCTCTATGGGTCTCACTGTATGTGTGTCTTGCTCTTTGTGTCTCACTATCTATTTGTATCACCTTCTATTGTATCTCTCGCCACTTATCCCGGCTTCAATCATATGTTCACCCTCTTTCTCTCTGTGTAAGTCCCTTTGTTCTGATCTTGGGCCTTGGGACCCTGACACACTGAAACATTACAATAACTGATTCCAACCAAAATCTCAGTATAATAGTGTACTTTTAAGTTATTCACATGAACTTTGATTCTGTCAGCCTAATGTAGTCACCTCTCAAAGATGTCCATCAATCACAGACTGAATTTGCCATGTTTTGGCACAAATATTGTCATGTATTGAAGTTGGGAGGCTTTGAAGGAAAGGAGGGTCAGAAAGACAACTTATAGCATTGAGTAAGCATGATCTATGACTAATCTAGGGTGCTTAAAGAGAAAAGTAACTGATACACTCGCACAATCCCCACTGAGACCTGTGGAGGGACACAGGGTGGATGTATAATGATATCTTTAGGGCCTTTTTTCCCTTAGGATTTTCAATTTTTGAAAAAAAGGCATAGTGAGAGTAAGTGATTTGCCCAGGATCACACACTTTGCTAAAGTGGTAAAACTGAGATTTTTTGTCTCAGTATGCGATTTAAGCTCTTGGCTACATATCTTCCATCTGTAGTTAATTTGTGTTCAGGTTTGGGTTTCAAAAGATTAAATATTTGAATAGCAATGCATTATAAATTGCATAAAACACTAATTTGACATTAAATGAATCGTTAAAAAAAAACATGAGTCACCAAAATAGGATTATAGCCTTATTTTACCCCTCCTAACTAGAAGATTACACTACAAGTGTACAAAGGTGTGTCTGTTTTAAAAACTGTTTTCACAACGGCAAGAACATTATTTTTAGATTGTATTCACAGATAAAGAAAATGCAACACAATGTAATGTTGCATGTTAAAGTCCATGCATGCAATGTTATCCTTCCCTCCCATTTATTATCCGCCCACACCCACCACCATTCACACCTCTTAATGGACAGTAGTCCTCTTTCAGGCACCCCTGTGCCTTGGCTATCAACCTCTAATTGCCCTTATTGTAACGCTTTGTTGACACAGAGCGAACGTCAGGGAGAGCTGCTGTGCTTTCCTGCACTTTGAGAAAGAGTGAACGTCAGCAGGGACAAGCAAATAAGGGATGGTGGCAATGAGTACCGGTACTCTCCTCAAGTTTGGAGAAGTCCCGGGCCTCATTATGGCCAAAAATAAGAAGTGAAGCTACTGAGGGCTGGATAGAGCCGGCCCATTTAAAGCACTGCTCTCTAGAGCATGGGGCCCCCCATACCGACCAGAACTAGCGTTTTACCCTGCCAATCAGTGTGATATCCTCATTTAGCCTTCAGGTGCAAGCTCCCCACACTGCCTAACAGTGCACGTATTTCAGACTGGTTCTAGCACAAGCATCTCACATTTTATAAAAGGGTGAGCTTGTCACACTACCCGGCAATCCAAGGGTATAGATTATTGTCTCCACCCGAGCATAGCTCGAGTGGAGGCAATAAGCAGGGCGACTGCAAAGGGAGGAGGCCATATGGGACCAATGGGAGTCCTGCATTTTCCAAGTGTGTTAAGATAGTTGAACTTGAGCCCTCTGATACCATCCCCTTCCTCAGTCACACATGGCTACGGCATCTACTCCAGCTCATCCCAGATCTAGCTGGGATTATCTCTGAGGATATCTTAAATTTAGAGTTGCCAGTACATGGTAGCCAAAATAATTGGGTGGTAATCTCCTTGGTTTCGTTGACGTCGCTGGACCTGGAGGATGCCTATTTACACCTCCCTATTCACAAAAACATCAGAAATGTCTATGTTTCGTGGTCCAGGTCCCTACCATTCAGCTTGAAGTCGGCCCCAAGAGTGTTCACAAAATGCCTGGCACCAGTGGTGGCCCATCTACGCCTGCAGGGCATACACGTATACCCATACCTGGACGATTGGTTGATATCCACCCATTCGCAGGAGCGGGTCGACAAACACGCAAAGGCTACCGTCTGACTATGGACACATCTGTCATTCTCTGTCAACTATCCTAAGTCCTGCTTAATACCATCCCAGAATGCGCTATTCCTCTGTGCCAGACTCAACACAGTGTCTTGGCGGGCATCGCCCTCGGAGGAGAGGCTAGCAGCCATTCAAGGAAAGGTGCAGCGACTGTCGTCGGCAAAGACGGCCCCGGTGGGGGCCATCAAGTCGTTACTGGGCATGATGTCATCCTGCATCTACTTCGTCTGTCTCTGCAGGTTGCAGATACGACCCCTTCAAGAATTCCTGGATGCCTATTGAATACAGGTGTCCAGAAGTTTCACAGACAAAATCCCTCTCAATGAGGAGTTCCGATGGGAGATATAGTGGTGGAGTGTTCGCTCCCACATCGCCCAAGGAACGAGATTTCAAAATCCTCCATACCAGGAGACGGTCACCACGGATGCCTCCCATGAAGGTTGAGGAGTGCACACCAGACATTTGCACGCCAGAGGCCTGTGGCTGCTGGAGGAGAAGGATCTGCATATCAACATCCTGGCGCTACGGGCAGTGTTCTGGGCCCTCAAGTCGTTCCTACCATCTCTGAAAGACAAGGTGGTGAACATCTTCATGGACAACACCACCACCATGTTCTACATCAGGAAGCAGGAGGGCACTCGATCCCCGGCATTCTCCAAGGAAGCTTAGGGCTTGTGGCACTGGGCCGTCAGACAGGGGATGTTCCTCATCCCTCTCCACCTGGCAGGAGTCAAGAACACCATTGTAGACTCCCTCAGCAGGGAACTGCGCTCTTGCCACGATTGGGAGCTTGATCAGGATCAGGTGGACCACCTGTTTGTCGAATGGGGCAGACCCCAGATCCATCTGTTTGCCACTGCGGCAAACTCCAAATGCCAGAGTTTTGTCAGCAGATTCCACCAGCTGAGGAGCTTGGAGGACGCATTCACCTTCCCATGGGAAGGGCTGTTTCTGTATGGGTTCTGCCCATTCCCTCTCCTGCTACAAGTGTCATGACCTACAGAACGTGCCCCTTTTGGACTTCCTGGTCCTTGTCTCAACGGGGCTTGCACTCCCTGGTACTCCCAACATGGCCGTCCAGCGTGAAACACCTTCCTCGCTCTACACGTTGGATGTAGCATGTTCTATTAATAGACCACGCCCCCTGTGGCTCCGCGCGTCTCAATGCTATTGCGAAGTAGCGACCAGACGTGTGCTCCGTAGCTCGCGGTATTGCTTCCCTGATTCTGTCCCTACTAACTCCATTCCTAGTCCCTCTCCTTTCTTTCTTACTTCCTGGACTCGTGTGCTGAGTAGTGCACTTTCTTTATTTCCCGGATTCCTGGATCGTGGCATCCCAGAACTTTGAACGCACGCTGGAGTCGGAAGAGACTCGTGCAGCCTTATTCAAGACCCGATCCGTCCGCAAGAAGGCATCGACCAAGAAATCCAGCAAAGATCGGGCTCAGGTGAGAAGGGGGGAACTCTGTGACAGTTTGAGACGCCACCCAACCGAACTCGATATGGACATGGAAGCAGCCTTTCAGGACCTGATGCTTGCCATGCAAGAACTAACAACCGAGGTACAGAATCTAAAGGTGGAAAACGCCGCTCTCAAACAATTAGTTCTATCCCGTGATTCTGCCACAAAAGAAAGTGTGTTGCTGGGCTGCTTTGTTGACAAATACGATGGGTCGGCAAAAACCCTTTGTGGATTCCTGGATTCATGTTTGGTCCACTTTACTTTTAAGCCCTACTACTTTTCGACTCCCAGGGCTAAGGTGGGTTTCATAATTTCTCACCTTTCAGGAAATGCCTTAACCTGGGCTACACCCCTCGTTAATTCCGGCGATGCTCTCCTAGATGACTATGTTGGATTCATACAGGCCCTTAAAACCATGTTTGGCTGCGCAGAGCAGGTCTATAGTGCCCAGGAACGCCTGTTAGACTTTCAGCAGGGATCCCAGGATATGCTCACTTTTGTAACTCGATTCAAGCAATTGGCCAGGGAAGCTGATTGGTCTCCTGAGGCGAGTTTTACCGTTTTCTGAAGAGGACTGAATGAGGAGATTAAGGATGAGTTGGCCAGAGTGGCTCGCCCAAACTCATTCAAGGCACTAATGGACCTTGCCATGCAAATAGACTTTCGTATCTAGGAAAGGAAGGCAGAGAAGAAGAAATCCAGAGGAAATCCTCCGAAAGTGTCCTTTGAGAGCACCACCAAGATGGACAAAAACCCAGGCTCAGTCACTAAACCAGAACCCATGCAGATAGGAGCCTTCCGTGGACCCATATCCCCGCAAGAAAGGATGAGAAGGATTCATACGGGGTTGTGCATGTATTCTGCCTCAGATAAACACTTGGTTAGGGAATGCCCTCCAGCCCCTCCTCGGCGTTCGGTAAACGCCAGCTCCTGATCCTAGATGGAGCAGAGCTTCGGGAGAGAGATGTTTGCTCCACATCAATTCCATCCTTGAACTCTCCTGGACAAAACAATTTGGTGATACTGCAGGCCTACCTATCGCCCTCCAAGAATAAGACCTATTCCATTTTGGCCTTGGTAGACTGCGGAGCTATGGGAATATTCACTGATCAAGATTGGGTTGTTAGCCATCACATTCCATACGAGACACGAAGCACCATGCAGCCGGTGGAAGCAATCTACAGAAGACCCCTCACTTCAGGGCCCATAAGCCTGCAGACTAAAGAGATCCAGCTTTCGATAAACCATCACCAAGAGCGGATTAGATTCGACATCATTAAGTCAGCTCATTACCCCATGGTATTGGGTATGCCCTGGTTACAGAAGCACAATCCGTATATCAATTGGACAGCAGGATCACTATTCCTAGGCTCAGAGTTTTGTATGTCTCACTGTCTATTCCTGGATCCCTCCTTGGCACCCCCTAAAGCACCACCAAGAGACCAGCAAACACCACTCATGGTTTCCAATATCATACAAGTCCCTGTGGCCTATCAGGGATATGCTGATGTATTTTCAACTGTCATAGTCCAGGCCTTACCCCCTCACAGACCTGAAGACTGCGCCATAGATCAGATCCCTCAGCAGTGATTCCCTTCGGCAGAATGTTCATCCTTTCAGAACCTGAGAAAGAGGCCCTCTGAGAATACCTGGATACCAACCTTGAAAATGGCACCATAAGACCTTCAAAATCTCCAGCTGGTGCTTCGTTGTTGTTTATTCCCAAGAAGGACACCAAGGAACTCAGACCTTGCCTCGACTATCGTGGCTTAAATCAATGCACCCTCAAAGACCGGTACCCATTGCCCTTGATCTCGGATATCCTGGAAGCTGTGAGAGGCGCGGTAATATTCACGAAGTTGGATCTCCGGGGTGCTACCATTTGATCCGTGTCCGGGAAGGAGACAAATGGAAAACAGCCTTTAGAACACCCTTTGGTCACTATGAATATCTAGTCATGCCCTTTGGACTAGCTAATGCCCCCACAGTTTTTAAACGTTTCATGGATAGGGTGTTCTCTGACATGTTATTCCTCTTCATCATTGTCTATCTGGACGACATATTGATCTTTTCCAAGGACCTTCTAAAGCATGAAGAACATGTAAAGGCAGTATTACAACGACTCTGCAAACACAAACTTTTAGCCAAACCCGAAAAACGCTTGTTTCATGTTACTTCTGTTCACTACCTAGGATTCATCCTTAGTCCAGAAGGAATTGGTATGGACCCTTCAAAGGTAAAGGCCATACTGGCATGCTCCCACGTCCGTGAAACAAGTTCAATCCTTCCTGGGGCTTGCCAATTTCTACCAGAAGTTCATATCCACCTTTTCCGAGATCGCTCAGCCGATTGTTGCTCTCTTGAAGAAAGACACCCCCTTTATCTGGTCTACACTGCAAGATAGGGCATTCCAACGTTTAAAGGCAGAGTTTACGCAAGCCCCCATCTTAGCCCAACCTGACATAAATCGACCACTCCTAGTGGAAACGGATGCCTCTAACTATGCCATAGGAGCAGTGTTGAAGCAGGAATTTGAGGATAAACTGGAACACCCGATTGCTTACCTTTCACGAACCCTGACTCCCAGTGAGACACACTATTCCGTCCTGGAAAAGGAACTGTTAGCCATCCGCCAAGCCTTCACTGAATGGCGACATCTACTTCTGGGTGCTAGACATCAAGTTCAGGTCCGCACGGACCATCGGAATCTTCAAATTCTACAGTCATTGGAGTGTAGGAACAGTCGTCAGGCGAGTTGGGCCTACTTCTTTGCCCAGTACCAGTTCCACATCACTCATGTTCCCGGATCACAAAACCTGATTGGTGACGCCTTATCTCGACGTCCTGACTATGTAACTACTGAAGATGGGGCCTATCCTAAGATGTTTTCCCACACGATCTTTGTAGCTCAAGCAGTCAATCTCCGGGAAGAAATTCGAGTACAAACCCAATCCTCTGATCTGTGGAAGGATATTTCAAGGAAGAATCAATGGAATCTAAGAGTCAAGGAAAGATATTTATTCAAGGACAATGCACTGGTTATTCCCACACAGAAATTACAACAAAGAATAATAAACCTCTGTCATGATACTCTTCACTCCGGACATCGTGGCATAACCAACACCCTCCGCCTCATACAAAGACAGTTTTGGTGGCCTGGAATGAAGACCAACGTACAGCAGTACATCCAAGCTTGTGCTATCTGTAGTCAAATAAACATGATAACAAGAGACCGACGGGTCTTCTACTGCAACCTACACTGCCAACAAGGCCATGGGAATTCATTGCTACAGACTTCATTGTGGAATTACCACTTTCCCGAGGATACACGACCATCATGGTTACCATTGACTTGTTTACTCACATGGCTCATTTTACACCCCTCTGTAAGCTACCATCCTCATCCGAACTTGCTGGAATTTTTCTGGAACACATATTCCGTCATCATGGTCTTCCTTCCAAGATCATATCTGATCGAGGACCTCAATACGTCTCACAATTCTGGAAACATCTCTGTCGCATTTTGGGAATCCAACGCGCCCTCTCATCAGGTTATCATCCCCAAACCAACGGGGCCACAGAACGTGCTAATCAGACCCTGGAACAGTATCTTCAATGTTTCGCCACCAAGGTTCAGGATGATTGGTCGCTCCTGATACCCGTGGCTGAATTCGCCTACAACAATTCCGATCATTCAGCACTTAAAACCAGTCACTTTTATTGTAGCCAAGGTTTCCATCCATCGGTTCTACCCTCTGTTCTCCCTCATCCCACACCGGTACCTACTGTCGACTCCTGGATCGAAACCCTCATCAACGTACACCAGGAGACCAAGGAATACTTAGAGAAGGCCAGAACACAGACTAAGAGGTATGCGGATTCCAAAAGAAAACCAGGGCCTTCTTATGCAATTGGTGATCAAGTCTGGTTGTCCTCGAAATTACTACCCCGACATCTACGGCCAAACAAATTGGCCCCTCAGAACTATGGTCCATTTCCCATCAAGGAAATTATAATTCCAGTCTCATACCGGATCAAACTACCAGACTCCTGGAAGAAAATTCACCCAGTTTTTCACACATCCTTATTAAAACCCTACATCCAATCCTTCCGTAAATCCTGCAGACCCCCTCCTCTGCTGGTCGACAACCAACTGGAATATGAAGTGTCCCGAATATGCGACTCCAGGTATAAACGGGGTCAACTTCAATACCTGGTTGAATGGAAGGGATATCCTCCTAGTGAAAGAATTTAGGAACCACTTTCTAATCTCAAGGCCCCTAGACTGCTCAGAAAATGTTACCTCATACACCCGGGCAAACCTGGAGGAACGGGTCTTCGGAGGAGGCATGCTGTCATGACCTACAGAACGCGCCCCTTTTGGACTTCCTGGTCCTTGTCTCAACAGGGCTTGCACTCCCTGGTACTCCCAACATGGCCGTCCAGTGTGAAACACCTTTCTTGCTCTACACGTTGGACGTAGCGTGTTCTATTAATAGACCACACCCCGCGGCTCTGTGCGTCTCAATGCTATTGCGAAGTAGTGACCAGACGTGTGCTCCATAGCTCGCGGTATTGCTTCCCTGACTCTGTCCCTACTAACTCCATTCCTAGTTCCTCTCCTTTCTTTCTTACTTCCTGGACTCGTGTGCTGAGTAGTGCACTTTCTTCATTTCCCAGATTCCTGGATCGTGGCATCCCAGAACTTTGAACGCACGCTGGAGTCGGAAGAGACTCGTGCAACCTTATTCAAGACCCGATCCGTCTACAAGAAGGCATCAACCAAGAAATCCAGCAAAGTTCGGGCTCAGGTGAGAAGGGGGGAACTCTGTGACAACGAGTCATCAACACACTCAGATAGTGTCAATGCAAGATGGTACTCATCGCCCTGGCATGGCTGAGGTAGATTTGGTATCCGGACCTCCTCAGCCTATCGGCGGCTCCTCCAGTCAAGTTGTCGGTGGTTCCGGATCTGTTCACTAGAGAGGGAGGCGCAATCCTTCATCAGGACCCGGGATCGCTGAACCTGAAGGCTTGACTCCTGCATCCTTAGAGTTAGAAGGTTATAAATTGCCAGCGGAATCCATAGAGGTCCTCGCCAAGGCCAGGGCATCGTCGATTTTGAAGTGCTATGGCCATAAGTAGAAGCGTTTTGCTACATGGTGCCGGTCGCATAAGATTACCCCTCTGAGAGTCACAACTCCTAAGATCCTTCCATACTTGCTGTCCTTGGAAAAAGCTAGACTGGATCATGCATCCATCAAGGTACATCTGGTGGCCATCTCCCACTACACAAGGTCGCCAGGGTGAACCTCGCTGTGGTCCCACAGACTCATCAAGGAGTTTCCCAAAGGCCTTTTTCCGATCCTTCCCCCAGTGAAGGCTCCTGCCCCAGGGTGGGAAATCTACGTGGTTCTGACGAGGCTCACTGGGCCCCCCTTCGAGCCTATGCATCAGGCCCCACTCGAGTTTCTCTCACAGAAGATGGCATTCCATGTGGCCATCATCTCTGTCAGACATGTAGGTGAGATCCGGGTCCTATCCTGCAAAGAAACCGTACCTGACTTTCAATGAATCAAGGGTGGTACTGCGTACGTACCCCTTTCATGCCAAAGGCTCCTTTGGAATTCCACCTCAACAAGCCTTTGGTGTTGCCTGTTTTCTTCCAGAAACCTTCATCGCTGGCGCAGAAGGCCCTGCACTCGCTGGATGTTGCTTGTTCCTTGAAGTTCTGCGTGATGCGCATAAAGAGTTTTCGGCAGACTTCTCAATTGTTTGTGAACTTTGATCCTGTGAACCATGGGAAGGCCTTGTCCAAGGTTTCCATCCCAAGATGGATCTCCAGCTGTATCATGCACTGCCATCGCTGCCGGGCGTCCGAGAGCCCACTCCACCAGAGCAATCACTGCGACAATGGCGTTCCTGTCTGGTGTGCCCCTGCTAGACATCTGCAGGGCTGCTACATGGAGGTCCACGCACACCTTCATGAAGTTCTACTGCGTCGACAGGGATTCCAGGGAGGAGTCCAGAGTTGGACAAGCAGTGCTACGCAACCTGTTTGCTTGAGGTGAGTCTGTTCCAGAGGTAAGAATTAATGGCTTCTGTTGAGCCTTGCCACCTCCCGTGGTTGTGTAATGTTGTGCTGCTGTGGATTCATTGTTCTTGAGCATGTGAATCCATGCCAGACCCCATACTGGAGAAGGTTTAAGTTACTTACCTGTAACTATTGTTCTGCCGTATGGGTATGGCATGAATTTGCAATGCGAACACTCACTCCAGCCACTCTGCGGCTCTTCTTGGCCATACTGCTACTTTACGTGCTTACCAAATCAGAAGATGGCTGCCAGAGGCGAGGCCTAGGGAGAGGACTGTCATTCGATGGGGGCAGAATGACCAAGAGGACAGTAATTGATTGAGAGGAGAAATACAGTTTTAAAGTGAAAGTAAGCAATAGTTACAGGTAAGTAACTTAAACCCACTCTTCTAATCTCATTCTATGTTACCATGAATGCACCTTTCTGGTAGCTTCTAATTTATATCCACTATTTCTTCCGTACAATTGTCTGAAGATGGTAAGGTGTCTAGAAGGGAGTACCCATGCAAATTTTGATTGCTACAGGGCAGCATATCAGGCTATGGGCTATGATTGCATGGTGGGGAGGGTGGCACAACCAGAGATTCTGGGCCCCTCATTTCTTTGATACGGGCTCAGGGGCCAAAAGGCATCTGTGACCCAGGCCCCAAAATTCCTTAAACTAGTCCTGCGCTGAGCCAGTAAATGCAAGTATTGCTATGTAAAAACACACTCATGTTGACTTATAATGGCAGTAATGCTTCTGTAAGAAAACATGACTATGCCAGTGCATGCCAGTGACCCCGCATAAGAACACACTCATGTAGACTTTGTCCATAATGCACTAATGCCACTGGATGGAAACGTGCCCTAGCTGGCTAAGCCAGTAGAGGCCTATTTTCCCACCTAAGGACTCAGTCATTTGGCATAATGTCACTGTAAGAAAATGTCATGCTGGCTGCGCCTATATACGCTGTATCTGTATCAGTGATGTAGATACATGGAATAATTAAGGTATTGGTGTGTCTGTACAGCACAGAATGTTAAGCTGTTTAAATACCAATATAATATTTGAAAATAATTATGAGATAAAAACCCCCTACATTAATTAACAATCTTTCTACACCCTATTTTTTTATTTTTATAAAAACAGATATACCTTACAGAATGTTTATCCCCAGCAGGATTTTAGTTTCTAGAAGCAAATTTCAACAGAAACCCGGCACGGAACGTACCGGCATGGACATAAGGGGCAGTCTGCAGCACTCCGCTGTGAGGACGCAGGTAAATACACCGTTCTTCTAGAATGGGATTTGCCAAAGTTATGGCTCTTATAGAGGCAGAACAATTAAAGACACTAGTGCGTACTGCCTATTCAGCACCATTAATTAACGTTAGTTTTGATCAGGAACTGCCTCGGTCACCAGTTATACTTAATACGATCCTCCACACACCTCATATTACGACTCCATACCATTGTTTTGTACACCGGTTGCAGAGGCACAGCCAATCCAAACCGACATAAGTAACCATATACAAAAGACTCTACTCTCCTGTCAGCCTGCTAAAACTGCAGAGCACACAGTACATTCGAATACTGCCGATCAAAAAATTATCACTTTTCTGCCTACTACTAACATGAGCTGCCTCCCACCTCCCCCTATCATCTCGGTCTCACTACTACGCTGCGTGTTGCTCAATACACGTTCTTTAGTGGAACACTCTACTGAGGTTAGTAACTATATCGAGCACAACAATATAGACATCTGTGGTTTATGAGAAACCTGGAGCTCCAAGGCGGCGGGACCAAGCCTGAACGTAGCTATTCCCAAGGGATATGTTATGAAACGTAAGGACAGACAAGAAGGTAGAGGGGGGGTAGCCTTTATCCCAAGAGACTCCCTTTCTATATGGGAAGTTCCAGGAGTATGGGTGTAATTTTAGGGAGGCACATGAGTGTTTGTTCCCCCCAACTTTCATGGCACACCATTTTGTGCCCATTAATTGGGCTGGGGCACCTTTTCTTCAGATGTCATGTCCCCCCCAGCATTTTCAGCAAAGTTTCTCCACTGTCCAGGAGACATAATTAAAGAAATTGACTCGCTATATATTAAGATTGCTATGAATGCCGAGTCCACGGTTAACATCATACTACTATATCATCCACCATCACTGAAGGACAGCTGGATAGAAGCACTTATTGACCTTGTGCTTGCACTTTATCATCATGGGAGACTTCAACCACTGGTTGGGTGACCCTGAAAACTTACAAGCTTTACAAGTTCAAATGGCTCTCTCAGAATTAGGTTTTGAACAAGTGACAGAATCCACTAATATTCTAGGACATACTCTAGATTGGATTGCTACCACCAACACCTCATGTCATGACTTGAACATTATTCCATGTCCTTGGTCAGACCATGCATGAATAACTTGTTCTATAACAGTTCCTTTTCCCCGTAAGCTCAGAAATCTATCTAACGGACATAAACGGTCACGCAACCGAAAACATCTTACAGTGGACAATATTGCGCCTTTATTGGATCTTAATGTAAACTTCTTGCCGGATTCTACTCTACTAATCATGTCCACAAACCTGGCTTCCAACATGGCCAGTATCTCTTAAACCCTAGCCCTTCTAAAACTCAAGAAACAGAAGAATTTTGAGATAAAAAGCCAACCTTGGTTCTTGTCTGACCTTCGGAAGCTCAAGGCCACAGCACTCAAAGCTTTTTACTTATGGAAATCTGAGCAGTCCTCTATCCGGCTGTTAACATGTAAGAATCAACTAAGAGATATAAACTAGCAATTTTAGAAGCTAAACAAAACTTTTACAATCAAAGAATAGAAAACCACGGCTCAGATACCAAGGACATTTTTCAAATTTTTAAAGAACAAGAGTCTATCCCTACACCAGCCGATCAACTGGGGATATGTGATGTTGCCTGGTGTCCGAACATTCAGGAGGGCATGCACAACAAACTCTTGGGCATCATGGCAGGTATGTGGGAAATAAATAAGATCTTACCTGCTAAACCCTAATGTGAGCCTCAGAACCCCTATAGCTGTCAATTGAACATTGCCCAATTCAATTTCCATCATATAACTGAGGAGACTCTACAAGAAGTTATTGACAAATTAAAACCTTCTCATTGTAAAGGTGATGCTTGTGCATCCTTGATCATAAAAACTTGCCCCCCTCTCCTTATCAAAGCAATTTGTAAATTTGTCAATGAATCACTGGATAAAGGGTGAGTACCCGATGACTTAAAAAAAACCATGGCCACACCTATTTTAAAGAAAATTGGACTAGCCAGGGATAATGCCCTCAATTACCGCCCCATTTCGAATACACCCTTTCTTTTGAAGATCTTAGATAAAATGGCTTACAGACAAATACCAGAACACTTAAATCTGTACCCCATCCTGAATGAACATCAATCGGGGTTTCAGACAGGTTTCGGTACCAAAATCTCACTCCTCTAATTAAAATCCAATCTGTTGAAGAGATTGGATAAAGGCTCGCTATCCCTGCTGGTCTCGCTGGATCAATCGGCAGCATTTGATTTAGTTAATCACTCCATTTTGAAGCAAAGACTCGCAGATGTGGCCAATTGTGCCCCACTGGCTGTCTCCTGGATTGTCTCTTTTCTGGAAAACAGAGTTAGTAGAGTCTGCTCTGGCTTAGCGGAAGCCTCACCAATTCCAGTGAATATTGGGGTACCTCAGGGTGCCAGTACGTCACCTTACGTATACAACTTATTTATGACACTGTTCTTCTCCAAATTAGAATCAGAGGAAATAATGTTTTGCAACTATGTGGACAATACACAATGTGTAGTCCCTCTTACAGGAACCCATGCGCAGGACAAACGTGAACTCAACAGAATTTTTACCATCATTGAAAATTGGATGCTTAATAACAACCTGGCCCTTAATAAAAACAAAACAGAACTCATGATAGTGGGGAGTTTGGCTGCCATAAAAAAAAAAATAGATATCAATTATGGTCTGTTTAGATTATGAATTTAGAATAAGAACCAATCTTATGGCCCCTGTTTCTAAACTTAAAATCCTAGGCGTAAGCTCGATCAATCCCTAACCGTGGAATCCCATGTCTCCAGCATCGTTACATCCTCAGCCTATTACATCAAATTACTATACCACCTCAAACCGCTTACCTCCCAAGCGAGTGCTGATATCACCGCCAGAGCCATTATTGCCGCCAAGATGGACTATTGTGGGAATTTACTAGCTGGTATTAGTAAATGCTATATGCACAGGCTTCAAATAATATGAAATAGAGCTGTGAGAGTAGTTCTGGTCTCTCTAGATGAGACCATGTAACGAGTGCTAGGCGCTCTCTACACTGGCTACCAATTGAAGCACAGGTAACCTTTAGGCTCCTTACTATTACTTTCAAGTGCAGGTTAGGCACTATGCCTACATATTTACAGGACTCCATTATCGATAAACCGACTGGTAGGGCACTTAGGTCTAATCGACAAAGCGTGCTCTTTCAGCCCAGTTGCAGAACCGCGAAAGCTGAGAAGGGTGCCTTTTTTGCAACGGCTCCCAAACTATGGAATAATCTTCCAAAAGATCTAAGACTCCAGAGCTCCTTAGCTGCATTTAAAAGAGTGTTAAAAACCCACCTGTTTAGATAATACCACCATCCATGTCTGACTTCTTCTGCTCTTATTATTTACTGTTAACTGTCTGTCCACTGTTATCGCCTTTATCCCTGAGGGTCCACAGTGCGCTTTACAAATTACGTAATTTAATGTAATGTAATTCTTCGTATATGAGGCAGGAGGGAAGACTTGGAAATATTCCAGAAACGGCTTCCGGTGCATGTGGTACATTTGAAAATATCGAAAAAAGTTTAATTAAAAAGAAAAAAAAGGTGCACATGAATAAATGACTACATAAAGCTTGTCCAAGACCGCCACCCAGTGGCATAAATGGTTTCCAGCAAGCTCAAGTTAAAGCGTGGAAAGTGTTATTGAACAAGCATTTATCTACCTACCCAATACTTGTGACTCATGTGTATAGACATTTCGAGGAGTGTGAGTTAGGGAGAAAGGGGGATGGGGTGCCAGTACATTCTCTGGTTTGGTAAAAATGATCTTTTGAGTCCGATGCAAGCGCTGGTGGATTGCAGGGCTGCTGTGTCCCTCTCTTGTTGCATTCAACAGAAGATGGCCATGGCTTCCATGATCATGTCATACCTTGTTCAGGGCAACTTGCTTCAGAGAGGTGTATGATGGGTATCAACTCCTCAATGTTTACACATGTGTCGGATTTAGTCTCCGGTCGGGTCTGAAGGTGTATGCTGGAACCAGAGCGGTCATGACTGGGCTTCCTGTTTGGCTATCAATTACAGGTCCATTCATGTGAGCTGTG
The DNA here is from genome assembly GCF_040938575.1 of Ambystoma mexicanum. Lineage (NCBI taxonomy): Eukaryota > Metazoa > Chordata > Amphibia > Caudata > Ambystomatidae > Ambystoma > Ambystoma mexicanum. Next base: position 477,999,858 of record NC_090934.1, read on the forward strand.
ATTTACAGTAAGTTGCTGCCCAGCTGTAAGCAATTCATGGCAAAAAGGTCAGAGGGGTAAGTTTATCTTCAGTGACCCTTATGATAGGAAGGTACGTACAACCCTGAGAGTGCAGACTGCTGTTGAATGAGCAGCCAGGGTTGGATGGAGGTGTCATCCATGCCATGGGCCCACTTAGCAATACTTAAAGCTTTGCTGCAATGCAGCCCCCTCCCCGTTTATCTCACACCCCTCAACATATTGATACTTCAAAGCAGGTGAAATACATTGAGTTTGGCAGGAGAGATCCCATTGCAGTCTATAGGTGAGTATGGGGGCTTGCCGTGAGAGTGGGCAATATGTGCAAAGCGCAGGCAAGTTGAGGGGTTTGCCAAATGTCAGGCTGTCACACTGTGAAGCGTTAGATTCTTCTACATGAAGAGCCCTGGCCTCTCCCTGCCAGGGCTCTCCCTGGTGACTAGTGCCGTTTTATATTTTCGGCATTTTTTGTCGAAAAATGTCGAAAATATAAAACGGCACAATTAGTAGATGCGGGAGTGGTCGCGGGCCGCGGCTGCCGCTGTCCTTCACCAAGTAAGGATCTATGCTAATCGTCAGATTGGAAGAGGAGGGCAGGGTCATCACAGTGTGTGTGTGTGTGTAACACTCCGAAACGCCTCTAAGCGCCTTCAGGTTCCGCAATTGGTATTTGGTTTGCTTGCAGGCGTTTTCAGGCTTCGCTGAGGGGAACACGCTAGGTTATTCTGCTCCCCTCAACCAAGACAAAAAAACGCCTGCAAGAAAACCAAGGGCCGTGGTGCAGTCTACCAGGACAGGGCCGAACTGGGCCATCAAATTGTCTCGGGCACTAATGAAAAAGTGGCTCACAAGTAAGTTACAAATGGCTATTCATTCCTTTTGTGACACTGTTGGAATTGCATCCAAGGGTGAGTTATTCGATAAAATGTGATGCAAATTGTGCATTTTAGTGAATATTTATTCATAGCCGCATAGTCTAGTAACTCCTCAAACTGGCCCACATTGGCCAAAAAGTGGCCCACACCATAATTTTGTGTTTTTCGTTCGGCCATGGACCTATTGCCCTATAGGCCAGTCCGAGCATGTGCAAGGATCACACAGTGTGTCAAATGTGGACTACGGGATCCCTGCTCATATGTACATAGGCAACAGATTAAGAACTAGACCAAACTTGCATATAACGTAAAGTCGTTGCATATCAAACTAATGGGAAAAAGCTAAACTTCTCTCGCCAGAATGCACCATGTTGTTGGTTTACAAGTTAGAACTACCCGAAGGTATTGTTCATGGCAAGGGGCTGTTTGACCGCTATTAGCGCTAACAATGGTCGTGTGTGCTAGTGGAAGCAGCTGTGATAACAATATCCCAACGTGCTGATAAAGATGCTGTTCATACTCTACTAAGCAGTGAGCATTTCGTGAACATTGACATGGTGAAAGGCAGAGCCGGGCCTCTTTAAATTCTCCCAACTCCAATCATCATTTACAAATCACTCACGGTGGCGGCGGGGGAGGCGCGAGGATACGTTACTGGATTATATTTCCTCCATCAGAGCCAGTGTAGGCCACTCAGACAGGAAGTTCACTGTTGGTCCTCTTTGATGTCGGCATCCCCAGCTGGGCTGTCTGTTATGTACTCCATCCATCAGCCCAGATGGTATTAACCACTTCAGCCACACAATGCCAAGACCGCCCTTGATAGCTTTATTTTCTGCTAGACAATCTTATCCGTCTTCTTATCCAGCCCAAACCAATCAGGAGGTTAATTGTTACACAGCAAAGGACCTAATGAGATTCGATGCCCTAAACACACAGCAGTACTAGTTAAAGGAAAGCCCGAAGTTGCTTGGCTAGATTTGCCCGAACAACTCTTCATTTTAGAATTGCAGGCTGCAATGGAGTGCACGTCCATACACCATTCCGGTGTACGTAACGAGGAGCGCAGATTAGAGGGTCAAGTAAGTACACATATATGGTGTCCCCTAGCAGAAGTCATTTCGATATTAAGAGTCAGGGCAGCCCATTGTCATTAACTTTCCTGACCGGGAACTGGCATTTAACACACAAGCCCAGGCAGGCTGTTGATAGGCAGGCAGACATTAATGGGGTGGGAACCATAGAGCCTGTGGCATGCGCCAAGTCACACACATCCCCAGCTCTGTCGAATTATTTTTTTAATGTAGAATATAAATTCGGTTTGATTTGTTGTCTTGTGTCACAGTGGGGTCATGGTGTGTGAGCCTCTGGGGCAGCTCAATGGCATGTCAACCTAATTGGACCCATCTTTGGCTGCACATTCTACCCTCTTATAGCGCACTATTATTCGATTCCTACCTGTGTGGTGCGTTAAAACAAAAGGTGAAGGGGGTTAGGGGGGAGATTAGATAATGTATATTAGAAATGTACCCCCTCCAATGCCCAGGTATTTACATCACATCAGGACCAAAAGGATCGTTTGAGGCAGCCCTTGGAAATGGGGTCAGTGTTGGAGCACCCAACATAATAAACTTAGTAAACTATTTCTGTTGCATTTTTCTCCATGCAATATGTATGTGCTATTTCTGAGACCTGTGCATTCCACGTGTTGCAACTTTGAGCAACTGAAGCAATGGCAACTCAGCGAGGCAGACAGCCATTAGAGGTAGGACAAATGTCACATTAATTAAGTAGTTAAAAACTAAAGTAATATTTTAGCTTAGTTTCCCCCTTTCAGAAAATGCCTAAAATCCCACCTTAGTAAGAGGATGAATGCATGTGAATGCCAGTAACAGCATGACAAACATATGTTTCCATCATTACTGACTATATAATTAATTTCTTTATGCATTCACCATAGTACCAGCTATTCTCAATACAAGCTGCTGTAAAATACACCATCACACTTGCACACGTAAGAATAGTGTACCACCATCAATATGTAAAACCGAATGCTTTTTTCATATTTCGGTGGGGTTTTTGGACAGTAAATTGCACATTTTGTAGGCCTTTTTTCCAAAAATTTCCCGGGGGGAGAAGCCCCCCGTACCCACTTTGGGGGGGTGGGCTCTCGCGCTGCACGCGCTCGCTACTAAATTCGCCCTGGGAAATTTACGCCCCACCAGCTTTCAAACTCACCAGCCACCACTGTAACAGCCTGATTCATGGAATTATTTTCGTGAAAAACGCAGATTTGCGCGCCTTTCTGCCCGAAAATTCCTGTTTGAAGAATGGGGATTTTCGGGCAGAAGGGCGCACAAATCTGCGTTTTTCACAAAAATAATTCCATGAATCAGGCTTGTATGGGGGCAGTGGCTGCCTACCCCAAATGCAGGAATGAACGCATTTTCAGATTGCATGAAGGATCAGCAGTGGCATTTCATGCCTTAGGTGGTGGGTGGTAATCTAAAGGGAAAAGGTAAATAACATTGTACATTGGTACTGGAAATCGAGAGGTTTGACATCACACAGCAAAGCTCTGATAATCAAGTGTGCTTTAAGTAAAAGAACTATGTTCTCAATTGACGGACACTCCCGTCCCCTGTACACCCTTTATACTGATAATAATCAGGCAAAAGTCAAGAGAAGCTCTGGGTATTTAAAAGTGAGATTCCATTTGTCAGAATAATGGTTAAAGTATGTTTCAGTCATATTCGTTAAACTTAATCATGAAATTCATAAAGCATTTTATTAATCATCAATATAAGGTGCAAAAAATAAAGATATATATACAGAGCACTATGTGTTTCGGGACAGTACATCCCTTCACCAGGAGAATGTATATACAGTATCTTAATTCAACTATAACTTGTTTGGAATGTAACTATTTTTCACCCTGTAACCAGATAATTAAGCTGTCTGTAACCTACGACGTGATACCTCCGGGTTTGGCCGTATAACAAATGCAATAAATAAAATAAATAAATAAAAACTGCCGTAAAAGTCAAAGCTATTGGCTTTGCCAATGCTTATTATACTGCATTATGGCCTCAGCTAATGGGCAGCGCCTTGAGGGGTGGAAGTGCTGTTCTGCTGCCCTTCTGTTTTTCGCAGTGTTGCGGTTTCCTTGGCTCCCGATTGGCCCAGGAAGTGAACACTCAAGTTCCGTATGTTAGAAAGAGTAGCTGGCAGCCCAATCGGCGTGTGTGCCGTCACATGGCTCCAGCGTGCCAGCTCTGCATCACCACTCTATCACAAGTACTGTACGTTCTGAGCCTTGCTAGGTGGAATGTTACTTTGTAGGTGGTCATACCACAACACACCACAAAGTTGCTCCTGGTGTCCTTGCACTATTAGAGGGCAAACCCTGCACTAGTGAGTTCACTTGTGTGACCACATCCTACTGCAGTACCACTTAAAGTCGTGATTTATGGTGTGAATACCAACTTGGGAATGATCAGTTCTGTCTTGAGGGTCTCTGTCCTATCCAAATGTGCGCCTGTCTGTGTGAAAGATCTACGGTGGCAGTATCATAACACTAACGTGTTGTTGCTTTATATAAGAAATATGATGAGGATTTTGGGGATGAGAACTGGAGAAGAGTGAAGAGGTAAAGAATATCTTAGGAAAGAATATGGACGAAAAGTAGTTCCTGCCCTGAGGTTTTTCATCTTAGTTTTTGTTAGCAAACAAATTGAATTCTGATTTAAGAAATATGCCCCTTAACGAAGGCCCCGGGGCATTGCCAGAGTCGGTAATGCCCCTGCCGCGAGGGGCATATAGCTATTAGTACCCCGGCCCGCAAGATCTGCGTGACCGGGGACTAAAAGCATTTTTTTTGTCCCGAAACGCTGCCGTGTTTCGGGACATAAAAAAAGAAAAGACCAAGAACATGGCTGCCGGGAAAGGGAAAATGGAGTCCGTTTTCCCTTTCCATGGTGGCGATCGGGAGCAGACACGCTGGGAACTGAAGCATTCCCAGCGCGTGCGCTCTAGAAAAAAAAGAAGGTAAGTGGGGTTGGGAGGGCGGAGGGAAAAAAAAACATACATGGGTCCCTGGAGGGGGACGATGGAAGCCTCCAGCTTTGAGGAGGCTCGGTGCGGGATGGCCCCGCTCCGAGTCTCCACACAGCTGGAGGCTGCCATCATCCCCCGCCGGAGAAAAAACAGGCTAATGGTAAGTGGTGTTGGGAGGGGGTGGGGGAGGACAAACAAAATAAATAAAAACATACTGAGTCCCCTGCGGGGGGGGGCGAAGGCAGCTTCTCAGCCGTGGGGAGGTTCGAAGCAGGTTTGGCCCCGCTTCGAGCCTCCTCATTGGCTGAGGGGCTGCCACACCCCCCGCCGGGAACAATGGTCGTGGAATCCCTGCCGGGTAATGCCTCGGCGAGAGCCAATCAGAATGGTTCTTTCATTCTGATTTCGCCCTCATCGGGTACTAATTGACAATCAAGCAGCCTTTTTTTGTTCACACTCTATTTGAGTTCTAAGGAAATGAATCTGTTTAAAGTACCCTGCAGATATGTAATGGTTTCAAACATTTTAGTTGAACATGAACTTTGTAGACAGGAAAGATGATATGGCAAAATGTTAAGCGTGTTCTTTCTCTTGTTCTTAGTCAATTACTGGAAGAAGCGAAGGACGCCTGGAAGATTGTTTCCCACCTGTGTCTGTTGAATTCACACCAGGGCATGTGTTGGGAGGTGGTTCCTGAGGCTCTGGTGGTAAGTCGTACCATAAGGATCATTGGCTTTAGTCCAGTCTAGTCTATCTGAGAGATCCTGTGACAGAAGGAAGCTGCGAGGCACCTGAGCTGGGATTGCCCCCAGAAGCTGGCAGAGATTTGATGGAATGCCTACCATGGAAGGATGTCACAGACAGGATGGGGATCTGTGAAAGTGAATCCGGGAACCGGACGTCAGTTCAGTGGATCGCATTATGGTGCTTTTTGTCCTTTATCTTAGAGGTTGGGATTTATTCCAAACCTTACAGCCATCACATCTTTTGTTTGCATAACTCACCCGAGTGGGACGGTATGCCCAGACGTGGGTCCCGAGCCTGCTGGGCCTAGAGACCAAGTTACTCCTCACTGATGACACCCAATGAGACCAAAACATGTCTGGTGATGCTTGTGGACTCGTGCAGAAAGGGTGTGACCAAGCAGTCCAGTCTGCAATGCCCCTTTTGGGGTGGGACCAAGACTGATTTGTATATGGTCTTTCCCCTTCTGTAATGGCTTGGCAGGCTGAAGAACTATGGTTTGGAGGGTTGCCCAGAGCAATGCCAGAGGTTGGGATTAATTCCAAACCTTCCAGCCACCACCTCTTTTGTTTTGCACTTTATCAAAGGCTATGGCAATTATGAATCAGCACTGGGAAGTGGAGGGAATTATTTCAGTGTTTCCTTGTGATTTTGTCCGAACGGCAAAGTCGAAGGCTATACGCTATTGTATTGCATGGTAAGGAATGCAATAGACACTGGCAGGTCCAAGAATTAGTTGCAACTCTGTTTCTGATTACAGGCAACAGTGTAAACTAACAAATTGTGTTTCTTTGCAGGAAAGCAATCCGCATAGGGAAGTGTCAGGGTATGCTCTCCACGAGGACAAAAGCAGTTGGCATTTATCGGAGGAGCTTCTTTGCAGTCAGGGCTTTAAGTGTGCCAAGGCTGGCCGAGGCAGAGCACTGGCAGTCTCCAAAAAGTGCTCCAAAGCTGGGGATCTGTCATCTCCCCCAACCCCCAGTTAGGGCTTGATGTGCCAACCCCTTCAGGCAGCTCTTTCCCTCCAGAGAACCACAATTTTAAGGGGCTGCCTGCAGGGTTTGGCCCTTCTGATTTAAAAAAAGGAGAGACAGGAGCAAAGTGTGCCCCTGCATCTCCTTTTGTTGCTTAATCAGAGGTTCTGACCCAGCAGACAACCCTTTAACCACAGGGCTACATGGAGTTAAAGGGCTGCTTGAGGGGGTTGGGGCCTTTCCTGAAGAAACAAAAGGAGAGACGGGGCACATTTGTTATCATTGCAGCAGGCTGCTCCCCTCAAATGTGTTAATCACAGGCTCTGACCCCTGCTGGCAGTCTGCAGGCTGGAGTCAGAGCCTGTGCTTAAGAAACAAAAGGTGAGTGCGTGCACCAAATGTAATGATAGCAATTCGCACTATCTCTCCTGCTTGGCTCCTACTGCCAAGCAATTTTGCCCCCTTACCCTGAACTTAGGCAATACACCCTTAATTGAGCCCCCTTTGAATCCTCTTTCCACTTAAAGCACCGATTGCATTGCAGTCGTGTGATGAAATAGTGAATATTCTGAGTTCCTGTGGTGTGTAAGGGGCAGAAGAAGCAATCAATAAGCACTGGTGGGTGGTAGATTCAATGTAATGCATCACTGTGATGTTGGCAATCAAAATCTATGACTCAAGCCCAGTGGATCATTCTATTTCCAACTCCTATGCAACCTTCTTCTCTTGAATCTAACATTTCAGCAGTCTGGAGTGTTTGGAAGGGATCCAGCCTATATTACATTTGCTGCCTACTGGGTTTGGGGGAATATTAACTTGGGATGTATTCGAAGTGCTAACACCAAACACCCTGGGGCTGCTTTTATTATTTAGTAAGTTGTAAAAGCAGTCATCTCCTGACTAGGTTATCACACATAATTGGCCAATTGGAGGAATAAGGTATTGCAGTTCAGTATTAAATACGTACACATATATTAACACACAGGTTATTACTTTTGTGGTGCAGGAGAAAGGAAGTGCAGGCGTCTTGAAAAAGCAATAGCGGCCTAACGGAGCACATAATGCTAGACTACGAATTGGTATTCTATTAAATGTGCAGTGGTAGAAGTGTACCGAAAAATGTAGTGGAGCTGGGATCTTGGCAGGGGAAGGGGTAGGGGGGAGCATAGTGCAACATGTGACAAGGTGTTGCGGCCGGGGCATTCCAATAGTCTGAGTTACTAGTAACATTGCTCCTATTACCACTTTACACTTGCTCAGGGGCATGAATGGACAAGTCCTCTATATAGAATGGTGAATATGGTTGTAAAAAGTAGAGGAATGGTAAACAGAAACAAATAAAAGTAGTGGAACACCTCTCCTGACCGTTCCCACTCACTTCGATCACTGTTAATGTGAGACCTCTTCCTCATCACAGGTGTTTACTAATCAAGGCCTGCAGCCTCGTGAGGCCGGCAGCCCCTTGCCAACATATAAAAGAGTTTGGTTCCTGCACCCTTCCCCTCCCCCCGGCCACGGGATAATACATGATCACAGATATGCCCTCGTCCTACCTGTCCATGTCGCAGCATTACGTAGCCTGCAATATACCCTTCAGGGTGGTGGGCAGAGGAACGTAGGACCGGGAGGAGCAGGCCCAGCTCCAGGAATGATCATCTGGGTGGGCCAGGGTTGTGATCAGGGGGGCCCACATTCCATCGGGTCTAGAAGTATCCTAAACAAAGTGCTGGCGTTGATCCAGATTTCCCAGATCTGTAATCCGTAGTCCAGCAAAGAATTTCTTCCCAGATCTGTAAAGATATATTTGCACCCCTCTATAAAAAACTGTACATAGCAAAAGAGAAGCAAGGAAAATAGTGTTGCAACATCAATCTATGTTCCCTTCCCATCTGCTCTCCCCTTTCTGTTATATCTGATCCTTCTTCAGCTTTCACCGTCCAGGCACCTTCATTCAGCTGCCCTAACCATCGTTCCCATTTACCTCCCCTCCCACCTATTCACACCAGCACCCAGCATGCCTTTCCTGGCCTGGCTTGGGAGAATAGAGGGTGATGCCTCTTCTTCCTCCTCTGAGAGGGCTGAGCAGTGAGGCCCCCAGTCTTTTTACCATATCAGATGGTGACTGCCCAACAATACCTTCCTGAGCACTGTAGATACTCCCAGCAGGCCCCGGAGGAGATGCTTGTGGTCCGTCCTTCTTGTTGTGAAAGATAGACCTCCCCCTCCCCCCAACCCAAAATACTGAAGCAAGGAATAGATTTTGTTTCCTACAAAATTACATTTTTTCAAACTTCTTTAAATTTCAAAAACAGAACATACCATGTCCAATCAATACAGGTAGTCTTGTTGATCTTAACAATATTTCGAGCAGAGCAACATATCCTCCAATAACATACACATGTATGCAATCCTCCCTTCACCCGCCCATTCCACAAGCTCCCCCCCTCCTTTCCAACTGAACCCCTACAGTAGTCCCATTCTGAAAGTCTCCCATCAATGGTTCATGTCCAAAATTACATTTTAAGCACAAAATGTTATTTTCTGTTGCATTTTTGCAGCACATTTTAATTGAGTTGAAAGTGCAAGGGAATGCTAGGGCTATAAGTGCTGCACCAGGAGGCAGACAGTGCTGGTTGAGGGGTTTGTGGTCTCCTGGTATCGCTCCTGGTGGGGTGTGCCCCTGTACATCATGGTCTGGTACATACTGGTTATAATATGCAATTGTCCATTATTACTCGTGTTTGAGGTGTTTACTCTGATTTGCTATTGAATGACACAATTGTGTTCAATAAATGTGGCCCGGATATTTTCGAAGTTAGATGTGTGTGTGTCTTAATCCCTGTGCTGCCCATTAAACCATGAGTGAGGCTTTTTGGAATAGCTTATAATGCAAACTGAATCACTTCTAGGTGCACCTAATTTTAACAGGTAAGGCACAGTGAAATAAAAAAATATGCCCACGATCACACACTTTTGTCAAGTGGTGAAGTCATAATTTGTGCCTACCCTGAAATTTAGATACTTGAACACACATCTTCCATGCTCAAGTTGGTACAAATATGTGTTGAAGTTTGGCTTTGAATACCTAAAATAATACTAAATTGTATACAGATTACTGTACAAATGCACAAGTCACATGATAAACCAACCTGACAATGTATTAATCATTGTAGAAACATGTTGATAAGCATTAATGGGGGCATTCTGTTTTGAATCCTAAATTGCACAGATCAGAATTCTCCTGTTTGGACTTTTTTTGCAAAAGGGGCCATTCATTAATCTTAATAGTTTTCACCAAGTACTGGAAAAGTAAAGAAGAAAGCACAGGCAAAAAATCGCTGTTGCTCTTTACTTTACCACTACGTGTCTGGAAAAGTGTAAATCACTTCAACAATTAACGATTGTGGGAGCCATCCACAATGGATTTCTTTGGACTCTGCCTGCTTTTTCCAGGTGTAAAAGTCAGGCAGGTCCCACAGGGATCTATTGGTTTTCCGCCAACGTAGAAAATACATGCTGCTGGAATACCAATCGGATTTGGCAGGGGGACCTTGTTAAGTCTGATCTGTTCTCCAACTTCACCTGTCAAATCATACAAATCCCTGCAGCTCATAAAAAGTGGAGCTACATGCATTTAGTGCCGCTTCTTCCAATCCACTTGACCTGGAAAATGATGCCCTATGACTGTAGCTTTATTTTCCTCATCCTGAATGGAAGCCTACAAGCTCCAGCATAGCAATTAATGAGAACTTACAAACAATCTCATACAGACAGAAAGTGAAATTAAATGCATGACAAGGTTAATGTTTCACACAGCTTTTTCTGTATCTCTACACTTAATAATCTCCCAACAATCACACTTAAATAGATTCTTAAAACCCTATATAACTTTTTTTTAAGTGCCACAGCAATGGGCACTGTCTTTTTAACTTTTCTCATCTCTGATCACTTCCTTTTGTAAATAATCTGCCTCTGAGACACATTAAAAAGATAAGATCTCACTGGTAGGGCCCGATCAGCCCTGATGTTTGTATTTGAGGGGAGAGAGTAGAGCAGGAGGGAGTGGGAGTGGGGGGGGGATGATATTGGCATTTGTCCCTTTTCCAAATGTTAAATTTACCTCTGATAGCACTCTATAGAAAATATTTAAATACTGCTTTTTAATTATAAAAGATGTACATCTTTTATACTTTGCCTGCAACATTATAGAAAACGCTCTTCTTTTTTTGTCATTTTACAGGACCCAGGATTACATCATACTTTCCAAACAAATTCAAACAAATCCCACAACACACATGGCATATTCTGTTTGCATGCAAACTCTGTAAATTTACTCAAACAGAATGAGGTTATCAAGTCAGTACTTATAAGTTTGAATCATGAATCTTTCGGTCAGAGTAGACTAGGCTTCCAAACAAAGATACATTCTATTTAGCTCAAGCCCCACTGGTAAGTATGCATGAGAAGATCTGAAACTGGTCAATACTTGCCAATCTAGCCATATCATTTTCAGGTAGGGCCTTGTTGGACATAGAGAGACAAATGGAAGCCAACATGCATTGGCAAAGCCAACAGTTTGGGCTTTTGATTAGGCATGGATAGGCGCCAGGCACTGCCATAAGGGTACCACATGGCCATAAGATGAGAACAGCTGGAAAATGGTGCCAGTAACTGGGCGTATGATGGCATTCCCTGGCAAATGTCTGCTAATACCTATACACAAGCCATAACTGCTGGCTTTGTGATTGTTTAAGGACTTCAGTGCAAGTTACAGAGGCATTGACAAATGTATTGCTTTTAAAATCAATTGGTTGAAGACACACATTAAGAGAATTGTACTACAGCAGGCGCTCATTTACAGAGTCAATTAAATAATTAAACACTCAAAAGAATGCTTATATATAACACTGGCAGGCCCTATACAGCAACACGTTTGGTGTTACTTTGTGATAGAGCTTGCTCAAAGAGTTCTAGAAAGGTTAGGTTTTGGTGGTGAGGCATTGACATAGCCATGGCTAGTCGTTACATGGATAAATGACCAGACACACCCAAAGGATGTGTGTTTCTCCTCACATTTTATTGCCAGCCTATCTTTGTTCCACAGCATGTGTTCTGGTTGTACCTAATAGGTAAAATGTCTCTGAATCAATTAAAACCACCATTATTGCTTTGGCCAGCCTTCCATTCCATTGTTTGCATTTCAGCCTTGGCCCTGTCAATAATGCCAAAAGCCCTTCACAAACTGCTAGACCACAGGGCCTAAAAATTCATATGGTTGCTTGTTTTCCAGTGTAGATGGAACACGGCCTAGCAACTGAGATTGAACTGCACCTTTTGGTGGCAGCACCAAAAGTAATTTGCTAATGGCTTGTCCCCTTCTCTAACAGCACAGACATACTACAGAATTATGGCATGGAATGTTGCGCAGAGCAACGGTAATGGTAATGTTTAATTAAAGCCTTGCATTTATCACTTTATGATTTTTCTACACTCTCCCCTTCAGAATTACATTTTTGTTACTACCAACCTGATCTTTTCCCTAATACTCAAGTAGTTAATGCAGTAGAATATATACTTTGAATGCAATTTGTCAGGGCCCCAGTCAGTTGACACACCTTCTGCAGAAATCTGTGTTCAAGCAATTTTACCTGTCATTTAATGTTTGACATAGTTAACCATTTTATTACGCATGATATGAAAAACCACAATACTCCCCCCAAAAATAAACATATATTAAATTACAGAAACCAAAATCGTGATTTTAGGTTTGAGAAAATAGTTGTAGGCAGCCTGCTTGAATAGTGTGCTAAGGTGGGTTTTAGAAATATGTCATCATGTTGAATGTGCGAGAAACATTTTGCATGTGTGAAGAATTAAAGCAATCATTTTGAAAGCGTTCAGAGAAAGCCACTAACTTGCTAATAGCACTGTCTTCTACAATACTGACTCTGACTGCAGTACGCCAGTGTAGCGCTCGGGGAACAATTCAAACAAGCATTGGCAATGCCAATAATTTTGGCGTTTACTGTTGTTCTTTGCATTATGCATTTATAGGCACCATGGTGCAAGGAGGAGGGTGCAAAGTTTTAAAGGTGGACGCGATAAGGGGTGTACAGGTGTGCAAGAGAATAAGTAGGGGAATAGAGCAAGGGAGGAAGCCATTGTGAGAAGGTGCCATTGATGATGAGAAAGAAGAAATATGAGCAAGTAGAGAGAGGGAGGTAGGGTGGGTGTGGGAAATAGAGGGTATAGCTTGGGTGGGGGTAGAGAGCTATGGGGGTAGATGGGCATGGGTGGGGGTAGAGTAGAGAGAGAGGGTAGTATGGTTGGCGGTAGAGAGAGGGGTAGGGTGGGAAGGGATAGGGAAAGGGGAGGGTGGGTGGATGGTGGTAGAGAGAGGAGGTTGGGCAGAGAGAGTGAGGGTAGGATGGGTTGGTGTGGGTAGAGAGAGTGGGACGAGTATGGGTGGAGGTAGGGTTGGTGGTGGTACAGAGAGTGATGGTAGTTTAGGTTAGAGAAAGTTGGTAGGATGGTTGGGGCAGAGAGAGTCGGGAGTAGATGGGCATGGGTGGGGGTAGACTAGAGATAGCGGGTAGGGTGGGAAGGGATAGGGAAAGGGGAGGGTGGGTGGATGGTGGTAGAGAGAGGAGGTGGGGCAGAGAGGGTGAGGGTATGGTGGGTTGGTGTGGGTAGAGAGAGTGGGACGAGTATGGGTGGAACTAGGGTTGGTGGGGGTACAGCGAGTGATGGTAGGTTAGGTTAGAGAAAGTTGGTAGGATGGTTTGGGTAGAGAGAGTCGGGGGTAGGGTGGTCCATTGTAATCAGGCAGATGGAACTGTAGTGAAGCTCCAGAGGGTGGTGGCAAGTCATGGTCACAAAGCAGGCATTATTTGTGGTTATTGGTTAGTTATTGCGACACCATATGTGTACCCCTATTAATAACTGAGGGAGGATGGCTAGATGGGGAAGCAGGAGTGTGCTTACGCCAGTAGTCAGGTAGAGCCTGTCAGTGCTCACAGCAGCGGCCAGTTAGTACAGCATCATGACTCCTCCCCAGTGGCACTGCCAGGAATAGGTTGTAAAGGCTTTTCCTGTAAATCAATGTGATCTGAATTTGAACGCCTCCCCGCACCTCTTTGACGGCTCATGCGTTGCAGAGTGTTAGGACACTATTTTTTAGACAGTCCAATAAGAGCATAAAGGGGAGGAGAAGGAATGACAGTGCAAGGAGGAGAAGGATGGACGATTGGTAGCGCTGAGCATACATGTTGCAAGTAATGTTTTGGGTGGTTATTGGGAAAAGTCAGGATTACAATTGAATGCGTATAAGACTTGAACAGTTCTGCTCATATTGGCCAGCGTTAGGCTTGTCACGCTTCTATCCGGCTTTGTGGCTGGTCAGCATCACTGCTAGAGATGGGAAGGGTGTCCCTTTCAGCCTCTGTTGATCAAAGGTCACTGCGCACTGAAGCCAGTTGGGAACCTACAGTCTGCCCAGATAGCCTTCTGTGAGGTGAGTATAGCATTCCTTCGCATGGACTAGTCCAGCAACATTATAAACATGGCACATAGCGTGGGCATCCTTCGGGGGGCTCAGGTTTCACTGACACATGGCGCGAGGGGCTTGCAGAGATATTTTCTAAAGGGGTTAAACAAGCTCCAAAGACATCTTAATAGCCTGCACATGACATCAATGCCAGGCTCGGTATGGCCCATAGCGCAAGCGGGCAATGCCCGAAAACTAAAAACGCAAAATGCTGGTGTGGGCCACTTTGTTGACCAATGTGGGCCAGTTTGATGAGTTACTTCCAGGACTTTAAGTGGGCCGGGGGCTGCCAGGGTTGTGCCCCGTCAGGCTCCGAAATTTCATTTTGGGATTTTTTTTCTACAGCCTGAAGCTCTCGCTCGTGTGCGAGAGCTTGAGGCTTCAGAAAAAAATGCCTTTCCCCCATAATGGTGGCGCCGCACCTGCGAGGCATCCCTTTAATCAAGTGATGACCGTGGGCCTACGCCACCATTAAGGAGATAACGTGAGGCCGCTGGAAGCAGAGGCCTTGCTTTCTAAATACTGAAGCTCCCGCGGATTCGCAGGAGTTTCAGTCTTTAGGGAAAAGGCCTCAGCTTCCAGTGGCCTCACCCTTTCAGCCTTAATGGTGACGCTGCCCCTCCCCAGCTGGCGAGGGGCAGCGCCACTATTAAGGCTGAATTGGCGAGGCGCTGTCCCCTGCCAGGCAAGCCTATAAACAATAAATGCAGAGATCAGCACCCTCTCCCCAATAGGGAGAGGGTGCTGATCTCTACAAAAGGCTGCCTGGCAGGGGTGCCAGTAGCCCATTGAGCCGAGGCTCGTCAAGGGGGCGTGGCCTAACGGGCCAGCAAGACCCCCGCTGTTAAGCCACGCCCCTCGATGAGCCCCGGCTAGATTTGTAGTGCCACTTAAGGCACTGGTTACTTCACTATGCGGCTAGTAGCTTTGACCAGTGTTGCTGAATAAATATCTTTAAGATGCACAATTTGCATCAAATGTGAACAACCCCGCCCCCCCCTTCCCTCCCCTGGGTACTATTTAAACAGTCAGTCGCAAAAGGAATGAATTGCCATTTGCAACCGTGGGCCACACTTTTTAGTTGGTGCCCGAGGCCATTTTATGTCCCAGTCCAACCCTGATCAATGCATTCATTTTTGGACTCGGATTGCCCCCAACGCCTCGTCCTTAGTGCAATGCACTGCACGCTGTAATGGGTAATTGAGGAATTGAGGGCGGTGTGTGTGGGGAACCAACCTGCAGGTGCCACATCACACACACGCGCGCCATTACATTCTTGGGGAAAAGAAGGGGCAAGCATGTTAAAAGTTCAGTGGAAAGTACCGCTATTATTAATGAAATTAGAAAGGATGTCAACAAAATCTAACAGATATTTCCACGTTCAAATCACTGTCGACGTCCATCACAACTGAGAATAATACATTGTTTAAACATGTGCAAGCACTTTACAGAGTGTAACAATAAAGCAGCATTCCATGTGCTTTTTTCGTTTCTCGGTTTTAATTATGACTGACGATTTTTTTAAATGGCAAACCTTTCCCGGTGGCCAGTGATGAAGGGCCCTAATGGTGGTTAGCAGACCAGATTACAGAAACTTTGCACCAGTGCAAGTGCAAATTTGCCCGGTATTAGCACTAGGGCAAAGTTTGCCCTATTTTCAAAAACAGTGGCACACACTAGAAAACTACTGCCCCATGACAAGGGCAGTTTGGCATATTAAAAGCACCAGAGCAAAAATTGCCCTAGTGCAAAATAGATACATTTTTGCATCAGGGCAAAGTTTGCCCTAGTGCTAATACCATTCCGTATTAGCACTAGGGCAAACTTTGCCCGGGTGCAAAACTGCAGTAGAAATGCATCTTTTTTGTACTAGGGCAATTTTTGCCCTGGTGCTTTTAATATGCCAAACTGCCCTTCTCATGGGGCAGTAGTTTTCTAGTTTGTGCCACTGTTTTTAAAAATAGGGCAAACTTTGCCCTAGTGCTAATATCGTGCAACCTTTCCCTTGCCTTGGCGCAAAGTTTCTGTAATCTGGCCCCTGATATGTAATTAGCGCAATGGGACTTTCAATAGAAGTGATGCATTACCTAAAGCCCTGCTCATGGGCATAGGATCCGTCACAACCCCTTTCTATGGGATCATTTTAAAAACACGGATTCCGATGATTTGGGCTTGGCTAGTCTGTGGCAGACAATAGGGCCAGCACAGTGCGTTTGGGCAGGATGGATTCTGGCATGAAGGTCATAGGGCCGCCAAATTATGGACATATTGAGAGAGAGCAAACACACTTTGACCATCCACCCCCTTTGCATTTACCCGAAAGCACATGCATGGTAGATCCAAACAGAACGTAATACAATGTATTTTAGAATCTGGCTTGTTTGCACTGTCCATGTTAGCGATTGGTTTCTGGTAGAATGTTAATGTGTTTTGCTTTTCAGGTAGGTTCTTGCCATCAAGTGAAATATATGGTACAAGCTGCCCCCCACCCCCCTTTGCACTGCTACGAGGTTTGCACATTAAGCGCCTAATTCACAGAAGTGTTTTATAATGGCAAAACCCCATGGCAAAAAACACTCTGTGAATAAGGGGCTGAATTAGGTTGGAGGTGTAGCCCCACTAGGCACACTGTGGCAGTCCCTAGTAAAAGTATGCGGCTTCAGGTTAGTCAGAACGGCACAGCAAACTTTCCTAAACTCTAAAATACCTCCAAGCAGGGGGGTTTACCCTGCAGGTTCATTGTCTCTCCTGCCAGCGGCCACCATGATCCTGGACCCCTTCCTTTCCACTCATCACCCCACAACCCCAGCAAGCGGGACCCGGAACCAGGCAGCCTTTGGAGCTTTTTTTTAAAAAAAATGGCTGAAATCGCAAAGTCCAATTCTAATCTGAAGCAATTAGAAGGGTACTTCTAAAATATTTGGCAGATAAATAGAAGGGGCTTGGGAGAACACCCCTTAGGAGGGTAGAATGAAAGGGGGGCTGGGTAATATGGGCAGCTCTGGTGGGTGGGAGGGTACCTTCCTTGCTGTTGCACTTCGGCACAGTAGGCCTAGTAATTATCCCCTGCAGGCGCTTCTGTGTTTCTCCGACGACTTCCATGGCAGAAATCCATTCCAAATGGGCACCGCTGCCGGCACAAAATGCGAGTCCAGGCCCGGGGGCCTCTAGGCACTAAAGTTGAACGCTGCTACCGCTGGCGAGGGAGTAACTGGCTCAGGGTCAGAACTCCTACTTCTAAAATGGCGCTGGCACAAGACATCACATCAAATCATTGCGGCAGTGCTGCTGGGAAACTGTTCCATTGTTCCAGTCCCGCCGGCGCAACTTGCCCACTCTACCCACATGGTCCAGCCCCCTATGCTTGCACATAACTTTTTTAATGGGAAGCAGTTTGCTCCCCTGACCCCCCCCCCCTCTTGTGACGGCCGTGCTGGTGCTCGCCAGAGTCAACCTGAGCGTCGCCTGGAGGAAAACAGATCACTCTGCGGTAGACTTTAAACATAGTCCATCAGGAGTTGAACTGGCAAAAAGGATTGGTAAATACAAATTAAAATATAACTGGCAACTAGTTTTTTGTATTTATTTTGCGCCAACTTCGGAGCACCACACAGCTCCACGGCAACAGCAGAAGGCCAGCAGATGTGAGCGAGAGGGTGAAAGCCTGGTTGGTGCTTAGGCCATTCATCGCAAGTTGCCATGCCAATACCCTACACTGCTCCCTTTACAGGTTATTTTTACAGTAGCAATATTTTGGCAAAATGTTGGTGGTTACACCACCAAATTGTTACAAAACCAAAAAGACACCACCAAAAGGCAATGAACACTATATAATTAATGACTGACCTTAGGTCACAAGAAGGGCTCACAGCTTTGCGATAGACGGCTGTGAGGCGAGGTTGCAGATGCAGGCGATCCTTGAAGTCACGTTGCTCGCCACTTTCCTAATCTCCCCATCGTGAATTGCAACCCTGCAGCCATTCATTGCCCGTAGTGTCTGTGTAACGTGCTGTCCTTTGTAAATGGGGTGTAAGCTGTGTGGCCAAGTGTCTGTGGCAAAGTTTCCATTCTTTATTCTATGTGGCGCATTTGTGTTCCTCGTGCTCACAGAAAAGGCTGCCTTTGTTTCGTGCCAAACCTTGAGGGCTATTTTACCACTACATTCAGCTGGATTGTGGATCTGTTTATCCAGTAAGTATGCCCTGTTGCAAGCCGTGTGAACGGGTGGATGCAGTTGGTGGCTACATGGGAATTATCCCTTCAAAAGCTATATTGTTAGGTACAAATGTCTCTACTAAATATGTTGCTCTATTGTGACCGCATGTTATACCAAAGCCGGCGGCGAGCACTGTACATCGACTGGGTATGTTTCAGAATGTTTGGAATGGCTGCAGCATAGGGTCGGACTGGGGCTATCGGTCGTCCGGCCTGTGGGCAAACGACCTTGTGGACCTGGGGGCAGGTTTTTCACCAAGCTACCCCAGGCCCGGTTTTTATAGGTGTTTTTAGGTGAAAATCATGTTTGTAACTTATGTTACCTTAGGTAACATAAGTTACTTTCTGGCAGCCCAAGCAGCTCGCCAGCAGCAGCGTATGTGAGCATTCATCAAAGCAAGGTAATACATGTTGTTACCTTGCTTTGATGATTTTTTTTGTATTTTGCAAGCGTGCCGTGATCGCCGGCCTGCCTCCTCCGCCCACTGTCTGGCCTGGGCATCTTGGGATGGCGTGACTGGCCTGGCGCTAGTCAGGCCGCGCTCCTGTGTGAGAGAAGTCCCAAGTGCGTATTGTAACACCTCTGTCGCCTGGGCTGGGCTCTGGGCTGCAGGCAGCCCGTAGGGCTGGGCCAGTGAGCACATGCGGCACACAACAAAACAGTACACTCTCAATTTAAGTTGCTTTCAACTTTGCAGGTGGCAATTTATTGCACTTGCAGAGTTGAAAGCAACTGAATGCCTGGGGCTGGAGGCCGCCGAACGAAGCGTGGACCAATGAAATGCAGGACAGAGACGCAGCACCAGGCCTGGAGAGGTCAGGTAAATTCTGTGTTGACGTGATGTCTCTCAGCCTCTGGTGTCAGGATATTGGCCCCCTGGGCATTTTGGGCACACAGATAGTCAGTTGTACACACGGAGGCAGCAGCAGCAGGCAGTCTGCACTGCAGACCGAATAACACCCGGCCCGTCCGCCACACCAAGTTCTTGCTTTGGCACATCGTGCCTCAGGCCACCCTCACAGCAGCAGCCAGTGCACAGCTGGCTGCAGCGGAGAGGAGCCACGTTGGTGTCATTGGGCAGGAGGTAAGAGATTGAACATGCACATCATACTTTTCAATGTTGGAAGGAACATGGATCCATTGTAGACCAATTGGCTAATACCAATTCTATTCACAGGCGTAAAGCTGAAATTACCATCCTGGCTCATTTCAAACAACGTGACCTTTGAATGTACATCGTTTTGCATCTCCTCAGGATGCTACCCTCTTAAACACACAGAAGATGCATATTTCTCACTGCCAAATACAGGGAGTCCAACCTTTGCGTGGATTACCACTGCTCTCGAGGCTGAGTTTGCATATGTTGCCCTCCATTGCAGCATGCATTTTCAATCGCATGCGTACCAATTTTCTTTGTTTCCATCGCCTGCGCATTTTTACTGGGATTTTCAATCTTAGGTTCAACGTTTTCTTTGGGTTTTTTAACCTTATAGAGGCAGAGTTGAGTTTTCACAATGTTGTCCATCAGGCAGCGCAATGCTAGCATTGCAATGCGGGTAACATTTCCAAGCGCCACCACATGTGTGCATTGCTTACTGTCAGCACTCAGCTTTGTTTTCAATATCGTATTCGAAGCCACTTCTTCCACCTGGCAGCGTATGTTACTGGGCAACAACTGGAATGTGCACATTGCATGAAGCTGCAAACACACTGAAGACTTGTCCCCCAAACATCAAAGAAATCCAGAACCCTGAGCTTTTCTCTGTAGTCGAATCATGGCTCTGCTTCTGTACAATAACCTGAGGTGTGATCTGCGAGTTTAATTGCCCTCACATCTGTAGTAGCACCTAGCCCAATAGGATATGGCGTGTGCCGAGGACACATATACGTGGTGGAGAAACGCCATGGTGATAGACCCGTTAGAAGCCTTGGAAGCTAAACCTCTGCAAGCATGATAATAACACGTGTAAACCAGGCCAGCCCACATTGCAGAATGACAGATAATGAACATTTCAGTTAACATCGGGCCAACTGTGAACGCAGTATGCAACACTTATACCAGCTTTTCAGCAAACCAAAATATGCGCTTCCTCAGGGGAGTTGCTAGGACTGGAAAAGACCCGGGGCTACGCTGATGTCGTAACTGTTGGGACTGGGGGCTAGCTAGTCTTTTGGCTGTAGCTCCTGAGATTCTATCCGGGGCTACAACCAAAAGATCAGGGGCTATAGCCCCCTTAGCCCCCCCCCTAGCAACGCCCCTGCGGTTCCTTATCCCTCTTAGTAACTATACACCACACGACCATGCACGGCTGAACACGCAGGGCAATTAAAGCCATCTTTACCTGCACAGTGACCTGAATAATGGAGTGTGTGTGTGTGTGTGTGTGTGAGGAAACATGAGAACCTGCACTTCCACAAAGCTAATGCTACTCTGGCCTCGCTCTGAGAGGTCTTGCTCACACGATCATTACTTAACTTCAAAGGAGCAGTTGACAGTCAACCTCCTAGAATGTTCTAAGAAAGCTGAAAAGATCAATTACAGAAATGGGCATGAGTACTGTACACTAGTGCGTAGGTCCGCCGGGAAGCAGAGCGCAGCCAAAAATATTATAAAGTCATCGGTGCTTGCCCAAGTTTACATCACAATCAACCTATGAAAAATAAGCTCTCTTATCTACTGAGTGGAACCACATTTTCTTCTTGTTGTTTTAAACTTATGTGATGTGCACAAAGGTAAGAAGAACACGCTGCAGTAGCGGGAACTGGAAGTAATGGTTTAGACAATCAAGGTGCAAAATAAGAGATTCGCTCTTTGAAATGATGTGGCCATTTCATGCAGTGAGTTTGTTTTTATAGTATTCACGGTCCGAAGATGCAAACAGGCCTAGCCAATCCGAGCCATGTTGTGTACTTTCTGTTTTTCTGTGACAAATGTGTTCAGCTTCTTGAGGAGATGGTTTTCGAAATGGATTGGGAAGGAGGTGGAGCAATCAGTCTTTTCTATGGGGCAGATGGCGCATTACACATTTAAAGTCTCGTGCTGTGAGAGTGCTGATGAGACTCTCTGGTTGTTATCTCGTTCAGAATCATCTAATTAAGATCTGTTGTGTGTGTCTGTGTGTTTGCTCACTTCCACTCTGTTCAGAAATCTTCCCTTTCTCGCCCACTGTTGCATGTTTATTACTGGCTGCCTGGCCTGCTGTACCTGACACTCCCTTGCTGCCCTTCTGACATCTCAAAATGTCCACTCTGTCTTTGCCCACCACAGCCTCGATGTGGTACACGGTGCTGCGCAGCCTCGCTGTTCTGCGTCGGTCCCAACTCTTTCTCTGGCACGTCACTTTCTAATTTCTATTATACCTAATAAGTGTACACACCTTATACTCCTGAACATGCTCTAGAAGGGAGGGCACTGGCTCATACCCACCCAGACCTATGGCACACACAGCTCGTACTCTTGGGCAGTTTCTGGAGCGGGATCCATGGCATTTTGATGCAGTGAAGCCTTTGTCGCTGGTAGGGCACAAGGCATATTTTCTCTCCCACCTTTTTAACAAAGTGGAGACACATACTAGCACTCAAGGGAAGGGATTACACCCCCCTTTTGGGAACTTTATCCATGACCAGACCAACTTTATCATAAGCTGTCCGCATAACTAATAGACAGCTGGCCTGTTTTTTAAAAAAAAAAAAGAACAAAAGGAATGTTATCACTTTACATACAATGTTACACAAAACATACAACAGACACATGAACCCTCCATAAGTAGCATTTTCTGCAAATTTGGGAATTGATGCGATTGATGGTTTCAGGGCCACTTTTTTTAGGCGAGGGGGTGGGCCACTTTTCTTGGGTGTCCAGGACTATTTCTTGTCACAGTCCGACCCTGCAGGTGTTTATGATGTACAGATTTCCAGCATATATTGTGCTGGACATTTTGGGAAGCATTCAAGACCATTTAATGGCTCTTGTTTTGCAGCCATTGGTATTTCCTCTGGGAAATGCTGCTGCCGTTGAAATGTTTGTAAATCACAAAAAGCTTGTTAATGAAAAGGACTGCTAAGTGAGAGGTTGTTGTAGCGATTGTATGATAATTGCAAGGCTCAGCGCCTGTTTATTCAGGTGAAATCTCCGTAATGTTCGATAATCGGTCATTTCAGCCTTTAACAAACTAAGCACTAATTATCACCCGGAACACTGCACAGAGCACCCCTTTGATAATCTGGCCCTTGGTGGCGAGCTTTCCCCCAAAAAGCACCCTCATTAAAATCAAACCCTTTCCCCAAATATTCTACAATGGGAGTTTATAATATAAAATGATACCCCTCCTAGCTTATTTGGGGAAAGTATTTTAAGGCTCAAGAAAATCGCCTACCTAGCGACATTTTCCAGGCGACATTATCAGATGGAACCCATACTCATAAGTGCTGATTCCAGAGGTGCAATGGGGGAGCAGACACAGACCTGAGATCGAGTGGATGAACCCACGCGGGGAAAGGGACTTGAACTCTGGATTGTGGGTCTCAAAGGCCCTGAGAAGCTACAATGATAGTGCCTCCCCCTGGGAATAGGAACCCATGATGCACTCAAGGCCCTTAATGCAGTCAGCTGTGGTTTCTATTGTGAAACTACCAAGCACAGTTTAAATCCATCTTGGGGGAAATTGAGCACTTTAACCGGTTCACATAAGAGAGGGTCATGGTCGGCCTTGGGCCACTAGCCCCAGAATGCTCCCTTAAGATGTGTTTAGGACTTGATGGTGAGGGCATAGGTGGCACCCTGTATATGTAGGACAAAACCTAAATGCTCCCTTTCCAGTCCTAACCTCTCAGCTGCCAGGTTGAGAACTGTAGGCGTTTCAGGATGGGTGGATGAAGGAAGGTGGGGCACTATTAGTAGGTGGAGGAGGAGGGCAACCACCGGGAATTAGAGGGCCAGTGTGGCCCCCACTAGGCTCATATGGGCCCTCTTTGGCAGGATACCATCTGTGCTAGGGGCAATGGTTAGAAGGCAAAAAGAAGGAAGTCTGGTCAGCAATGGGACTGTGAGGCCAAAACAGGCACATGGGGGGGGATACTCTTAATCAATGGAAAATGACCCAACACCGGAGCGCCAAACCCGTTGCAGATATCCCTGAAAGTGGTTGGAGAAGAAAACTTGAATGAGGTCGTAGGTCTCCCCAGGAAAAAGAAGGCCTGCATTTTTCTCTGCTTAAATCAGAGCATGTAGGCAAACATCTGTAGAGAGTATGACTTCGTGACCCCATGGAGGTTTATGTATATTTTTTACACTCGATTGTCAGCACGTGTCCTGACTGCCTTCTCTGTGACATCTGAGTCCAGTGCTAGAAGGGCCTCCAGGATGGTGGAAAGTTCCCTCCAATTCCAGGATCATTCAGTTAAAATCGGTGGCCATTTCCCCTCGGCAGAAAAGAGGCCCAGTGTCGCCCCCAGCCATTCTGGCTGGAGTCCATCATGAGGACCACTTAGTGTCTAATGGAGAGTATTAGTTGAGATGTTTTTTCTTCCACTGCCATACCAATGAGTCCCTGGAGTTTGGGGGCAACTGGAATTTTAGTTTGTAGTCCATGGAGGTGGCATCCCGGTCACCCATTACGTGGTTTACTATTGGCTTGATTTGATCCCAGTTACCACAAATATCATTGTGGCCATGTAGCCTCAACTATCACCCACCTCCTCTTCATTGGTGTTGAAGAGGCCATCAATGAATTCCATCTCCATACAGGGCATCATTGAGGTCTTCTTCAAGTCCAAAATCCATCCGACCGTCCCCAGGAGACTTTATAAAATACTTGTTTTCTTCAATACCTGTTGCGTTGATGGGGTAGTGATGAGCCAGTCATGCTGGTATGGGTGGACTAAGATTGTCTGGTTGTGGAGTATCCCTACCGTGGAGTGTAAAGACTGGAGGGGGATATCTGTACTCCTGCTCTCTATATGGCAGAGTCTAGGCACAGAGCACCCCAGCCAAGATTCTCTATTTGGTAAAGTTGGACAAGTAATCAAGGCTTAAGCTCTCAGGAGGCGATGCAGGATGGTTCTCAAGTACAGTTTAGTCCTCAAGCACCCACAAAGGAACGTCTACACACTGTGTTAGTGAAAACACAGTTCTTTATATTTATAAACTCAAGTTATGTACACAGTCACAATAACACACTTTGTGCTCAAGTTAATCTATAATTGTAAATATATACAGTTTCTGTGTGGTACCACAATTATTATAAAGTGAACCAACAATAGACATAGGAGGAAAGCAGGTAAGTTATAACGAAAGGCAGAATTCTGGGCCCCTACCACTAGGCACAGTTCTGTATGAGGATGCCGCCACCTGGGCAACCTGTAAAATAAAGATATAATACAAGCCCAGTCCATATATTGCTTATCAGAGTCTTATCGCCTTCTACAATTGCTCTACCACCCCAATGTACCTGGAATAGCAGACTTCGACGTCGGGGCGTTGGCGGATCCTTCTTGAGTGGACTCCCTTTAAAGCAGGAGCCATGCATCATCGAGATCCCACGAAGAAAAGGGTGAACAAAGACGTTGAGGGAGCAGCTTCAGTCCTGGCGGTGCTCTTCGGCGATCGGTCGTGGACGTCCTGCAAAGATGAGGTGTGCGGTGCACTTCAACGACGATAGTTTGTTGCTGCAAAGAGTCAATGAAGGACTTTGGCCTAGCAAGGGCATCGGGTCGTCAGCATTTCTGTGGTCTTCGGGTGGCAGGAAACTCACTGACGGATTCTCGTCAGTTCGTCAGTGACCTTGACTTCCTCCAGCGGGATGAAAGCGGTCGACGGTGATGAGCGAGGGAGTCCTTGGATTAAATGTCTTAGGCAAGTTGTAGCGTAACGGCTTCGTGATTCTGCGGCGGTCCCCATCTCCGGTCGGCAGGCTTTCGAGGACTGACTTCCAGAGCGCTTCGGCGAAGGTCAGCTGGTGCACGATGGTCCCTTGTAGCTCGGGGAGAGGTCTACTAGGCAGGTCCTCTCTTGGATCATTTCCTTGAAGGCACAGCAGTTTTCAGATTGGTAAAGGACAGCAGCAGCAATTCTTCTTCTTCCAGTGGGCTTCAAGTTTAAGCATCAAGTATAAACTTCAGCTTCTGAACGATTTCCATCAGTGAGAGGTCCCCAGATATACTGTTGAGCTCCCATTCACTCTGCTGGGTCACACTCAGGCAACCAATCATTCAGAAGGGCATTCATGCAGCCAGGTAGCCAATCAGGCTCACAGTGCAGTCAGGCCACTCTCTTCCCTCCAGACACTCACAACAAGGAATGTGTATTGGGACAAGTACACAGCCATTCAGCACTCCACACTGCATTCATACCCGTTTCGGGCAGGCCTGTCACAGTCTTTGTGTCACATACCAGAAACCGGACACCCATAACAAGAAGTGCATATTGGTCACACACTCCATTCACTCAGGTCCCACCCCACGGGCGTACCCACAACATACAGTCATTGGGAAGGCTCCAGCCGGTCTGGCCTGGACTTCACCGCAACACCATATATGGAACTTCCACCCAACAGCCAGTCAGGGGGAAGGGACAGAGTCAGCCCTTCCTGGGACTTCGGGAAAAACAAGGTAACAGACGATAGAAAGCAAGAGGTCACAGGGGCCATCTTGTCTCCTATCAGGAATCAACTGATCCCAATGGCAGGGCCTGGGTATCCCAAAATGGAGGATACTCAGAGCACCTGCCAATTCAGCACAGAGATGCCGCCAGCCCATACCCTGCTCGGTGGGCCACACACAGGTGCCCAATAACATACACTAGGGGAACAGGGTTGTACCCCCACCCATGGGTGCCATAAGGGTATCCCAAGGGTCTGTTCACCAAACCAAAAAGAGGAAGAGCCACATCGCCAGGAGTCCCACATGAACCCCTGTGCGGAAAACATGACAGAACATACATGATAAAGCAATAAAGGACAAGGATTCAGAGGCCCTGTCCCTCCGATGCATTTTCAGCATCACATGCGAATCAGAACCTTCAAGAGCACTTTATGAGCAGAATGGAGTCATATTAGTCAGAATTTGTAATGGGCCGATTCCACAGTTAAAACCAGGAACCTCCTGTATCCCGGTAAGAGGGGGATGTGGAAGTATGCACCATGAAGATTAACAGGTTTTATGTGCTGTCCTTTTAAAATGATTGGGGTGATCCCCTGCAGTTTATCTATCCTGAAAGGTATATCCTAGACCAGCGGGCTGCAACATTTGGCTCTCCAGATGCATTGCACTACAACTCTCATCAGCCTTAGCCAGCATAGTAAATGGCGAGGAATCAGAGGAATCATAGTGCAAAAAGTCGCAGATTGAAGACCCCTCCCCTGGACACATTTTGGGACCCTCTTCAGAGTGATAATGGGTCACCATTCTACCAAGTTCTTTGCAACTAGGAATATAATCAAGTAGATCCCCATTTCCCTAGCTTATTCTTTCATTGGAGGTTTTCGGGTACCCTACTGGAGATACACCTTCTTCAGTGTGTTCCTGGGCAATGGGGTGACCACATGTCCATAGTCTGGTAGAAAGAGAAGACCGCTCTGGAGTAACCCATTCTTACAATGTCCCGAGCCCAGGCATATTGCTGATGGTATGTGGGGTCCTGTGACACAGAAGTCAGGACATTGTCAGACCAGGGAGTGGTTTTAGTTCCCCTTGATGGGCTTGTAGCCATCTCATTTGCAAAATCTGCTCCTCTGGATTTCTGTACGTGCCTTATAAGAAGTCCTAGGTTGAGATCTATAGATGTTCATTGGCTGTGTGGCTTTCCGCTTGGTTGGGATAGACAGGGTATTACCCTCTTTAGCCTGCTTCAGTGGCTTGTTCATCTGTGAGATAAAGACTTTTGGTCAGGACTAGGAGGAACAGTATGATTTTCTTCTGTGATGCTTCCTGATGGCAGGCCCCGTAACAAAGGGCCTCCTTGATGGCCTCCGGGACCCACTGCAATCTGGATATCACAGCCAGCATTCCACATAAATTGGCACTCACCCATGTCTCCAGCAATTTTACCTTTGCCCACAAATGTAAACTACCCCCTATCCTAATCTTATCTGGGGCCCTCAGCCACCTTGGATATGGTAGACTGCTCTTCTTTTCTGGTACTTGCCAACAGTGCCATCCAGGAAACTGCTCTTGACTGGGTTGCCTGCTATCTTTCTCATCAGTCCTTCATCTCATGGAACTTAGTCACCTTTGATCCTACGTCCATCTCTCCTGGCATCTCCTGAGGCTCCGCCATTGGCCCCTTACTAGTCACCCTATACTCCTCCCCCTCAGTCATCTAATCTCCAATTTATTCTCCTACCAACTGTTTGTTGAAGGAACGCAAATCGTTTTCTCCTTTAATTTTGCGCCTGACACCTCTGCGCACATATCTGATTGTCTCTCAGCAATCATGCACTGGATGGCACGTTGTTTTCAATTATGTATCTCTTGCAAGAGTAAAGTACTCTACCTTCCTGCATCCAATGCTTCCCTCTCCTTCCTTAACCCATTACATTTCTTCCGTGTTTGCCCCGGCCGCATCACTTAAGATATGCAACTTCAGAGACCTTTTTTGATGGAGACCTTCACCACTTTCTTACTTCTATCTCAATTGCATCCAGGACTAACCTGCTCAATATTGGGAAATTATGTACACTCAGCACTTATACACCTACAAAAACTATCACATAGACCTTGGCAAGCATCTACTTTGACTACTTTCTCCCCCACTCCTCCCCCCTCTCCAAACACTACCTCCAGCAGTGTTCGAAGTGTACGAATAGAATTAGTGAAACTAAGTTCCCTGCTGGCCTGCCCCAACTTCCCACAATCCCCATCGCCATGCCCCATCCCACGTGAAATCTAACCCCCCAAACAAACCCACTTGTTGTTTAAGGGAATGTTCATGCAGTGCACTGAATTGTAAGTTTCAACTTCTCCCTACACTTTTATTTTAAAACAAAACCATTCTGGAACGGTTTCTAATCTTCTCTATCCACCCTTGGGTTCTGGTGAATATTCCATTAATGTTGCACTCTGGAATGCTCGATCAAGTAACAAGAAAACTAGTCATGCTTCTTCTCCATTTCTTGCCATTTTTGACTCCTATTGTCTCTCTCCGCTTCCTACTCCTCCTTCTCATACTTCGGGATCCTCCTTGGATCTTATGTTCACCTCGTCAATGTCTACCTCGGAGATCTCGTTCTGCCCTATTTACTCTTCTGACCAACACTTGCTTCTATTTTCTATTTATCCCCCAGGTGGTGACACTTATTTAACCTCCCCTGGTCTTACCCTTTCTTTTTTCCGTTATGATCTTTGTGCCTTCAATGCCCTTCTCTTTGTATTTTCTTGTATCTCTACTCTCCCATCTGACTCTGCTTTTGCAGCTCTCTCGATGGATGATGCTGCTTCTGTTTTTTCTGCTCCTCTTTCTACTTCTCTGGAGACTCTCTATCCTCTTTCAAAATGTTCTCCTTCTCGTAAGCATTCTAAGCCTTGGCTCTCTCCGTATCTTCACTCCATGCGTAGAGCTCTCCGTTGCCTGGAACATCTCTGGCATCAATGCCAATCTTTGTCTGACGGTGTGTCCTTCGCATCCTACCATACTTTATATGATGAGGCACTTATTTCTTCCAAACGTCTTTATTACTCTGATCTCTTGCACTCTCAATCCTCCCACCTTCGTCTTTTCCAATCCCTCTCTCGCTTATTACTGCATCTGACTTTGCACATTTCTTCAATTCTAAAGTGAATTCTTTCAGTTCTGCTATTCCCTTTACTCCCCAGTCTTCATCCTGTTCTGCTTCTCCTTCCCCCCTGCTGCGGTTCTTTCCTCTTTCTCACCTATCTCTAATTCTGACACTTCCTTAGTCATCCCTCAGGGCCATCGCACTGCTTCTCCTAAAGATCCTGTTCCATCTGCCCTCATTTCTAAAATCTAGCCTTCTCTCAATTCTTACATTACTAATCTTCTTAACATTTCTCGCACTACTTCTACTTTTCCTCTTCTATTTAAACATGCCATCATTCCTCCTATTCTAAAAAAACCTTCCGTGCATTCTGCCATTCCTTCACATTTTTTCTCCTATTTCTATTCTTCCCAATCTTTCTAAATTACTGGAACCTCTCGTCTACTCTCAGGTTTCTTCCTTTGTCAGTCTTAATTCTATTCTACCTTGCTTTCAATCGGGTTTTCGAGCTCTTAATTCTACGAAAACTGCTCTTTTATCTGTTTGCAACTCTCTCCTTTCCGCCCACTATGCAAAACACTCTATTCCTATACTTTTGGACTTATCTGCTGCTTTTGACACAGTGGATAACTCATTATTCCTCCTTTCTCTTTCCTCCTTTGTCTTTTCTGGCTCTGTAATTTCATGGTGTTAATACTATCTTGCTAATCATTCCTACTCAGTATCTTGGGGTGGTATTAATTTGGATTCCCTGTCTCTTCTACACGGTGTCCCACACAGGTCTGTCGTTGGTCCATTACTCTTCTCTTTGTATATACTTCTCCTTTAGCTAAGATCATCTCTTCTTTTTGGTTGTCTCGTCACTTTTATGCTGATGACACCCAACTTTTTTAATACTTTTCTTCTTTCACGCCTGATATGCACTTGAACCTTTCTGCTTGTCTTTCCACAATCAGAACTTGGATATCGGACCATTTCCTCATCTTTAATCCATCTAAGACTGAACTTCTCTTTTTTCCTGACAATACTATCCCCCTCCTGTTTCCCCTCCATTTGGTCTTTTTTCCCCCTTTGCATCTGCCCTTTTCCCTGACTGCCAGCAACCTTGGTCTTCATTTTGATACTAATCATTCCTATGCTCATCATATCTCAATTACATCTCATTCTTGCCACTTTCATCTGTTTAACATCTGGAAAGTTAGACCTCTCCTTACATTCAGTGCTACGAAGTTTCTAATTTCTTCCTTAATTTCCTCTCGATTATTCTACTGTTCTGTTCTTCTTTTTGGTCTACGAATATAAAAGTATATGAACAGTAACACTTTTTTTTTAAGTAGAGGTGCACCATTCCCAACCACCCCCACCTGTTTCGACCACCATCCTCTAGGCCCAATGATTTAGCCCATTCCCTGGGAACTGTTACCTTTCCACTTCCATGCATTATTTATATTGTGTGTCCCTTAAACTTTACAGAATGTTGGAGCCCATGTTTGGGGGGAGCCAGGACATACTGACTGTAAACGTCAATGTACTTTCTCTGGGGAGGAGGGGGTGTGATGCAATGCAGGTTGAGGTTCTGTAGGAATTGGATCAGCACTTATCTCCTTCTTCTGGAATTTACCCACCAGTTCCCGGTCATCCTCTGCGTCATCCTTCTGGGGAATTGTGGAAGGGTACTTCTATTTTCTAGATTGTTTTGGCTGGCTGTAGAATAGAGCGTGGAGTGGTGGAGAGGAGGTTGAGAGGGGAGGGGATATAGCCTGACATCTTTGATAATTTCATTCAACTGCTGAGACTGTGGTGGTCAAAGTAGGCTCGGCCGCAGCTGAGGGTCCAGCCCAGATTGGTGGCGGTGCCTTTGGTATATTTGGGGTCCATTCTTTTTTTAGTGGTTCCTCCTGTGAGAGCGTGACTGATCTCTGTATCTCTGCTCTCTGTTCACATGTATGCAGAAATGGTCAACAGCTCATTACAATGACAACATGGATGGCGTGACATCTTCTTTTGTATCTCCTCTCGTAGTGGTGCCATCCTCTGTATCGCTTCTGCGGTCCAGCTGAAGCTCTACTCCATACTTGATCCTGCTCCACCTCCTTTCTGGGCAGGGGGGCAGCAGATCATAATGATTTGGCAGACCTCCCCACCTGGTGAGTGCAGGGCTAGTTCAGCCCCAGGGTTGGAGGTACTGGCCACTACACTCCAATCACCAAGTAGGGCGACTTAGGCTTCATCACATATGTGAGTTACAAAAAAATATTTTTGGGGAAGAAATAATTTTTTAAAAAACTCATTGAAATGTATATATTTTTTTATATATGGGGGTTTCTTCCCCCACACCCACTCCCTTGCCTATATTATGAACCCTACCACAACCACCTCCCCACCCATTGTAACCCCTTACCCCAAAAATGTCAATGAGTTTTTTTGCTGACTTTTTTGGGAAAACAATGTCATCGCTAAACAACACCTGTCAGCAAATCAACTTGATACTGGCACAACTGGTCTAGGCCTTTACTGGAAGAAACAGAGATCTATTATTTATGCTTATTTTGCTACTGAAAGCAACTACCTGTCTGGAAGAGAAAGGAACAAAACAAGTAGGATAAGTGTGTATCTTTTATCTTATGCTCTCCACTTGTCGGGGGAAGGTCAGGGCTCAAAAGATTGTTTTCATATATGTTAGCAAGAGGTTACCTATCTTAGGAGGCGGGGTGCGCCAATTGGTAAGGAACAAGATTAGATAGAGAGATGAGGAGGCAATGATATTGAGATACCTCTGTCACATTAGCTTGATTCTGGATGGTGTTTGCTACTTTGCTAGGCAGCAATAGGCAGCAACTTCATCCAAATTCACTTTTAAAAAGAATGGATGCCGTACTCGTGCTGCACTGCACACTGGAAGGGCGTAAACATACGCAGTTAAAGAGATGTTTGCATTAATGAATATGGCCTCATTCTGAGGCTGCCGGTATCCTGGCGATAGAGCCACCAGGATACAGGCAAATGTAGATACTGTTTCCAGCACCCGGAGTGACAGTGTAATTCCCCATTCATGGAGTCCCATAGGCCTCCATAAGGGGACTTGCCATCATTACCGGCACTCAGGGCTTTTTTGCCTGTATAACGCCTTGCTTACCTCCAACATTTAGCTGGAGGTAACCCAGGTGCCCCACCTCCAAACCCGTAGTTGGCCGGTGCGGTAAAGTGCTGGTAGCCATCAATACCTGCACTTTTTTAATGCACCGGCCGAATTAGAAAAAGGTCCTATAACTGGTCTTCTGAAACTGCAACCAAATCTGCCACGTGTGTTTGCAGTTTGAGAAGACTAGTATTGAGCACTTATCTAATCATTTACATCCAGTCTGTTGCTATTGGATATTTCTGGGGTACATTGCTTCCTCATTCTGGTGATTTTTAAGGAAAAGGGGCTTCCCAGAGGTATTAAATGAAAAAAAGTGTCTGATACATTTGAAAGAACCAGTATTCTGACTTCATATAGGTTTCATTTATTCAACAACCTTCAAAGAGTGCATTATAGTGAAACAGCAGTCAGGCCTCCTCCAGCTGGGCATTGCGATGCGGGAGAATGTTGGGCGTGCTAGGAAGGGCGCCATCAGATGCTCGGTTTCACACACACACACCCCTTGCAGTCAGAGGAACCTTGCCGCCTCTGACCTCGCCTACACTTCATGTGTGATCACAGGCTGTATGGTCATAAATACCCAGGGGTCAAGTGCTAAAAATTAAAGTGGGGGGACTCATCAACAAATGCAATGGGATATGACCTCGCCTGAAATTAGAATATCAAGGTGAAATACGCACATTTCATCAAATTGGCTTTGCATAACCACCCAAATTGCACAGGACGAATGGCACTTGCCTTTCATAAAATCAACACACACACAAAACCAAGAGAGGAAATTTTCTTCTAAGGGTGTTTTTTGAAAACGCTAAAAGTTGTGCATGTTTTAATCTCCAAGAACCAATACAAATGTTTTGCCTGGCACTTGCAGTACCGAAATGGGACATTTTACCTTTAGTTGTTTGCCATATTTCATCGGGTTATATAGTGCAGTGGTGAAGTTTCTGGCCTACAAACTAACGACTGTAGTTCTATCCCCATGGTGGGCTTTATTGCATAAATGCAAAGAGGACATTCAGTGTTCAATGTTTCTCGTTTTAGCTGGGGGAATGAGTCCACCCTCTGAAAAAGTGGGTGGACTTCGTCCCCCCGCGTGTACCCTCGACTTGAGCTCTGGAAATATCCTGCCTCCACCCAAGCCTGTGAAAGGCTGAGAGAAAGGGCCAGACCAAAGAATTGGTTTGCATACGGGGTAGAGCTTTTTTACAGTCACGGAATGACCTGTGGCGGGATTTTATCTTCACTCATGAACTGCACACGCGGTGGAGATGGCGCTCTATAGAGAAGACTCTGAGTAACCTTTCAGAGTACTGCGTTCTCACCAATCCTGTCTAAATATACTTAATAGTGTACAAGTTTAACATATTGAAGTCCATAGTAGACAATTTGATGTGGGCCAAACAGCTTGGTTTTCAATCACATTTTCCAATCACAGTAGCGCCTTGTGTTGCCAATGCATTTCGGACTGCCGTCCGTCATCAGGGCAATTTAGTACTGTGCTCACGTTAGTAGTAGAACCTCTATGTTCTGGATCACAGTGTGTGTTTTCTCATCTCTTAAGGGAATTGGTTCTCACTCTTAACGAGCGATGCCTCTCCCCTCAAATGGACTAAAAAGTCGAAATGACGGACGGCAGATGAACGGAGATGACCGTTCATACATATTTAGGTGGTGCCCACCTTATAATGTTCTTTGGAGATTCCCGTCTACTCACCATGTGCAGTGCACTGCAATGTCCATGAGCGAGGCAGGTCAAATTGGACTGTGTTCGCTTATGGGCATGGTAGAACTGGCTGAGCTTCCACGTTGAGGCAAGACGGGCGAACACCTTATGCCCCAGTGGATGGTCCACACAGCCGTTGCAACAATTCAAAAGGTTTATGCCACACTGAGAATCCAGTTCGTGCATGCAGGGGGACAGAAAGCGAACGATGCAACCATAATCAGAAAACCACTACCTTTGCCAGCATTTAGGAATGGGAGTGGTGGAGTGGCAGAAGCTCGGGACAGGGACCGCCGAGCTTGACGGCAAACAAGGAAGAGAGATAGAGTCGGGCAGTGTAGCCACAAAGAGTGCAAAGATCTGGAACTATTTCCTTGGGATTTACAAAATTGCCGCCTGCCTTCATGAAGGGTTGTCCACGAAACTGAAAGCACTTGAGTCCATTAAGAGTCAGCAGGGGGACTACCAAAAAAAGGCTTCATACCTCAGATGGTTGTTGGGAGATGGAGGAGGTTGACCAGTGAGAGCGGAACAGTGTTGTGTAAGATTGTTGTAGATCATGGCCTCTGCAGAAAATCCCTCCTCTAAGGTAAATGCTTCTAGAGAGCCATCTAACCTCCTGAGCCAGACAGTCCTCCAGGGTAGAATGGGAAGCCCCTGCCATGAAAGAAACAATCTTACAACATTTGAAATGCTCGCACAGACATCAGATGTCCCAAGGTAACAACACGTGCTGGACCAAAGTGAGGGTGAGTCCTGTGGTACTCGTGAACAAAGAGATAAACGCGCAGCTCTCGCTCTGCATTGCAGGGGTTACAAACTCCCAACAACGAAGGAGTATTAAATGGAGCAAACAGCCTCCCCTCCTTACAAAGAGGTTTTCTGACTTTAGAATGACATGCTAGCAGAACACCGGGACAAAGACAGACAGTGGCACCAACACCAGGACTTCCTTGGCAAGGGAGGGGGACGCTAGACCTCCCCATAGTCCTATGATCTAATATGGCAGCAGGCCTTCTTGTAACCTCAAGCCAGCCTCCGTTCAAATTCCATGACCATCGGTCTAATTGCCAGTCACAAACAAGCACATCCCTCAGCACACATGTGTGCCCAATTCCAGTAAGCCCCACCACAGGGAAGGAAAGAACCTTCTATAAAATGCAGCCAGTCAAGTGTGGGGTGTTCTAGTAGGAGTTGGAGGAAAGACATTAGTGGACAGTTTGTGCAATCACTGTAGCACAAGTTGCACAATGTTTTCCCATTTCTGTGGGGAATATAATTGATCATGTACAATAATATAAAGTTGCTGCATAATAAATGTGAGCACCACTTTGGTTCAGAATAGCTCAATGTGTTCAGTGCTGGTTGCGGAGATCTGTGTTCATATGGCCGATCACAGTAAAATATTCCGGCATGGCCAATTAAGCAGTTCTCCTCTCT
Organism: Ambystoma mexicanum; assembly: GCF_040938575.1. NCBI lineage: Eukaryota > Metazoa > Chordata > Amphibia > Caudata > Ambystomatidae > Ambystoma > Ambystoma mexicanum. The sequence goes on from NC_090934.1 coordinate 478,035,304, forward strand.
GATGTTGACATAATGGGGTGTATATTCACTTTGGTGATAGACATAACCATTATGTTACAAAACAATGGAACTGCACAAGGTAGCACCAGTTATAAAAAAAAAAAAACTAACAGCATCGTATGGTGCAAGACTAGTTGTTGGTTCCTCCATACGAACACTGTAAAAAGTGGCACCCCCCAACCCAATTAAGTTTTAGTTGGTTGAGGTGATCAGGTAGCCAAAATCGAGACTGGGGAGCCAAAGCATTGAGGGTCATGTCCGAACCAGCTGTAATCCTGGACAAATAATATTATCTGACTGTCTAGAACGGTTTTGCCTTCGGTGAAAAGGTTAATCTTCTCAAATTCTGATGCCATTGGTTAGGCAATTGCCTGCTCTTTGTTTTCATATAGGTTATTTGAGTGTAAGGAGTTATAGACAGAAGAGAGCCCGCCACATGCCACTGCCAACCATATGTTAAGGTCTGCTTATTTAAGACAAAAAGATTGTTTGCTTTTTTGTAAAACCGAAAATGTTCTTCTGCACACTATGAATAACAATTCCAACGTCCGACTGTTGTATTTATTGAAAGCTTTAACATACAATTGCAAAACACAAATGAGAAGTTTCAGGCTCACATCAATTAGTATTCTGGTAATTTTGTACTTCACATGATGGTGGAAAATATGAATCTACAATCATTCTCCTGTTGCACAAGACGCTACTGAAAAGTATTGTTTAACAAAATTATATATTGCCATGTTGTGTTGCAGGTTACGTGATTTGTGTACTTTTCAAGCCAGGCCTACAAAATAAGGTATTAGTTTAGTTCATAAAAGTCTAACAATCACAAATATGTTCATCTTGAAGTAAACAGAACTGGGAGACAATGAAATTGCAGACTGAGCTCAGACGCCAGCTTCTCCTTTTAACCAAAGCTTGTGATCCTGGGCAATGCATTTAATGTCATGGTGTCCAAACTGTCAAAATGGCCGGTCCCTACATCTTTCAAACTTGTCAACCCCCAAAGTTAATTAGTCTTCAGGATACAGTCTTCAAAAAGAAGGGTTGCTTTATATATAATAATAGTGACCGTTGATATAGTGCATAACATTAAGCCATTTCTTTGTTTGCTCACTAATGGCAACACCACTTGAAAACCATTGCCCTCTTTAAATCTCAGTCTATGTTTAGATAAATGCACCTTCGTGGTAGCTTTTAATCCATGACCACTATCTATACTATAGTATGTGTATCTTTTCCCGGCGCTTCCAGGGCATGTGTACATTCTGTGATGCTGACAATCTAATTTCCATCGTCATTCTGGGACATGTGTACCTTTTTCCTACAGCTACTGATCTGTGTCCTGCATCTGTACTACAACCTGTACACCTTCCTCAAGACTCCTATTGTTAAACCGTGCCCTGTACCTATGCCCGAACACGAGAACCCCCTCCAGGAACTGATAATGTTGCCCTTAAAATTCCACTTATCTATTATTCTGATTCCAGCACGGATGAAAGGGGTCAGCAACTTCAAGGGAGCGCCCACGCCCATGCTGATCGCTGCCAGGGGAGCACATGAAGATTTGCATTGCGAATGAGATGTGTGGAGGGCAGCCACAGATTCTGAATCCCTCACTTTCATTGGTTTGGGTCCAAAATGTGTTTGTGATCTGGGTCCCAAATCCCTGAAGATGGTCCTGAAAGAGGAGAGAGCTGGAGTTTCGGAAGGAGAGTATGAAGAGGATGGAAGGAGAAAGCAAAGTCATCAAGGGGAGTAGAATTATTGGTGAGTGGAGGAGGTTGGAGAAGGAGTGGGGTGTCATCAAGAGGAAAAGGAGGTGAAACATCAGAGAGATAGAGAGAGAGAGAGAGAGAGAGAGAGAGAGAGAGAGAGAGAGAGAGAGAGGAGGGGGGAGGACCGGAGGGGGAAATATCAACACTAGGCTAGAGAAGGGGGAGCCTAGGCATCACCAAGAAGCAAGAACAGGTACGTTCTCATTGGTCTCTTCCATCCAGGGCAGTCATAGCCAAGGTTGGAGGAGGTCCTCGGCAGTGTGAACATGCTGAGGGTCAAGGAGCATATGATAGAGCAGGCCGGCAAGGGAGTACCCAGATGACCAGGCCCCAAGAACAGGGAGGAGGTTCCCTGGTAGAGAGCACGCCAGGTCCATTCTCAAAAACCGGGAGATTGAGGTGTTGCTGGATAAACTTGCCCATTGCCTTGCCTTATTAGAGAAGACCTGCAAGGTCGCCCAAGTGCAGAACACACTGGCCACGGAAGGCCCAGATCAACGTACTTAATCCACCAGGGTTTGGGATCCCATAAAACCTGCAAACTGAAGACTAAGGCAAGGAGTAGAACACAGACTGTCGTGCAGGGATGGAATACTGCCATCTCTGGAATTGTTCTAAGATAGGTTTGCTTTGCTTCTGTACCAAGACATTTTACATGTCTTGGTTCTTGATAAGTAGAATAAAACCTCTTTTATGTCAATCTAACCTTGCGTTGGCTTCATTTGTGCGTCCGACTCCTCTACCCATCTCACAGAAATAAATGAATAAGAGCATCAGCAATGGCAACAAGTCTGCCTTTTGTGTAGGTACATGATAGTACCACTACAGCAGTGCCTCACAAATTCCTAAGGGTCCATTAACGTTAGCAGCTGCAAAATAGTGTGAGTGCCTGGGCATGTAATAGCAGTGCCCTGCTAATGCCTATCTGATACCTATACACAAGCCAAAACGAATGGATTTGCCAATGCTTGTTTGCAACAGTACTTCAGTGAAGAACATACTGCTTATAAATCAAGTGGCTGAAAGTATACTTGGTTAAGACATTTGTATTACACTATTAGCACATTTACAATTCCAATTAAGCCATTAACCCTCAGACTACTACTAATAATAATATTAATACTATCATGCATTTAGAACACCATGTGTGATGTTCCTGCTTGATTAAGCTAGTTCAAAGAGATATCAGGAGGATGTGTTTTGGGCGGGGAGAGGCAGGAAGTGGATTTGAATGGCAATAGGGATCAGCATGGACATTGGCAGTCAATGGGTAACTAAATAAACAAACACCTGCATTCTCGCTGTCCCTCCTCATATCACATCTCCCTCCTTGCTGTACTCCAATGCAATAGTTTCGCTCTGACGCCACCTAATAGCCAATACTAATAACAGTAACAGAAATCACACAAGAACGCCAGTACAAGGGAGAAACCCAAAACTTGAACTCCAGTGCAAATGAAGACTGTCAAATCTACAACCTCCCAAGCCTTCCCAATAGTTTCAAGGAAAACAACCTCATATCATGGAGAAGAGTAGCAGAGAGTGGTGAAAGGCATGTCAGGAGAGACCCTCACTAGGTGGAGATGGAACAGGGGTCCTGGAACGTCAGGCATTTATCTTGAATCCTTGACTGAAACATCTGAAAAAGAGGATTCCACCGGAGTGGGAAACTCCTGGCAGGGTTGGGCAGCGTTGTGTGGAGCAGGGACAGAGCAAACTGCATGGTGTTGTTTGATATTGGTGTTGTTGAAACCTAGGGTGGTGCCCCCTGCGGGAGTAAACTGATGGGACTCCTGATCCTTCTTTTCTCCCCTCACTCTGGCCACACTCGATGGGCTCTTCCCTGTCTCCTTCCTCTGTGACCAGAAACCTTGGAGTTATCTTCGACTCCTCTCTCTCTCTTTCATTCCTCACATTTTGGACCTTGCCAAGAAGGCCCATTTGCAACTCTACCTCCTCTGGGGCATCCTCCCTTTCCGCACATTCCCTCAGAAGCTCAATGTCTTCAGGGTTCAGGTACTCTCCGGGATGAACTATTGTAACAGCCTCTTCCTTAATTTACCTTCTTCCCCTATCCGCCCCATCCAGCTAATCCAGAACAGAGCTGTGAGAATTATCCTTTGCTTTTAGCCCAGGGACCATATCTCTCGAGCCCTACCAACTCTACACTGGCTCCCGGTTGCTGCATGGATCAAATTTAAATCCCTCTGCATCAACAATAAGGCTGTCTGGGGCTGGGGATCACGTTATCTGCAACTTGCTCTTACCAAATACTCCCCTTCCAGATTCCTCTGATCCTGCGGCTCCAACTTTCTGCTTGTCAAGTGCTTCTCTAAGCAGAGAGCTGGCAGCCGTTCCCTTTCCTCAACTGGCTCCCTCCTCTGGAACAGCCACCCCTTTTCTTTCCGTCTTGAGCCGGATCTCATCAAATTCCACAAACACCTCAAGACTTTCCTCTTCACCTCCTTCCCTCTCTCCCTCCAGTACTAAACCCCACAGTAGCCGTGATTGGTGGCCTGGGTCCTTATGTGTCCTTCTGGGTCCTGGCCTTCGGCCCATCCGCCCAATCGCCCGCATCACCCGCCCTAAGCCTGCACTTGCCTTGGGGAACCAATTGGCCTGTGCTACTCCGCAGGCCTGCACTTACTGTATGGGCTGATGACCCCCTCCATCCACTGATCACTGCCTGGCACTTTCCTGTTTGTTTTCGCAACCGGCTCTGGCACTTACATGTTGCCTTGGAGTGGTCTCCCCGGCACTTCACCACTCTGTGGATCCTCTAGCACTTACCCCTTTACCTTCTCTACCTCTGCACAAACCCAGTGCTCACAATGCCAAGTAGGAAAGCTTTATTTGTATTTTGCATACTCCATTGTCTTGCTGTTTTTACCTTGCTCCTTTCCCTTTGCCCTGTGGGTGCTTTGAAACACAGTTTTCTTGATGTATAGCACCTTACAAATGCCCAATAAAATACAATAAATAAAATAAAATGTAGTGTAGCATCACACTGTGGTTATTTGGTCCACCTATCCACATTTCATACCCCAACCATCAGTGGTCATGACAGCACCCTCTACACTTGAGTGATGGTCGACTGGTGATTATGCTTTGACAACCCATTGGGCACCAGTCCTGGCAACTGGACCGTCACTTGTTCCCCTACCTGGAAATACGCCATCTGTACTACATTCCTCTTATCATGTACTACCTTCCTGTCAGTAAACTACCTGCCACGTTCTGTACATCTATAGGGCCAACCGTGGTCATTTTGCAGTGATTCTCTCACCACCTCAAATGGGGAAAGCTCTGTAGTGGAGTAGAGCACACGTTCCTCCAGGGGAAGCATGTGATATGAGCCCACCATATCAAAAGCACATTTTTTGCTAAGGACTTTCTGTAATGCTCACACGGGTTAAGGGGACCTGTCTGTTAATGTTAAAGGTATTTATATAATCACCGTCACCAACAGAGTTGGTTCCAAGGCGCTCTAGTAGATCTGTAAACAAGAAGGAGGGCAGGTAGGGTTAGTCGGGTGGAGGGGGAGTCGGAGAGTGGGAGAAGTGGTGTGCTGTTGGCGGCTTCAGTTCGGTATACACTGTGCGCTGAGCTTTGGTGTGAGTATCGGACCGGGCGAGACCTTGTGTGCTGTTGGTGCTTTTTATGTGTTATTTGTTTGTTGTTGATGCAGTGTGGTAAAGTGCGTGCGGTTTGCTGGGCGAGAGGTGGTTGCATCAATTTTTGGGTGAGTTAGGTATGCAGAGATTTGAAAGTTGGGTTAGTGGGGTCTATATCCTGGTTCTGGTACACATTGTTTAATTTGAATTGTGTTCCTATGAGTGGGGTTATTGCTGATTTTCTTTTTGTGCCGCCTGTCTTTTGTGTGTGATGGTGCGGCGCCCTCCCAGCTGTATCCTAATGAGCTTTGCATATAAACAGCCTAATTACTCAAAATGCTCAGTGTCCAAATCTAAGGCAGGCTCCCCGAAAATCTCTACAGACTATTCGTTTGTGATGGTGATGCCCAAGTGTAGATGGAGAGCTGTCTGTAGTAACAGAGTCCTCACGCCTACATGAGGCACAACCTGATCAGCCCTGCACAGTATGTCATCCGGCACAGTAGCATCCCCTCAACCTTGTGGAATGGCAGGACATATTGCTCAAAGCTCTTGTATGAGAGCCATCCTTCCAGAAAATAGTGAATAATTTTTCTTGGCACAGTGTCCTTCTTTCATGCTTTTACCCACTCCGTATTCATGATACACCCTAATGCAAACACAGAAATAGTATCTATTACTACGAGGATGTCCTCTGCAGTGTTGACTGAGGGCCCTGCCTCGTTGTCAAATGGCAGGCATTAAAGACAGGCAGGCAGCCATAATAGTCTGCTGTCCCGGTTTAAATGTGACCTCGTAGCTGAACTCTTGGAGCATCACTGAGAGCCCTGCCAACCTCGGTGAAACCTTGCTTGTGCATGTTTATTTGGTGCCAGTGGTCAATGCAGATCTCAAAGAGTGCCCGTCTAAAGGTATTGTGTAAAACAGGGCAAACCCTAGAAGCAAGCCAATGTCTCCCTCTCAATCAGGGATTTATTTATTATTTATTTATTCGGATTTGTAGATCGCACATCAGCGCGGGGGCATCGTGGCGCTTGTTACAGACATATCTTAATTGCATATACACGATAATCCATAGAGTTGCAGGAACAAGTATGACATTTGTACAAATTTACAGTGAAATAATTACATAGGTTAGCGATAGTTACATATTATTGTGCAAGGAAGGAGATCTTCAGTTTCCTACGAAAAATCGGGAGTGAGTTTTCCGCTCTAATGTCTGCAGGTAGTGCATTCCAGGATTTAGCAGCAATGTAGGGGAAGCTTAGGCCCCCGGCTTTGGCTCTATTGATGCGTGGGATGTGGAGTAGGTTGGTGTATTGAGTCCTGGTGGGACGTGTGGAGGAGGGTTTGGAGATGGTCTCTGATTGGTAGGAATGGGCGGAGAGAGAGAGGCATTTGTGTGTGAGGGTGAGGATTTAGAGTGTCATCCGCTCTTTGACCGGGAGCCAACAGGCAAAGTGTCTGGCCTGGGAGATATGCTCGCTTCTTGAGATGCTTAGAGCAGCCCGGAGAGCATTGTTCTGTGTGACCTGTAGTCTGTTTAGGTTTTTGGCTGATGTGCCTGCCAGAAGGGCATTGCAATAGTCCAGTTTGGCTCCAATGGTTGCTCTGGCTATTGAGAGGCAGTTAGGTTTTGAGAGGTATGGTTTGATGGCGTTTATTAGTTTGGTGGTATGCGCAGATGAGGACGTGATTGCGCTGACTTGTCTAGTCATGGATAGTGAGGAGTCTAGGTATACTCCCAGTGTCTTGACCGCTGTGAATACGGGGATAATGGATTTGTCAATTGAAAAGTTGGCTTACAGCTTATCCAGTTTGCCTAGGGTGATCTGTTGACCTAGTATCATGATTACAGTCTTGTCCCCATTAAGGCAGAGGCCATTAACCGCCCTCCATGCCTGGATGATGGAGTAAATCGTGTGGAGTGCCTTGGCGTCTTCGTGGTATGATCCTGAGAGAGGTAGAAGTACTTGTGTGTCGTCCGCGTAATTCATATACGTGATACTATGTTAGTCAAGCTTGTCAAAGAGAGGCTTAGTGAACAGGTTGTAAAGTGTGGGTGCAGTGCATGATTCCTGAGGGACTCCGCAATGGATTGTGGTGGGTGTGGCGTTAGCTATGTCTGAAAAGACTTTCATGGCTCTTCCCTCGAGGAAGGAGGTGACCCAGAGAGATGATTCTTTAGAGAAGTTAGCTGAGTGTGTGAGGTGTGAGGTGAGGGTCTTGTGATCGACCAGATCAAATGCAGCTGAAAGATCTAGGAGGAGCAGTAGGGCTGGCTTGCCTTTATCCATGATTTGGGTGATCTGATTCTTCAGATCCACCAGTGCTGTTTCGGTGCTGTGTCCTTTCCGGAAGCCTGATTGCCTGGTCCCTAGGATAGAGTGAGTTTCCAGAAAGTGTTGGATTTGGCAATGAGCGGCTTTATCCAGTAATTTCAGGAGGAATGGCACTGTAGTTATCGGGCTGTAATTGTTAGGTTGTAGGGGATCGAGAGTTGTTTTTTTTCTTAGGGGGCGGACCCAGGCCTCTTTGAAGCTAGGCGGGATAATGCCTGATTTAAAGGATGCATTGATGAAGGCTGTGAAAAGTGGCGCAAAGCAGTCTGAGCGGTCTTTGATGAGCTTGGGTCGGCATATATCGCCTTTACAAGGGGAGGGTTTGAGATTTTTTAATAAATTGGTAACTTCTAGTTCAGTGATGTCCCTGAAGGAGAAATCAGCTATGGCGGGCTTGGACGAGGCGGATGTGGAGTTGGTAGGCTTGGTCCCTGTCTGTTGTGGTAAGGCTTTGCAGTGGTCCTTGATTTTCTTTTGGAGAAGGCCAATTTTGTGTAGCATGGCAGCTTGGATACTAGCACACCAAGCGTCATCTTTGATTATTTCATCAGGTGTATTTGGGGGGAGGTGAGCTCATTGAAAATGGCGAAGATTTCCTTACAGTGCGATTTGGCATTGGAGATGCGTGTGTTGAAGGCGTTGGCTTTGGCTGTGGTGATGGCTGCTTTGTATTGGTGGGAGATTAAGTTAAATTCGTTTTTGGCACTGCTGCAGGGGCTGGTTTGCCAGTTTTTTTAATGCTGCTCTTTTGCAGGAGTGCAATGACTGCAGTTCTTCAGTGAGCCAGGAGTTGGAGTGTAGTGATTTCTTTTCTTTTTTCAATTCGAGTGGTGCTATTTCGTTAATAGCTTTAGTGATGACATCTTTGTAGATGTCTGCTAGAATATTAGCGTTGTTGACGAATGGGGGTGCTAGTTCGGGGATGTTGAGGTAGGGGCGCAGGTTGTCCTCTTTAAGCTTTTTAGAGCTTCTAACTTGTGCTGCGATTGCAGGGGTCAGAGTTTTGTGGTTTTTGGTGATGGGAACAGAGAATTCTATACAGTTGTGGTCGGTCCAGGGCAGTGAGGTGTTAGAAGTGATAGTAGCGAGGCAATTATGGTCCGCGATCCAATCTAGGATGCGGCCTTTGGAGTGAGTGGGACTTTCTACTTTCTGGGTGAAGCCTAAGTCACTAAGTTCCTTAGTGAGGGTGACCGCAGGTTTGTCTTTAGCATCATTGAATCCCAAATTGAGGTCTCCTAGTAAGAGGGTTTTAGTGGAGCTTTTCATATTATTACTGAGAATATGGATGATGTTTTCCTGAGAGTTTAGGGTGAGGCCTGGGGGACGGTATAGTACGTGAATATTGATGGTGCTGTTGGGGGACAGTGTGAGTTTAGCCGATAATAGGTCAGAGTTGCTGGTCAAGGAGTGACTGACAAGTCGGAGCTGGAGGCTCTCTTTGTAGATGACGGCTACTCCGCCTCCTATTCGTTCAGTATGGTGAAGCCTGGTGGAAGTGCAAGTGCAACGGCGGGGCCTGATGCTTCATGCAGCCATGTTTCTGTGATGGCTAATAGGTTAATGTTGTTCAGGTGGGCATAGTTCAGGGATAGTTGGGATAGTTCAGGTCTGGCAACTGTTGAGCATGAGACTCAAATGCACTATAAAGTTTCTTGTCCCGGGAACCTGCAACATGACTGCTCTGAGTTCCTTATTGCTGGCATCCACTGAGAACATTGTTTTGTTCTTTGTTGTGAGAGGATGCCGCGACAGAATATTCCCAATCAACTGCTTGGCCGCTTTAAAGGCAATGCGTTGCTCCTCCCCACAGGTGTAGCCGTCTCCCTTATTAGAAAGCCTGTGGAGTGGATCCACCACTTTTGTAAAGGTTTGGGCAATTGTGCATAGAACTTGCACATGTAGCTCCTCCTTGGTAGAGTGAGGAGGTACATCTTTGATGGTGATTCCTTGGTCCATCTTTGGTTTCGCACCCTAGGGGAAGGGGATGTGACTGAAGGAATCCACTTCTATGACCAACAACTTGTGTTTGGTTTCCTGGGATGTTAAGCCCCTGGCCACAAATTCTTGTGGGAATCCTTTCCTGATTTCTAACTTCAGTTTCTTCTTCTAAAACTGCACAGGAGTCACTGTCCAGAAGAGAGTGAGCCTGCCATTAGGGAGATCGCTTAACCAGTTACAGTCACTTGCACCATAGGCTTTGGGTGCCTTCCTGCTGCCCTACTAAGGCTGGGATCATGTCCTCCAATATGGCCTGCAACTCCTCTTCATCTAAGGCTTCCTCTTCTTAGGAGTCCAGGTGTGCCAGGTTCAGACCTCTCACTTTTGAGGTCTGCTGCCCTGTTGTCACACTTGATAAAGTGGCTGACCCTAACATAGGAAGAGTACTTGCATCACCAGGACCATTCTTGCATGATGGAGATATGCATGAAGCTACTGCCTCTGTAGCACTGCTCCTGTCCTCTGGCTTTCTGGTTCTCAGAAAAAGTGTCTGCTCTTGCTCCTTTCTGCTTTGGTTGTGTGTGTTGCCTTCTCAGAGGCTGCTCACACCTAGTGCACACACACAATTTGATTGTGTGGTGATTTTCTCCTTAGCTGTAGCTGTACTCCAGGTCATGGACTGTTCCACGCTTTTAATTATCTTGATTGCTTGGTCAACAGTGGAATCAATGGCTAACCACAATCTTTTCCTGAAATTCTTGTTGTAGGTATGCACTGTTGTTAGGGAGAATTCTCTGTATAGGATAATTTCCCAAACCTAGTGAGTCCCCCAGCAGCTTTGCTGGATTTTTGGGGTTTATTTTTTTTCTCCTGCTAAGAGTGAGACTCTTTTCCTCCCACGCTTAGGCATGATTTGAGAATGTCTTTTGACTTTGTAATGTGTTTTATGGGCTACGGGGTCTTTTACTCCATAGGGCTTCATGTGTTTTTGGTAAGTGTGTTACACAGCACCCTCAGTGCAGTAACACAGGGGTGTCATAGTGACCCCCAAACATAGACTCCATACCCTGGGAGTGACTACTGTCTCCCAGGGCATGTAAAGTCACCATTGACTTTACTAGTCTTAAATTGTGAACAGAACCAGTACAAACCATCATATTGTGGAAGTACTGGTAGGGGTAATTAGATTGCAACTGGGTCTGTTTTTTGAGGGGGCACTGTGCAGTCCCCCCTCGTCGAGTTTCTGGCTGGTGGCAGTGGTTACCACGCAAAATATTCCACCGGAATATTTCCTATAGGATTTTCCCATTCATTTTAAACGCACCACTTTTTGGGTGCAATGTTAAAGATACCGCCGGGTTATTTATTTAATATTTATTCCCCGGTTGGGTCTTTTTGCCAGGACTCGGTTTTAAAATGGCATTTGTGTTCGCCTCTGTAACTCCAACCCAAGTCGAGCCCTTTGTTCCACTTTTGGCGGGCTTTTGCACAGAAGCCTCCAAAAGTGGTGCCACTCTGTCTGGGTCTACAGGATGTGTGGGAGGGGGGAATAGGCACCCTGGACTGAATTGCCTCGGCAACTCAAGTCGCACTCTTGTGTGATTGGCCCAGTGGTGAGCCGCCCGGCTCACCACTTAACATGTTTGAGTGACAGCTAGGACTTGTGAATGGGGGTTTTCTGCATAAAAGCAGGGCTTTGGGGACTGGAACTTCAGAAGTGGCCACAGGACCTAAAGAATCCGAAGAGGGAGAAGCTGAGCCGACCTACAACGACGACACCACCGGTGGAGCCCTGCTGAACCGACTCACCACTTCCCGACGACAGAGGAGATCTTCCTCCTGGAGAGTCTTCTTCCTTTGAACTGGTGGGGTTAACCAGTTCGCCCTCTTTTCGCCTTCCAGGATTGTCTCATGGTCGAATCGCCCGTGCCAAGCACCCCGGCGGCCGGATAGCCACACTTCACCACTACCGCGAATAAAAGGGTAGTACCTTTTAACCGGGAAACTCCGCGGCTGGTTTCTTCCCTGGCAGTGCAACGACCTCCAGCTTTCCTCCACATTGAGATCTTCTCTTCCCCTGGATGAAGCAACAACTTGCACCCGCAGCCAGGAACAACTGCCCCCGCTGGAGCTTTCTCACCATTTCAGGTACTGTGTCTCGCCTGGTCTCCCTTGCAACAGACTGTTCAAGGTGTCCCGTAAATCCTTGACTCTCTATCCTGGGGTGACCTGGGACCTGTTAACTAACTTTTCTGAACTGATCCACTCCTTTTGAACTATCTGCAAAGACTTTTAAAGTGTACTTCAACTGTGTGATCTTGGGCACATTCCGCCTTGCTCTCTCCAAGAGTGGGCCTGGCCTATGAACTTTTTGCTCTCCAGTAGACTCTGCCTTTCGTGACTTGCTGTGGTTCTTTTAAAAGTGTTGGTATTATGTGCTTTCCTAATTCTGCCTTTTCCCTCCCTTTTTAAATAATTATTGGAGTGCCATCTTGGTTAAGCGCTCACCTATGTTTTGATAATAAGTGGTGTTCTTTTCCTAAGACTTGTCGAATAATTAATCAGGGAGGTGTATATATTTCCAGTGACTGTGTTTGAACTTGCTTGACATATTAGTGCCAGTGTATTTTTACAAGTGTGTTTTTAAATAAATAATGATATACTTTTATACTCAAGCTCTGGTCAGTGTTTGCTTGTGCTACTGTATTTTTGTACCTAATGTGTATACTCTATATACTGCCTAACTCTTCTTGAGAGAAGTCTGACTGCTCAGCCACAGCTACCAGGTAAATCTGGGTGGTACAGACTGCTACCAATTGGGTTTACTGCCAACACCTGTAGTCTTAAACTTTTTGCAGTGGTCCCTAAGGGAATGGCACAGGTTTCTGCCTAACACCTGTCAATGGATCTCAAATGACCTCAGCCTGGAGTTGGCCAAAGTTCTAGCTTGTGCAATGGTCTGTAGTGCTGCTACATATGGCTCAATTGATCGGATAGGGAGCTGTTGCCTTGGATAGGACCGGAGTCTCACTATAGCCATGATCAGCCTGGGAGAGTAATACTTCTTGAGTCATGCAATAGTTTTGTCAAAGACATTCATTACAAGTCCGACGGTAGCTGTGCCGGAATAACCAGCAGGCTGCTGCCGGACCCAAAATACCATTCCGCCTCTGTGATTACCGGAATCACTGAGGCATTACAACCCCGGTGACCCGATAATTCTAGAGGAGGAATTCCATAAATCCCCATTCCCATGGAGTCCGGTAGGACTCGATGGGGACAATGGAAACACCGGTTCAGTCTATGACGGAGTCAGTGTTTCCATTTCTGCCGGCAGGCGGGGGGGGGGCGCTACTCCTGCCAGGTCTGACCTGGTGGGAGTGACACCTCCCGCCTGCAGAACTCTGAATCAGCTGGTCCGTAAACAACAGTGGCGGCAGATTTACCGCCACCGTTGGTTCCGGACCAGCAGGGTCGTAATGAGGCCCATTGTGTGTGGTAGTGCAGGGATGAGCAATAGATATCTATGGACTTCTTGCACTTCTGAACCACGTCGATGCACTAGGAAGGCCATCTTCTTCCACAGTGTGTGGTGTACTCCTTCTGTGATTCCAAAGTGAAAGGTGAAGAATTCCACCGTTCACCTCTGCCAGGGCATGCAAGGGTATAGGGGAAGACTAGCATGTTCTGCTAAGGTTTTGGGAGTAGGCTGCCTTCGTGCAAGTGGGTCCACATGGCTGCTGATAAGAGGCAGACAGACAGAAGGGATATCAATGAAGCTGCTGCACGTGCCCAGATGACTATCCAGCAACTATTAATGGCATGAGGCATGAAAAACGCGATAGCTTTAGAACTGTCAGATCTCCAGTGGTAGGGGGTCGTTGCCATGGATGCACAAGAGTCATGAATCCTGTGGAACATATAAATCAGGAGAAAGACTGGAAGGTTTTATGCCTGTGGTGCTGGTGTCTTGGGCCATCTGCCCAGAGATAATGGAAGGCGAATGCAGAGAGGCTTCTAGTAGTAGCAGGTGCCTGACAAGAAAATATGGGAGTATGGTGGCCGGCTGTGGGTGGGAAGAGAGCGGAAGCCGGTGCATCTACGGCCATGTGACCATGGTCTGGGATGGGGATGGCAGCTTGGAGAGGTGTGTTTCAGCGGGCGGAGCTGGGGCATCCAGAGGAGTCATTTGAGAACTTAATGGTTTACTTTGCAGGATGTGACCATGGCTCCTTTGGGAGTGGAGTCAGGGTAAGAATGCATAGCAGTGTTGCAGGCGGCTGGTGCGTAGTTGCTTGGCAAGGAGCAAGGCAACACTGAAAAGGGAGGTTGCAGCATCTTGGCAGCCTAGCAACACTGATGCTGGCACCGAAATACTGCATGAGAATGCAGAAGGGGCTGAAGATGGGTGTTGTGCCTGAATGCTGGAGTGGGGAGTAAAGGGAACAGCGGCAACTGCACGAATTGAGGACGCATTGAAGAGCAGCACACACCCTCCTGGAAACATCTGAGAAGCTGATGGACAAACAGCAGCAGGGTCCACAACATTGGGGGCTGGTGGATATTTTAATTGGGTGGGGTGTAAACATTTGCCATAAACATGGGTTCATAGAGAGCGAGCCGAAACCAGCCAAAGGAGGTTCAAGGGTGTTCTCCCCCGAAGAACATTTTTTAAACAACGGGTTACAATGGTGCATTGCAAAGCACACATTCTGTGAAAAATAGGGTAAAATATCACATTTTGCAATCGTTTGTGTAGGCGAATCCAATAGATGTCAAGTCACCACCAGCGCAAAGGAGCATTTTCTGGAGCATTGTCCAACACACTTTCATGATGCCTTTGCCAACAATATATGGCAGTATTCTGCCAGTGTAAAACACGATTTCATGCTGACTGTGTCCATATATGTCATTACTGGTTGCACAGAATAAGCCAGTATTCCCACATAAGAACATGCACATGTTTGGTTTGATCCTACAGTCAGTAAAAAATGACAACCCACTGTAAGAAAACATGCCCAGAATGGCTGCACCAAATTAGGCTCATATGGCCACGTAAGAACACTCATATTGACTTTATCCATAATAACAGTACAAAAATAACAAGCCATGGTAACAAAAGAAATGTGCATGTTGCCTGCACCAGTGAACTGCCTCCTCATAGGAACACTTACCGGGATATTGGATTGGTCCATAATACCAGTAAAAATGCTAGGCTCACTTTAAGAAAACATGTGCACACTGCTTACACCAATGAAATACCATGCCCTCGCCCCTAATAAGAACGCTATTCATGTTGGATTTTCCCATAATACCAGTAAAAATGTTATACCCAATGTAAGAAAACATGAACATGATGTCTGCACCAATCACCCCTCTCCCACATAATAACACTCATGTTGGCTTCCCATAATAGCATAGAAAAATGCCAGGCAACGTTCACAAAAACTAGCCATACTGGCTGCTGCAATGTAGGCCAGTATGATTAATCATGTTGGCTTTGTCCATGTAATGTCATTAAATGCCATGCCACTGTCAGAAAACACGTACACCAAACTGTCTGAACTAATGCCCTCTCCCCAATCAGCGGTCGCACACACACTCATACACACACTCACACTCACACACATACAACATATCATCTCATTCACAAACACACTCATACAACCTCCACACTAGCACATTCAGATGCTCACCCATACAGCAAATACTGCATTCACAGGCACATCCAAACATATAAATCTTACATTTATACAAATACAAATGTGTTCTTACCTGCAGCCCTGGACCAGACTCCAGACGCTGTTTGAGACTTACGTATAGGACGCAATTCGAGGGCAGATGTGGGTGGAAGGCATCCAGGCACTCTTTTCAGAGGGCCGACGTTACCCCCATGTGTGTTTTCAAGGAATTGTCAAATATTATTTGCTGCACTCACTTGAACTAAACAGTGCTGCGGCTGGAATTTGAATCAAGGTCGAGTGTCTGGAAGATCACACTCTGAGCCAGATGACTGCAGTAATCTCCTAGCATAAACTTGTGAAATGTCTCATATTGATGTTCTGCTATACAGGACATGTTATGTTACACATTCTTAGGTATAAAAGGTGTGCACCTTTTGAACTTAGTCGACCATGTTATGGGAACATCTGATCTCTTGGCAAATGCTTATTTGTCCTGTGCACTTTCTTCAACTGGGAAATACAAATTGAATGAAATGTACATATTTCACAAGGTATGTTCACTTTCTATGACATCACTTCCCATTGTGTATGTCAGATTTCCCCTCATAAACTTTTATTAGAGCTTGTGCCCTGCTCATGTTGCCTGCTACAGTGGCCTTCTTGCTCCCACGAAGCAAACAATCAGGAATGACGGAGAGCTGTAGAGTGCATTTAAAGGCCCCAAAAAGAAGTCCCTTTCACATGAATAGCAAGGTGTTAAACACTGAAACAAATAACGGCCTGGCATTTGTTCTTGTGGTTCAAGTAAAGTTAAAGAGCCATGTGGAAAGGGGCCTCCCTTTCATTACCAATGGGCAAGCAGAATTTTAATTTACAAAAGAAGGAGGAATCAAAGATCCCTGTCACATGGAAAACAGGATTTTTAAACATTGAAAACAAAAACAGCCTGCACATGTGTGTGCAAATAAAAATGGCTTGAAAAGACAGGGGGACAGAGAGAAGCGAGAGACCATCAGGAAGGTTGCTGAAATTTACCATCTGACAGCTGTAAGGAGACACCAGAGGAGAAGGCTAAGAGTGCATCTGGGTGGAGCAGTCTATCTCTCGGAAGGCCTCAAAGCTGACTGGGTCCCACAGTGGAGAGCGGTAGGCCATCTTTGAGAGTGGGGTTACCAGACCCCTGCCTTATCTTTCCTGAGTGTCCTGAGATGCAGCTGGCTTTTCTGAACCTTAAACAGAGGCTTGCTATGTAAGTCGAACTGAGCCCTGGGAAACTAAAAGATAGGGGAGTCTGCTTGCCTTGAATCCTTTCCCTTTATAGTGGGTGGAGGTGGGGGGAAACTGTGTCGATCCTTAGCCTATTTAACCAAAAATATTAATTTAATGAATTCCCCATTTGGCATGACACTACATGGTGAATTTTATTAAAATTCGAAATGAACAAAGCTCACTTCCTAGTGTGCACTGAAAACTATAGCCTATAAATTAATTGGGCAATCCTTGTTGTCCAGCTGACCCCGACTTCTTTAAGGAAGAGGGGTGTCTTTGTTCTTAAATCAGTCCAACCTTTTTATCCAGCTTCCCCAACACAGGCATTTCAGTGATAAATCACCCTGGCCCTCATTAGGACCCAGGCGGTAAGGGGTTTACGCCGGCATAAACCATGGCGCACCTTACCGCCTGAGTACGAGTTCCCTTAGCGCCATGGTGATTTTAACGCCTGCTTTTAGCAGGCGTTAAAATCCATGGTGCTAAGGGACCTTGTTGTTAATTACGCCACCGTAATTTACGGTGGCGTAATTAACGCCTTCCCCACTCCCATTATGCCCTGTGGGGCCAGAAATGGGAATGGGGAAGGGTAAATGGGGATTGGGGACTTACCGCCCCGCCAACCTCGGAATGGGGCGGTAAGTCCGCCAACCCCCATGGCGGAGTTGGCAGCTTAGCGCCATGGACCATGGTGCAAATAGCGCCATGGTCCTCCGCCAAGGTCCTAATGAGGGCCCCTGTGTTTATTTTGAACCAAAAGTGTGGGCAAAAATATAATGCCATATGTATTTTTTACCAATCTTCAAATCCTACTGCTACCCTTTTAAGCCTGCAGCAAATCAAAATCACACAACATTACATACGTGCATTTGTTATTGATCAATGTAA
This sequence comes from Ambystoma mexicanum, assembly GCF_040938575.1. NCBI lineage: Eukaryota > Metazoa > Chordata > Amphibia > Caudata > Ambystomatidae > Ambystoma > Ambystoma mexicanum. The sequence goes on from NC_090934.1 coordinate 478,052,820, forward strand.
TTATTTTGTGAAGTGAAATTTGCAGAAAGTAACAATTGTGATTGTGTTCTTTTTAACTAACTTTTTTAATTTATTTATGCTGAGAGAAGTTGATTGAATTATGCCACGGATTAAGTGTTTTTTGATGTTTACGTGCTAATTTCTGTTGCTTTTAATTTAAATAAATACCAATATATTTCCCGTACTCCGACCTGGATCTTGGCTCACTATTAGCTCAGGGCAGAGGGATCCAAGGGGGATGATATGTGTCTGAGATAGGGCTAAAGAAAAGAATCTGTTAAACAGTTTGTTATGTCACCACTTGAGTGGGGAGGGAAGGAACTCCCAGTGTTGAGGATGGCTTCTCAATAAACCATTACATATTGGGGGCTCATCCGGGATTTAGCTTCCTATTCTTGACCCATGGCAAGTACATTGTGACTGTCTATTCATTTTGACGCAATTGCATTACGGTGGACTGAGTCCAGGGAGGTTTATAGGTAAAAAAGTAAGAGTGTAAGAGTTTATTTGAGTGAAGAAATCAAGCCGGAACAGGGGAGTTTTGCCCCTGAATAAAGAAAGTTTTATTAAAGTGCAAAAAAGTCAATTGTAAAATGACTATTGTACAAATTGTGGAAGCCAGGGAGCATCTCCCAACTACATTATTTCTCAAAGGAGAAAGGGTTAATGACGATGCAGGAAACTGGCAAACCAGAATTCTGCGGGAGGTTACCTCAGTAAGCAATGATATTTGGCTTGAAGCTGGCATATTGCACAAAGCACTTGAAGCATTTTATATGACCACAACTGCTTATGATGAACAGATACAAATGGCTCAGCTAACTGCTCAGTTATGTTTTCATTTGCTGTTGTTAGAAGAGCGTTGGCAAAATGAGGCTAGTAGGATGTATCAGGTTGGAGACCTGTCACAGGCCCAAGATCTTGTTCAACAACTCAAAGCTAAATTAAAAACACTGCAGCAGGAGAGTGCAGAGCGTGAAACCCAGTTTTTTGCACTGAAAAATTCACAAAAAGAGTGTGTAGAAAATCTGAGCGTACTGCAACACAAGCTAAATGACCAGTCTGCTCTTAATAGAGCTTTTTTGGAGTATATTATCACATTCCAATCAGAAATAAAACAATTGAAAACTGAAAATAGTCAATTAATTATCAAAGGGGTAAGTACTCTGAAACAACAGGGGACGCAGCTGGCTCAAGAAAAAGATCTCTTGAATCAGGATAACAGCGTCCTATTACAGAGGATAAATCAGTTGGAAATGGGGGTAGAAAAGGAACAGTCAGGTGCTCAGGAACTGACCAGAATTAGAGAAGAAAGGAATTAGCTTGTTGAGCAAGTGAGGCAAATAGAAGATTAACTATTAGAGGCAGCAAAATGTAGGTATGAACAAGAGATTAGTCTCCTGAAAAGTGTCTTGAATATGCACGCAGCATACAAGGCTCACAGAGGGAAAATTAATCACTTCAGCAGGAGGTGCAGCAAACAAAGGATCGGTTGGTAGCTTTGAGCAGGGTGCATGAGATTAATCATCAGGCCTTAGTGTCAGAATTAAAAGGCCAGCTCTCTGACTACCAACAGCAAATAAATAAAGAGAGACAGAGGTGTGAGAGCCTCACCAAAGACATCAAAAATTATAAACAGGACCTGAGGCGCCCTGACCAACCAGGATATGGGACAAGGTGCACTGATCAAGGTGAGGCACCCTTCCCAACAGGGGCATCATGCCATTCATTTACAACCTCTCGTGCAGAAATGGGAACCAACCTCATGCATGCCACCTATCAAGAAAAGGGTGACATGAGGCATTTGGACTTACCCAGGCCTAGCCCAACTGATGAAGGCCAGTCCCTGTCTGATATTGATGAGTATTAATCTCTACCTCACAGAAGGGAAAGTGGACGGACCAGTTTGTCCTTGGAAGTAAGGAATAATATGGTAAGTACTTCAGACAATGAAAACTCTTATGAGGAGAGAGTCAGGGAGTTAGATTGGCTGAAGATGCGACTACAAAGAGACCACCTTACGCGCTTCACTGAAAAAGAAAAGCAAGACCTTCAGCCTAGGAAGGGCATTTTAAAATCTTCTGTGTATTCAGTGGAAGGTGGGGAATTCCCCAGACTCCCTGATAAGAGGGATGAGGAACCTCTGTTCTATCCTGGACACGAAAGGGACTCCAGGGAGAGTGGCCCTGAGAGTTCATTTTGGTCCAGGCGAGAGGAGTCCAGCCCCTGTGGTTTTAGGAGATATTCTCAGTCTCAGAGAGATAGAGAGTGCCTAGAAGACAGGAAAGGAAGTGCCGGTAGCAGTTCTGAGTCAGAAGGTGAATGGACTCAGGTGCATAGGAAGAAAAAGACAGTGAAGCCGATCAAGGGTTTTGTGAAAGACCCAATAAGACAAATCAAGGCCACAAAGAGCTCCCTTACCCCATACCACAGGAATGCCAATTATTCGGTAAGGGAGCACCTGGAACTTTCTGAGCAGATGATGGCATCATTCCAGATCAGGAATGATGTGAATTGTATAGCATTTGCTAAATGGACGTTCTCACCTGAGTACTCCAGTTACTTTGTAGGACTTTGTAGGACTGAAAGACCAGGATCATCCTAAATGGTCCACTCATAAGGCGGAAACATTTTTCCACCCATAGGGACCCACAAGAGGCCCGTGAGGCTGCATATAGCTTGCAGCATGGGGAAGATCAGGAGGTTGTGGAGTTAAAGCTGGCGTTTGCTCAGACTTCCTGGCGGGTGAACACTAATAGATGGGAGCTCATAACTACATATTTCCATGCTCTCCCTAATACATTTTTACTCAGTTGGTGCGTGACTTTCATGAACATAGGACCCTGAATTGTGTGATTGAACAGGCCACCAGGATTTATGAGGTCCAAAAGCCTGCTGGAAGTAAAACATACTGTCAAAACCCCAAAACCATCTAACACCCCTGCTGCTGCAAAGGTGGCAGAGGTAAAAACTACCCCTCCATTAGATCTGGAGACGGGGGCGGGCCTAAAAGTAACCCTTCTGCCAACAAGCAAAATGGCGAGCAGAAGGGACCCCCCCAACATGGCCCAATAGAATAGTAGTCAGGCAGGGGTAAGTACTGCCCAGGAAACCTCCCTCCAAATCTCCCTCCAGAGAGAAGTATCACTCCACCCACCAATCTGAACTTTGTTCCCAGATATCCCCCAAACCGGAACGTCCAAAACAATCCTCCTCTCTCTCCCCGGTTCCAGAACAATAGATCCCTGAACCCAGGAGAAGGGAGATTCAGGATGGAAAATTATGGGGGGGAATTTCCAGTAGCCGAGCTACTCCAGCAGAAGGGACAGTTAACCCGTTCACGTCAGCAGAGGTATGACTTGAGACCTCCCTACCACCCAGACAAGGTCTCACAACTGAAGCGACAGATCCAGCAACTGACCAGTGATCTGGGTTGCATGCTGAAGTCTCAGTCCAACTCTCAACCTAACCCTGCTTCCCAGAATGACCCAACACCCAGGTCTGATGCCCCAGGGGAGAAATGGCAGGAGGAAACCTCATACAAACCACAGTTTCCGGAGGAGGGGGCACAGGTGGAGGGGAGATGCCAAGCCCTTGAAAAAGCTTCCTTTATCACCCAAACAGAATACCTAAAAACCTCTCGGCCTGAAAGAGTCTCTTCTACCCCCAAAATGTTAGAACCCAAGAGCAAAGAGTAAGTAGAGAGGCCAAAGAACAAACCACTTTATGGAGGAACTCTGCATTATCCCCTTTGAAAGAGAAGAATCCCTGGAGAATTCAGGTAAGCAGACCTTCTCTTTCAAAAATGGGGGGATCCCTCCAAAAGGAAATGGGTCTAAAAAGACCCTGAGTGGTACAGGGTAAGTATGGAGACCGACCCAGAACCATAAACTATTCAACCCCAAACATGTGAGCCACACAGAAGTGAAAGAGAGGGCTTGTTCTTTCTCCAAACAGGTTCTGAGAACTGTTGCCAGGTAACGGGACAGCCAAGGAGCCGTGGAAAAAGAGGATTCCCCAACAACACCCATTGTGGGTTGCAATGTTTTTTTTTTACAAATTCCCAAACTTCAACACAGAAAACTGCCCAAGATCACACAGTGTTGGGGTTCAATATTAAGAAAATGACCACAGGGCTGTCAAATAACTCTTTCTTTGCACCTTGAAGGGGAAAGACGGCCTGTCTGTTTTATGCACTGGGTGAGATGTAAGGTCAGTGTGAATTAACAGCTGTGATGGATACTGGATCCCAAGCCACCCTCCTTTCAAAAGGGCCTTTGACCAACTAATCTCAACTCAGGACAGGGGGAGGGCCACCAAATTCCACTCACCCTGCTTCAGAGACAACTCCAAAATTTTGACGGGAATGATATTTACGTCAAAGCGACTGCAGATCAGGGCTTATTAAGTGGATGGCACTGGCTAAAACATCCAGTGATCGTTGCGAATCTAGAGGGCACACCTTGTTTTCTGGGGGAATTATCTCCTGAGGAGGTTATCACCTCTGATTGACTGTGTAAACAAAGTCCTCTGGACTCAGACTAACCAACCTATCAAATTAAAAATAGGTACCATTCAGGCTTACATAATTGGTACTCGTCACGTAATTGATCAAAGCTCTGAGATTGTAGAGTTCCATTTAAAAAATAACCAAGTCCCAGACATCACTGGCATCTCTGCAGGAGAACAAACTGGTGATGGGAACCGTTCTCCATTCTTGAAAATCAATCTTCCTCCCAGTTTTAAGTGGCAACCCACACTGGCTGGAAGGGAACACCCTAAAATGTTACACCAGTCCAAAATCAGAAGAAACCTTGAGTCCCGTGAAACCAGACAAGGAAGAGTCTGCTCAAAGTCTGACAGAGATTCAGGAAAAGGGCGAGCAGTTGTTTTTCCCCATTCAGTTAAATGGGGGCTGGGGAACCAGTGCTCACCAGAGTATGCCTGAATAATGAAGGCACTATGATTATTCAGGAAACTCCCAAAACATCAGACCATTCTCACATTTAAATTGATTGACAAATTGGAAGTAGGTCTGGAAACCCCAAATTCCTAACATTTCCTGCCTAGACGGTGTATGCTAAAAATGTCCATTGGCAACAAAAGCATAGACCATAATTGCCGGGTCGTGAGAGATATCCCTTCCGCTTTTTATCTGGGAAGTGACATTATAACCAATTTGCCATCGATTCGGACCTAATTAATAATAAAGCCTGGTCCCGACTGGGGGTGTAACCCCATGGGCTTTGACAACATTGAAAAAGCATTCCGGTCAGCTCAATTGCTGCCTTTTGCGGTTGAAGTTCAAATGCAAGAAGAGGTTACCATCCCACGACAGTTGCGACAATTTACTCTTCCCCTCAAAATTAAGTGAGGACACAACCTCAAACATCAGGACACATATATAAATCTAAATTCCCATCTCCAACAACAAGGTTTATATTTAAATCTGACACCGCTATTAGACCTACAACACAACACCATTCAAATATTGGTGGATAACAGCAACCCTCGAAGTATCACTTTGGGCGCAGACACCTTTGTTGGAATGGCAGTTGATTATTCTATTGATTTAGGTATTGAAATCATGGGACCAATCCCAAACAACTGTTCCAACATCAGCGACAGTATTCCTTTAGAAAAGACTTTTACTAGGTATGGGGGGAATTTCCTGGTGTACTCTTCCTGCCCCTACGGTGTGGAAGAGATGACCTGTGACATTAGGAATGAGGAGGTAGTGTTCAGAGTCAAGGACCACTACCTCGAATCCCCTGTCCAAGTCACTACCATCAAAAGAGATCTTTCCAGCCAACTGGAGGATACAGCTGAAATTGCCAAGCCTGAGGTCTTTACAGGGTTCAAGCAGATGGTTGATGAAAGGATCAATCTTGCTGATGCCTGTAAGACCGAGGAGCAGAGACAAAAGCTAAAACGGGTCTTCCTTGGATTCCAAGATAGCTTTTAAGTGTACTCATATGACTGTGGACGCACATCTATTCATTCAACCACAATTCCCACGGGCCCCGAGATGGCTCCCGTATTTGTTAAACAATGCTGCTTACCTCTCGCATCCATGGAGTCACTCACTCAGATTATTACGAATTTAGAATCCCATGGGATAATTCACCTGATCCACAGTACATTCAACAACCCGGTACTGGGGATCCTCAAATCAAACGGCCAATGGAGACTATATGCAGACCTGAGGTAGTTGAACAAACGGGTCTACATGTCAAGATGGCCCTTTCCCTACATCGATCAGGGACTGGCCCAGATCCAAGGGTCAAAGGTGTACACCGCTATTGACCTGACCAACGGTTACTGGACAGTACCGTGAGTAGGGAAGACCAGTACAAGTTTGGCTTTACCTTCGGGGAAGCGGTACACGTGGACCCGAACCCCCTTTGGGTACATAAACTCTGGCAATAAATTCAACATCTTTCTACATAAGGCCATTCCCGATTTGGGTGAAAGCAGAAACCTGGCCTATGTGGATGATGTTTTGATCAAGAGCTCAACTGTGGAGGAACATATAGCAGAAATCTGCTATGTTCTAACCCAGTTGCAGAAGGCCAGAGCAAAACTGTCCTTTCAGAAGGCACAGTGGTGGAAGACCTGAGTAAACTTCTTAGGGCACAAGATCACACCTGAGGGTCTCAATCCCCAGGGGAAGATGGTGGAAGTCTTATTGAAATTAAAAGTTCCTAGCACTCTGCGAGAAATAAGAAGCCTGCTTGGACTTACTAATTATAGTTGAAAGTTCATTGAAGACTACACAGGAGGTCACTCGACCCTTGGTCCAAAGGCTGGTGTCAAGTGGGAGTTGGGTCCAGAACAATCTGAGGCAGTTAAAGAACTGAAAAGAAGCCTTTCCCAGGCTCCTTGTTTGGCTTACCCCATAAAGAACAAGAGGTTCTATTTAGAGACTGGGTTTTCAGATACTTGCCTAACAGCGGTATTGTACCGGAAGCATGACAAGGTCAACAAGGTCATCTCATATATGAGCAAGGCTTTGTCCTCTGTGCAGGAAAAAATCAATGACTGCGAGAAGGCACTCCTGTCAACAGTGTGGGCGCTGAAAGGTTACCGCCCATTCATACAGGGGAAGCACATAATTGTCGAGCCTTCTCACCAACCCTTGCAGTATCTACAAAGTGATGGAATCTGGATGGGGAACGTTAGTAATTCCAGAATTACTTCCTGGATTCTGTCCATGCAAGGCTTTCTTGTGAAGGTCAGATATGGTCCAAATAAGAAGAGTCCCCTAGCGCAAGGCTTGGCTGACTTTCAATAATGTGCCCAAGAAAACTGTCTCGAGGATGAATGTCTAATTACCAACAACAACATGAATTCGTACTTAACTTCCCCACACAAGGTCTATGAACAAGCCACCTGTCAAGGGATACCCACAGTTTATGTGGATGGGTGCTCCTACCATGTTGATAGCAACAGGGGAAAAGAACTGCTGGCTGGCATTGGGAATGCCTGGGTGAATCATACCCCAGAACCCTCTGCTGGTTATAAAATAGGACCCCGAAGTAGTCATGTTGCAGGGCTGATGGATGTTTATCAAGCCATCCTCACCGCAGTGCACCACTAACTCACTGGTCATAATCACTGACTCTGATTATGTCAAGAATGGGTTTGTGGAGCACTTGATTAACTGCAAGAATCGAGGCATACGTTGTAACAACATCAAACCCCTAAAGCATGCAAAAATGATCTAGTCAACCAATGATCTGGTGACCTCCAATGAGATAACCATCTATTGGAAGACGATAAGAGGTCATTCCAAGATAGAGGGGCCAGATAAGACTGGGAATGACCTGGCTGACCAGCTGTCTAAAACCCAGAGCTCTGCAGGGGGATTTCATAGACACGGAATCCCTGCTGGGTGAAATCCAAATGGCAGCTGTCACCAAGTCACAAACTCGGGCTAACAGCAAACTCTTAACAGCCCAGTGGAGTGAAGAGACCCCAGATGCAGATTTGATCACTGCACAGAAAGAGGACCCGATCTTTGGGAAATGTTATCGACACATTGAAGACCCAGAAGCTTTCCTCTAACAGAGTCGGATTATGCCGGTAAAGAGGATCTCTGGGTGTTGATGAAGTTCTCCAAGATGTTCCGGATCCAAGGCGGTTTGTTGGTAAGGAGAGCCCTATCTGGCTGTGACCAGTGGGTGGTACCTACCTCATTCCGAAGCATGATGTTGAACCACACCCATGATGCAGCCACTGCCAGTCATATGGCGTTTCATACGAAATTGGAAATCTTGCGTGAGGTTGCCTACTGGCCACACATGGGCCAGGACCTCGACACTTACCTAAAGGGGTGTCTTGTGTATGCTCAATTCCAAGCAATACATAAGGTGGTTTTTGATAGTTTTGTGCTAATTTCTATGCATTTTAATTTAAATAAATACCAATATATTTCTTGTACACCGGCCTGGTTCTTGGATCATTGTTAGCTCAGGGAGAGGGACCCAAGGGGCATATGTGTCTGAGATAGGGCTAAAGAAAAAAATCCATTAAACAGTTTGTTGTGTCATCACTTGAGTGGGGAGGGAAGGAACTCCCCGTTTTGAGGGTGGCTTCTCAATAAGCGTTACAGAGCATCCTAGTTCCTGCGAATACACTGTGGTGCTGGTGCGCCACCCTTTCACCACCGGGGCCCAGATAATATGCAGAGAGGAGCAGGAGTGCCTCCTTGGCACATATGGACCCAAAAGTCCCTCGTCTGCATACCCAATGGGCCATGTAAGGCTGGGGAAGCAAATCTCTGCCAGCCTTGCATGGTTAATTGGGCATGCACAATGAGCAACTATATTTTTAAAAGGGAAATCACGTTTCTCAAACACATAAAAGGCCAGGAGCACATCCTTAGCTGCACCAAGCATCTGAAGATGTGTTTTCACTGGCCTGGCTTTGCTCCTCCAGAATGGGTTACAAGTCAGCACTCTGTTGTCCATTATGGACGAGATGTCTTTAGTCCAAAGGACAATGAGGCAGGCTGAATGTTTCTCTGCTTTTGTACTGCGCCAAATCACCACCATAGTAAGTGAATGCATGGCCAGGATACCCAGGTTCTACACAGCTGCCACACAAACTGCCGTGGCTCAAGGACACATTGTTGTCGTCATTGAAATAATGGCACAACAGGGCAGGTGCAAGGTGGTAGATATTATTTCAGAGAGCGGTGGAAAGCAATCCTTGCCAGTAATCAGCAATTAACTGATAAATTCAGAACTCCGCTGGTCAGCATTGTACAATTGACGTTCCAGAGTGACCCCAGAGGCAGCCAAAGGAAGAACAATGAAACAAACTCTCTTCTGCCGTACTTTAACTCACCCACCCCTGTTGGTACCCTCCCTGTGTGCTGACTGGAAGAACAGGAACCCTTGTCCGTGTGTGTGTGTAGCCTCCGTTGTGGAATTTTTCCATGCTCCATCAAAGGTCAAAGTGAGTGGGAATGGTCGGGAGCAGAGTTGCAGGTCTTTTATATATATCTTTTTTTTTAATACAAACTTTATTAGCAATGAGCTAATGATACAATCCAGAACATACCTTGTCACTCATACAGTTCATTATTTCCTCTATAAGTTCTTACACAGACCAGCTTTGTATCTCATGTACTCATGACTTTAACTTTTATATAACTCCCCCCAATACCCCCTTGCTATTTAACACTCTAATTCAAGATTGAGATAGAGCCCCTCATCTGCTCGTACACTCTCATTGTTCTTATTAAGCTAATCCCCCAGTCTCTGACCAAGTTTGCTGTCAGAGAATAGAAACATTACAGAACACTTTTGGCTTGAAATACATTTGCTCCCTGTCTACCATGAACTCGTGAAAGGGCAGCCAGGTGGCCAAAAACCTTTGGTAAGCTCCATATGCCAGAGCCGTCACCTTTTCCATAGCCATCCCTCCCCATAGCCTCACCCACCACATGGCTACCACCGGCCCTTGCTTGTTCTTCCATGCCTTTGCCAGGATAATCCTTGCCGCCCTCAGCATGTGGGTGATGAGGGCGACAGTGGAGATTCCCTCCACTGTCGTTCCCAACAACACAACAGCTGGGTCAAAGGGTAACTGCTCCTTAGTCACTTCCTTAATGTGGCTAAACATGTCTTTTCAATATGGCTCCGCTACAGGACAGGCCCACCAAATGTGAATCAGATCCCCAGTCTGCCCACAGCCCCGCCAGCATCCCGAGGGGTAGTCCGAATTAATAGAGTGCATGCGTTTTGGCATCATATACCACCTTAAACATAATTTAATTGGGATAGACTTTGAGCTTTTCATTGATCGCTGCCAAATTTGACCCCACATATCCTCCGTAATGGGTTCTCCAAGGTGTAGCTTCCATTTTGACATGTATGATAGGGCTTCTTCTGAGTCCGACCCATCTATCAATCGGTAAAGCCTCGACACCCCTTTTCCAAGTACCCCTTCTTTTACTGTGAGTTCCAACCCAATTGGGTACCTAGTAGCCCCCTCTTTTACTTTTGTTTGAGATCCAGTGTCTAAGCTGGGTGTATCGAAAGCGCTCGCCTTGGTATCTGAAACTTGTTTTTAAATTCTTCAAATGTCAAGGGATTCCCTTCCGTATAAAAATCCACCAAGAGCAAGGGTTGCCTGCCTCCCCAATGCGTCCAAAAATTGGGTTGCATTCCCGGCGTAAAGTCTGGATTATAAGCCATTGGTGTGAGTGTGCCTCCCCCCAATTTTATTTTCTTCCTCCGTAACACTTCATCCCAATACCAGAGAATGATTTTTGTTGTTTCCAACAGCGTGCCCCCTCTACCCCTGTGTTTTGGGGATAAGAAGCCTAAATTCTCTAGGGGTGTGTTTGTCACTTCTCTTTCCAGGTTTTCCCATCAATTCGGGTTCTCCCGGGGGGCCAATTGAAGCATCAGGGCCACCTGTGCCGCCAGTAAGTATCTGCGAAAGTCGGGGACTCCCAGTCCCCCAAGAACCTGGGGCCAGAACAGGACCTTTCTAGGAACCCTGGGCCTCTTCAGATAAAGGACATAATTTCCCTCTGCAGGTTTTTGATCGCTAAATTTGGGATCTGTATTGGGAGTGCGCCCACCACATACAAGAACCTTGGTAGCAGAGGCATCTTTGTGGCCATGTTCTGTGCTAACCAAGACAACTCCTGCATGTCCCATCATTTGAGGTCCTCGATCAGAGCTTTTAATAATCCTGGAATATTAGCCCTATATATCCTCCCATTTGTAGATGTCAGATTCACCCCCAGATATTCCATGGTTTTCTGTTTCCATTTTAATGGATAGCTCTCCCCCCACTCCCGTATCTGCTCTGGGTCTACCGTGATATAGAGTGCTTTGGATTTAGCGTAATTTAACTTTGACATCCCAAACCCTCGAGAATCTATCTAGCAATGAGATTTCCCTTGAGAGAGCCTGTGCCGTGTCCTTTAGGAACAATAAAACATCATCTGCGTATAAGGCCACTTTTTGTATGCCGCTGGCTGCTGTAGATACCCTTTGAACCTTTTGGTCCACCCAAATCGCCTGTGCCAATGGCTCCATGGTCATGTCCAATATTAATGGAGACAGCGGGCACCCCTGGCAGGTTCCCTTATGTATAAGAATGCCATCTGTAAGCTGCCCGTTGACAAGTAGTCTGGTAGTCGGGTTACCATAATTGGCTAAAACCATGCAAGAGAATATCAGCCCACACCCAAATTTCCCCAGTGTCAGCTGTGGGAAATTCCAGTTCAGGCTATCGAAGGCCCTGGTGTCATCCAAGGCCAACACTGACATACGCGGTCCTGTCTTTCGTCCCCATTCGATAATATTTATGGCTCTTCAGATATTATTGTATCTGTGCTATCCCTTTACAAATCCAGCCTGATCCGGGTGAACAATCTCCAGAAGAACTCCAGCCAGCCGCTGTGCCAAAATCTTTGTGTACAGCTTTGCATCTCTTTTAAGTAATGAGATGGGGTGATAGCTTGCGCTTTCTCTCGGAACTTTACCCGGGTTTAACAGTAGCACTGTGGTGGATGGACCCATATCCCTAGAGATTCACCCTGTATCCCTTATGTGGTTAAAGAGTTTTGTCAGGGGGCTCACCAGTATGTTCCTAAACGTTTTATAATAAGCATTTCTGAACCCATCGGGGCTTCAAGAGCCTGCATGTCTGACTCTGATATCTGTGGTAGGTCCACCTTTCCCAGAAATGCCCTCTGCGCCTCCCTCTCTAAGTTCTCTCCCGCCAGGTTATGTGTAAAATATGAGTGCATAATTTCAGCTATTTCCGCTTACACCCTTTTCAGTTTCCCCCATGGAGTTTAAGTTGTCTAATATAGTTTTGGGACTTTTGTTTTCGCAGTTTGGCCACCAGAAACCGATTAGCCTTGTCCCCCTTTATATAATACGTTTGTTTTGTTTGCAGAAGGAGTTGCTCTGATTTGTCTGTGAGGTATGCTTCCAGTGTAGCCCTTGCCTTCTTAAGTTCCCGCCAGGCCTTTTGTGATCCCTTTGCCTTGTGTTGTGCCTCAGCGATCCCCACCTCTACCTCCAGCTTCTGCCTCACGCTCTCTTTCTCCCTCAGGAAATGTGGGGTTTGTGCAATAAGTTCTCCCCTTATTACTGCCATACCAGCGTCCCATATTGTGCCCCAATATAAACCTGGGGTGACATTCTTTTGGAAGAAGTTTCACAGGGTTGTTTCCACATGTGACCTAAGGGCTTCATACCTTAGGATCAGCTCACTCAGTCGCCATGGTTTGCGAACATGCGGGAGCAGAACTATCAGGTCTACCTTAAGGGAAACCGGCGCATGATCCGACAGGTATCGCACCCTTATTTCCAATCCTGTGATCTGTGGCACCAGAGTATCTGAGATCAGGATCATGTCTATTCGCGAGAAGCCCCTGTGTGCAGCCGAGTAGTGTGTGTATGTTTTGTCTTGCGGGTGGAAAAAACGCCAGGTCTCTATGAGGTGCAGTTTCCTGAGAAAACGGGCCAATGTTTGCCTACACTTGTTATCATTAGGGGTAGCAGGGAGAGTCTTGTCCATTGCGGCATCCATCACACAATTAAAGCCCCCCTCCTATTAGGACCTGTCCAACACACCACTCTGCGAACTTGGCTAATAAGCTCATCAAAAAGCAATCCTGTTTTTCATTAGGAGGATAAACTGCGATCAGAGTTACCTGCAGACCCATCAATTTCCCACCCAGCACCAAGTAACAACCCTTGGGATCCCGACTTATAAACTGCTTCTCAAACCGTACCCCCTTTGCAAACAGTATGCCCACTCCCCTTTTCTTCACCCCACTTGAGGCCAAGTATTGCATAGGGAAAGCATTCTAGGAGGCCCTAAGTATGCTCCCAAGGCTCCCAAGGCTCAAGTCTGCTGGTATGTGATATGTCTCCCGCTGCCCAAGCTCCGGCTCACCAGCAAGCTGTGAGCCTCAAATGCCGGGGAATCCGGGTAGTCCCACTGGTCCTAGTCATAGCCCACAGCGAGCAATGATACTTCAGCTGGCCCAAAGGGGTAGTCAGCCCTCATTGCTCAAGAGCCCCGCATGAGCACCACTGATCCTCCTGCTTTATCTCACCTTCAGTGCCTCACCGGGGCCTCCACCTCGCACACTTGTATTGTCCCTTTTCTCATTCCCAGCCCCCTCCAAGATAAGGGACCAGCTCTTCAATTCTGCCTCCTGCGATGCTCCCAAGGTGAGGGGCCATGGGGGCGTGTGAACGTGCCTCTACTGTCTCCGGCTTCTGTGGGGCCCAGGTGAACTCCAGAGGCCTGCCAGCCCCTAGGCTGAGCCCCTTCTTCCAACCCAGGCTGTTGTGCTTAAGTGCCCCCCCCAGGGAGTGGGTGGGCCCCTCCTCTCCAGTCCCCTTTTTAGGCTCTTCTGCCTCCTTGATATGTGTATTGGAACAATAGCAACACTATAAGTCACCATAAATACTAACTCCTTTCACTGCATATTTAGCATCCCACAAGAACATTTTGTGATTGTATAATATACTGTATCTGTGTGGGTACCCCTTTTGTTTGGCCGCTGGTTTGGCCATTCGTCTTTATTCTAGGAGGCCCTAAGTATGCTCCCAAGGCTCAAGTCTGCTGGTATGTGATATGTCTCCTGCTGCCCAAGCTCCGACTCACCAGCAAGCTGTGAGCCTCAAATGCCCCGGAATCCGGGTAGTCCCACTGGTCCTAGTCATAGCCCACAGAGAGCAATGATACTTCAGCTGGCCCAAGGGGTAGTCAGCCCTCATTGCTCCAGAGCCCCGCGTGAGCACCACTGATCCTCCTGCTTTATCTCACCTTCAGTGCCTCATCGGGGGCTCCGCCTCGCACACTTGTATTGTCCATTCTCTCGTTCCCAGCCCCCTCCAAGATGAGGGACCAGCTCTTCAATTCCGCCTCCTGCGATGCTCCCAAGGTGAGGGGCCATGGGGTTGTGTGAACAACCCTCTACTGTCTAATAAATAAAATTGTGATTTTGTTGGAACAAAACAGTGGTGATCTACTAAATGAGAAATGCAGATTAATGTAGTAATCTGTCTGATGTGGTGTACTACATACCTACAAGTGTGAAAGGGAGGGGTAGCCTGGGTCCTTTTTCATTATATTTTCATTGTACAATGGATGCCGCCCCCCAGGCCTCCCGCTTTATCAGAGGTCCCTTCTCTCCCTCACGAGCCCATCACCATGGGGGGAAGCATTCACTCAGCTCTGCATGCAGTCACCCATGGGATACTAGCGAGGGTTTCTTGTGGGTTCCGGAATATGCCTGCTTCGTGCACGGATCTCGCCTCCTGCAGGGGATGCCCCGTTGCCGGCTCCTCTCTCTCTTCACCTCGCTCTTTGGACCGCTGCTCTCCCTCTCCACTCTGTCCCCCAGGCACTCCAATCTGCAGACTCCCTGCTCCTCCAACGGTCCCAGGCGCTCCTCCTCCTTCTTCTTACCTGACGGGGGAGAGTCCTCACAGCATCAGTCTTTCGCTGGACACCACGATTCTCCCTGGGGCAGCTGTTTCCTTACTCCATTATACGGAGGACTCCTGTCAGATGGCGGGGCCCCGCTTCATCTCCGCTTCCCGGCCGACATCAGGGGCTCTCCTCTCCTCCAGTGATGCTAATGCCCTGCGTCTGCTCGCCACCTCGGTGCTATCCCTCACTCCTGCATTCCGGTCGCCATTTTGCTGATCTAGGCTGCATTCCAAGCTGCCTGATATGTATGATATGATATGATATGATATGGTATTTGTAACGCGCCTATACACAAGATGTTCGGCTCCTCATCCCGCCATCTTCCTCCACCCTCTGTTCCCTTTTTTTTTATCCCCACTTACTTGATTGTGGCGATGGCACTGCCCACAGCCACAGCTCTCCTGCCTCTTCCTTTTCGAGCTGCCATGGTAACAGAAGAGGGGCTCTGTATGGAGCCCCACCTTTTACTACCAAGGCAGCCATCTTGGCAAAGCATTTTCATGCATTGAACAGGACGCACGAGGAGTCCAGTTCCATGAATGAAAATGTTTTTTTTTTAACACCTCGGGTTACCTCTTTGGTAACCTGGGGTGCTAATGGCTTTCTTAACCCGTTCCACTGGCCATGCCTGGGGTAACGTCCTGGTGCCCTCATTAACCACTCTCGCTTCACTCAGGCTGTTAACTCAGGCTGCCGGGCCGTTACTTCCAGTATAGCATGTGGAGCTGGGTAAGAACACTGTAGTATACCCCAGGATGGAACCTTGATCAATTGAGGTACATATGCCATTCCTTCTTTTGACTCTTATTACACAGGAAGAGATAAAATGGGATGACCCAGACTTTTGAAAAAAAACACCAAATTCTATTCATGATAATGTACAATTTCCTAGTATCAGGCCCCTGTTGAAGAAGCATGTGTTCAGGTAGGTGCAAAGTTTGGGTTTGTGCAGTGTTAAGATGGCGAATAATTTCGCAATAGACGATATATAGATATTCCAACTGACTGACAGAGAAAAAAGGAAAATACAGAGAACCGCTTTTCCCCGTTCAAAGCCAGCATGGCTGCAACCCCTTGAAACACGTGTTGCACATTTATCACCTCCTTCCTACCCTGGGGTCACAGTTCCACTGCTTGTTTTGGTACACTTCTAACACTGTGTGCCATCCCTTGCGCGATACTGGTATTATGTCCCCACTCGTTCTTTGCCTGTTGCTTGTGGTTCTATGCTGTGTGTTCAAAGCCCAGTGTGAAGGTGACCACGGAATGATATCCCTCCCAAAATGGAGGAGTCACCCTCATAACTGGGGCAGGAGCCTCTCTCCTCTGCTCTATCCCCCTCCCCCTCTCGGGGACAGGGGGAGAGGTCGTGAAGTCCCAAAGGGCGCCAAACCGCACAGAAAGCCCGCAAAGAGCTAACAAAAGAAAGGGGCGGGGCAAGCCCAATATAAGCGGCAGACGTCCAGCTAGAAAGCACTTGCAGTTTTCCAGCAGCCGGATGCCCGCCAACCAGGAGAGGATTTCGTTTTGATTTTGGGTGATTTTCGTGCTATTCACTTGGACTTCGCTTACCTGCCTTTATACATCCCGGGGGGCTGCTGGGCGAGGAAGGAGGACCGGCTGGAGGAGCGGGCTGCGGTCAATCCGGAACTCGCTGGTGCCAGGGGCCGAATGACCCATCCGGCGGCTGGGCGTCGGAGGATGTGGAATTGGATTAAATGAGGAGCCTGGGATTGTTATCATTAGAAGAATCATAAAACCCATTATTAGAATCATTACTCTCATTAGAAGAATCATAAGACACAATGATAGAGAATCATAAGACCCATTATTAGAGAATCATTAGAATCACCATTACCCAATCATTACTCTTTGCTATGGAATTATTCCATTATTGCATTCTGTTTAGTTCTGATTAGTACATTGCTGAAGTAGACACTATCCACATTATTAGACTACCACCTTTGTATGCATTTGCAAATTTGCTTATAGAATGATCAGAAGTAGCATCATTACAGTTATCAATTGTTCTGCCACTTTGCCATTTGCAATAGAATGACACTTGCACATGTTTGAAGTGCCATGGTAGAGTTTTAGAGACTGTATATTTGCACCATGATTTGCTATGCATCTATGTTTGCATTAGAAATAGCGCTTAGGCTGAGAGAAACTTCGAATTAGGCCTGGAATGACACACACAGTCATATTTGAAATGACATAAAAGCCATTCACATTGTTATGCTTTGTAGAGACACATTTAGAGACTGTCATGTATGTATGTTTGTATGTTGAGTCACTTAGAATGAGTTTGCATTATAGTGCTTGGAATCGTAAACATTAGGAAGCATTTAACACGAGGCCTGAGCCATTTGCTGATGGAGAAAGACAGAGTTGTTTTGCATTGGGCACTGCGAAATGTTATGGTACACTGTGCGTAAACATTGGCAGAGAGACAGATAACATGAACCCTTGTCCCAGTAGAGAGAGCGAGGGAAGCTTATCAGCATGGCTGGTGTTTGCAGAGACTGCGAAGGTGGGGGCATGAGCACGATGGGGAGATGGAGAAGGTCCCTATTGCATGAGAGAGACAGGGCCTAAAAGAGCATTTCATGATGCCAACAGAGCCTACAGTGAAGTAATGCAGAAATAGATGGAAATAGATGGTGGTTTTCACCACACACAGAATGGCCATTAAAGAAAGATATGATGTTCAAATGTCATGCTGACAGCACACGAAGTGAAAGGACATGCCGTGAAAGCACACACACGATACAGGAACACGCAAACGCAGACTGGCATGCATTTTGCTAAACGCTGAGGGAGAGACATTCTTAGACATTCTTAGTATAGAATGTGAGTAACCATAGAGATATGTGCGTCGATTGAAGAGTATAACCGAGTGGGGAGAGGAGACTGGCTAAAGTGAGACAGGAGTTGTTGGAGAGAGAGCCAGAGAGTTGCAGAGGGTTGGCTGAAGATGGTGCAAGATGGAGTACGAGATGCAGTGAGAGAGAAGCAGACTGATGGGCCTTGATGAGATCGATCTGGCAGAGAGAGAGCTTGGCAGTTGGCAGTTACCAGATCTTGAGAGGCCTGCCACTGACTGACTGAAGGCAAAGACAGAGCTGGAAACACATGCAGAATGGGAAGTATGGTTTTGGCCTACACTAAATTGATTGATTAGGACAGACACTCACATAAGGGGAGAAGGGGAAACCAGACATGGATTGTGTAGAGTGAGAGTGGGAAGGATGGTGTGGATTGGTGGTGTGGATTTGTCCATGAAGGAGATGGATGCTGACGCTTGCATTTAGACTACATTAGACATTATAGGCTTGCATTAGAAACCTGAAAGGCGTATAGTTATTGTATGGTAGCTTTGCACCAGAAGCATAAAAGGTGCAAATTAGACATAGCATTAGGATTGCCTGAATTGTTATGCTTTGCATTCTGTGTGATCATAAATAAATGTATTTCGTTGTTATAATTGAATCGATTCATGTGTTATCGTTGTGTTGTGTTTTATGTTATTCTGTTGTTAGAAGTAAGATAGGAGTAACAAAGTGCACATAGGGCCTGAGATACGAATGCAGCAAGGGGGGTTATAGTGATCCATAACCCCCTAGGAGGTTGTCAAAGATTGTCTGAGACCGGAGCGAGCTTGCCCGGGGGCGGGGGCAAGACGACGGTTAGGGATTTTGTTTTTTCAGACTGACAAGGAGAGCAGTATAACCTGTGCAAGGTTACCCGGGGCCTGCGCCGAGGTACCACAAAGCGGAGGAGCAGTGCAGCAGTCTGCAGGTCAGTACGGAGGATCGGGCGCACATATCGGAAGAGGAGCAGGAAGCACTGTTCAGTTGGCCAACGAGGAAATGGAACGAAGGGCGGTCCTCGAGGGACGCAAGCCAGTAAGATAAGGCCGGGGGACATTAGGCTTGTACGTTAATGCAATTTGCTGCGGGGGACTGCCGCCTGGGTGAAAAACAACGCGTGGTTGATTTAGCGATAGTTGGTCTGGAGCGGGCTACCGGAGGGGCAACATTCTAAGGGGAAAAGTGGGAGTAGAAGAGTTTGGCGCTCCCGGACTGTGGCAGTAAGCTGGCACCGAAGAAGGAGAACTAAACGAACTAACAATAACAAGAGCTGCGCTAAGCGGGCTTTGTAAAAACAAACAACAAAAGAAGCCGTGGGGATTTAATTGCAGAAGGAAAGCCAGAGCTGCGCAAAGCGGGCTCAAATTGCAGGGGTACAGTTTAAAACCTGCTTAAATACAGAGGAGCGTGGAGTGAGCTGCGCTAAGCGTGCTCTGTTGCTGAAATAGCTCAGGACAAGCAACGAACATTGGGGAACCCAGTTGAGCTGCGCTAAGCGGGTTTAACAAGAGTATGGATGCACAAGGCCAGAGAAAGGGGCTGGAGGGCCAGCAGAAGGACCTGGAGGCCTTCCTGGCCATGGCACGGATGGCGGCAGACAAGTATGGCATGAGTTGGATGGAGCATATGACAGCCTAAATGGGGTCAGAGGTTGCGGGACACAGCCAAAGGGCGGAATCACTGCTGTTGTTTCCACCCATGCAGCTTGAGGAGGCTTGGGTCGAAGTACATTCCCAGGGGGATGGTGAAGAGGAGGTAGAAGGGCACATCGAGGAAGAACAGCCAGTCAGCAAGAGGAAAAGAGTCATGACTGCAAAAGCTAAAGAAAGCCAGCAACAAGTGGAAGCTGCACGGAGACGCAAGGTGGCGACTCCCAAGGGAAAAGGGAGGGCGCAGGGGGTTGTAGCTGCACCGGGGCCTGTACCTGCTGAGCCTCCAAGGAACCAAGGAGGCCCCTGCAAAGCACCTGTAGCCATCCCGGCGGTAGCAGCAGAGGGCCCCAACACCTTGGAGATGGTTAGAGGTATGTTCATGCAATATATGCAGACATGGGGAAATGGGGGTAATGGGCAGATGCTTTGAAATAATATTAATACATTCAACCAAGTGGGTAAGGACGCTGAGGCGGTCCATCAGCAAGGGGCTAACGTGGCCACAGGACAGGGGGTAGTGGCACCCTGGGGGCAGTCAGGGGTAGGCCAAGCTGTGCGAGTAGGGCAGTTGCCACAGGTGGTGGCACCGGCAGGAGGCACGCAGTCCTTAGGAGCACCTTGGTGGGGACAAGGGTCCACAGTAGAAGGTTTTAAGCCACTGAAACTTCCATCGGGGGTAGATGTTCAGGGAAGGCCGACATTGGTGACAGTGGCAATGGGTCTGGTGCAGGAGCAAGGGGCAACCAATGTCACCGTTTATGGGAGGCCTATGCCTTGGTTTGCACCAGCTAGAGTAGCAGTAAATGCATTAGTATGGCACATACCTTTGGCATACAAAGAGAGGGTATGGAGGAAGAAGTTCCTGGAAATCCTGGATCTAGTGGGGATGGAACCACTGGGTGAAGGTTTAAGGGAATTAACGGAGAGAGAGAGGGAAAAGAAGGAGAGAGAGAGACCTAAAGTGGAGGCCACTATTCATAATTAGCTGAGGGCTTTTAGAATGTATGCTACCATCATGTTAGAAAAGTTCCCGCAGGATGGGGTGGCAATGATTGCGTATGAGCAGTACATTCATGAGCAGTATCTAAAGCAGATGCTTGGATCAATTATGATAGGGGGTTCATTCTCAAGATGCAGGTATGGTCAGCTATGACCTGGGATGAATTGGATGTGGGCGGATACATAGACAAAATGGTACCTGCCAGGGCATTGGGGGAAAAGGTCCAAGGAGAGAGGCCACAGTATGGGAAAGGCAGAGGGTGCTACTCACACAGAGGCAGGGTGTCTTTTTGAGGGAGCTCCTCCTCGAACAACCGTTCCTGCTTCCAGGGGGAGCAAGCAGAATGCTTGTTGTTTGCCGAGGGGAAGTGCACCTACAGCAATACAAAAGTTCAGGAGGGCGCAGCTCCACAGCCGGGGAAGGAAAACAGAGGAGCAATGCCAAGCCCAAAGAAAAAGCAAAGCATGATGAAAAATCACTTACCTACACCAATACGACTGTAGGTCATGATTCCTTTTTTAAACGCATATCATGACAGTGGCGATGCGAAAATCCTTTGGGAAGATTTTAGGTGGGAGTTTAGGAGTCCTTTCACCGGGAGCATGGGGCCGAGGGAGGCAGACAATCTGAAGTCGGCATTGGCAATGCCGGAGGTATTGGCAAATAAAGTAGTGAAGGAGGTGCAATTAGGAAGAGTGGCGGGCCCTTTCTCCTCTCCTCCTCTGGAGAATTTTGTGGTATCACCTCTAGGTCTGGTGCCCAAGAGGAGGTGGGGCAGTACAGATTGATTCACACCTTTCCTTCCCTTGAGTGCGAATCCGTGAATGATGGCATTTCGGAGGAGCAATGCAGGGTGCATATTGCATCATTTGATGAGGCAGTGGAAATGGTGAAAGCAGCAGGGGGTGGAGCCCTAATGGGAAAGGCAGACATAGAGTCTGTATTCTGGCTGTTATCTATACACAAGGAAAGCTATCATCTGCTGGGTTTCAAGGTACTGCAAGAATATTTCTATGGTAAATGTTTACCCATGGGTTGTGCAATTTCATGCGCATATTTTGAAAAATTCAGCCGCTTTTTGGAATTTGCATTATGACAAAGGACTACTGCAGGGGGTGTTCTGCACTACCTGGATGATTTCTTGTTCGTCGGCAGAAAGGGGACAAACGAATGTGAGGTTCTCTTGGTGGAATTTCAGGGTTTGATGGATGAATTGGGGATAGAAATTGCCACAATCACAGGGGAGTGCAGGCTGACGAGGGACAAAGTACTGAAACTGAAACAACTGATTAAGGGATTGTTGGGCAAAGAGAAAGCCACTCTGAGGGAGCTTCAGTCACTGGCTGGCAACTTGAATTTTGCAGGAAAGGTCATCCCGGCGGGTAAGGTATTTGCAAGGAGCAGTGAGCTGAAAACAGTGGGGTTACAGCACGCAGGGCAGCATGTACAATTGGGGGCAGAGGTCAAGGAGGACCTCAGGATGTGGGATGCCTTCTTGGAGAACTTTAATGGTGTATTGCTCAGGAGAAACGAGTTGACCAGCAGCAAGGGTCTCAAACTGGTTACTGATTCATCTGGTGCACAAGGTTTTGGAGCCATTTTGGGGAACGAATGGTGCGGGCAGCCATGGCCAACAATGTGGCATGGGGAAGGGATAACCAGGGATATCACACTATTAGAACTGTTTTCGATTGTAGTAGCGTTTAAATTGTGGCCCAGACAACTGCAGGACAAGAAGGTAATGATCTGGTCAGATAACCAGGCAGTGTTGCAGATCATTAATCAAGGCACGTGCAGGAAGTTCAGAGTCCTTAAACTACTTATAGAGCTCACAAGAAGCAAGCTGTAGCTAAATACTGAGGTAAGGGCTAGGAACATTCCAGGTGCAAAAAATGTGGCGGCTGATGCTCTTTCTCGTTTGCAGTGGGCAAGGTTTCGGGGAAGCCATCTGGAAGCAAGCCTGACGATGACACCTTTAAAAACACGATGGTGGGGCATGATTGCGGAGATCTGAGTTCACTGATCAGCACCGCACTGACACCAGACACTGAAAGAAGATACAAAGGGTGCTGGGAGCACTTCTTAGCCTTTCAGATCAATACCCTGCCCGAAACACAGAGGAAGTTTGTTTCCAGTCTGTGCCTTTGCGGTGGTGCTGGCAGCAGGGGAGGTCCAGAGCTTGGGTTACATAAAACCTACCGGCTATTGCACACTTCTACGAATTGGAGGGAAAGGATGAACCCACAAAGGAACAATGCTTCATCATGGCTATGAGGGTTTGGGCCAAGCAGGTTAAGACCAAACTGGATGAGCGGTGGCCTTTTGATGTAGGAAAGCTGCACGATATGATCGGATGCTTGGCCGGGTGTGCCGAAACGAGTATGAGAGGGTCTTGTTTTCAGCTGCCTTTTCAATAGTGTTCTTTGGGGCACTAAGGGTGAGCGAGTTGGTGCCTGAGAATAAGGAGGGCAGGGGCTTTGAGTTTCTTAGGATGAGCGACGTGCACATGGAGGGAGGTCAGGTGAGCATCTTCATTAGAAAATCCAAGACTGATCAGAAAGGCATGGGCAGGACGATCACACTGGGGGGCACGCAGGGCAGCGCAGTTTGTCCGGTTGGTGTGTGGCAGCATACCTGCAAGTAAGGCTTCTCACAAGGGTTGGGGCGCCATTTCTAATACACAGCGATGGAGCAGCATTGAGCCGGTTCCAATTTAGGAGGGTCATGGATATGGTGCTGGTGAAAGCTGGGTTTTCGGTAGGGATGTTCGGGACCCATTCTTTTAGTCCACTTCAGCGGCGGGGATGTGGTTAGGTGCAGAGACAATCAAGCAAATAGGAGGATGGAAATCGGGGTGTTTTAAAAGGTACATCATGCCGGAAAAAATGTAGTGCTAACAGCTTCCCTCTCATCTCCTCCATAGTAGCAGCGGCACAAAGAATGCAACGCTTTGTCTGGGTGGTGAGCCATTCTTTTGTGTCAAGGCCTGGGGCAAGCTGGACGGCCAAGCAGGAGAAGTTGACCACCGGTGAATACCGGATATGGTGGCACAGGGTGTTGGGCATGAGATGGGCACAACTGCGGGGGGGGGCAGGTGCACAAATTGCTGGGTAAGCAGCAAAAACCAGAAGTTCTGTTTTCCTTGCAGGAATTGTCAGCACAGCTGGGTGAGACCGAGATCATATGGTCTGAAATCAACCCAAGGCAGGAAAGGAGGGGTGCTGAAAGTCACGCAGCGGTGGAGAATTCAAGGAGGAAGTTGAATTGTGCTATGGCGAAATTCTGCAAGGGCAGGGGTTTCCCTCACATCAGACATGGATTGATCCATCTGAAATCCCCAGAGTACTACTTAAACGATGGAGTGCATTTGTCTGCATTGGGAATGGAGTTGTTTTTCTGGAATGTGAGCTTCCCCACAACAAACGGCGCTCCCCCAGTCCAGAAATACCTGCAGGGGCAGGCGGTTCTCAGACACGAAGGGCTTGGGGGAGTTGGGCCTATTATGGATGTGGAGAAAATGGGGGAAGCAGGATATGGCGCAGTCGCTGCATCTTTGGAGCTATTTTCACTATTTTGTTTGCTGTGGTTATTATATGTGAAAATAAATCTGCAGCCTTTTTATGCCAAAAAGAAAACCTGTCTCATTCTGCACCTTACTGGAGGGGAAAGAAAGGGGCATAAGCGAATGAGTAAGTGGTGATGCAAGTGGCACAACAAATGGACAAATGCCCAGGTTATGGTGAATATGTGACCCACTCCCGTGTAGTGTCTGTGTGGGCACTTCCCAGCACTGCCTCTCGTGCGCCGCAGCCACCCTGTAAGCTGCCTGCGTATATCCTCCCGTGTTTGGTGCCTGTCTGCACCCCCTCAGCCCACGCCCCCGCTCTGTGCAGTGTGCTGAGCACTTCCTCTCACCCCCACCTTCCCTCATCATTAAGTCTTATTATAACTACCGCGCAGCCTGCACTGCGTCAGTGCCGGATGGCGGGCTGTATATGGAGTTTGTTGTCATGTGAACAGAGTCGGTACGTGGGAGTGCACAGGGAATATAAACAGGAGAGGCAGGAGGAGAGACCCACAGGTAGCAACCACTCCGAGAGAGTCCTCCTGCTCGCTGCTGGGTATTACAGAGCTTCCGGTGCCGCTTCAAGTTTACCTTCCCACGGTACCAGGGAGCCCCACACGCTGAGCTCGCTGCCGTTACAGGATTTGGGAGACCATCGAGGTGATGTCGTGCAAGCAGGCCGAGATGCAGGGGGCGTGGTCCAGCTTGCAGGAGACGGTGCCATCCTACACCTACCTTCCCGAGGAGATCCCCCACCCCACCAACGCTGAAGCGCCTAGACGCAGGCAGATGAGGCGCAGGCTGTCCTCGTTCAGGACCCTGCCGGTGACCTGCTGGGAGATCCAGGAGGTGGAGGAGGAAGGGGCCTCGGCCACAGACGAGGAGAAGGCCAGGAGGACCTTCCTGCAGTCGCTGGAGTCCCTGCGGAGAAGCACGCAGAACCTGCACCTCCAGCAGAGGGAGCGGCTGAACAGCTCCAGCGCGGACTCGGGGGACTCGGATTGAAGGACTCGGGTTCCCTGGGGGTCGTAAAGATAACTCTGAAATAGGGGTCATACCAGATGTGTACCAAGGACTTAAAGGTCAGTTCTCTGTGAAAAGGGTTCGTGCGATCAACATGGCCTTGTGGAGAGAAACATCCACAGACTTGTTCACGCTCTTAACAGACAAAACCACCGGCAGCCTCTCCCCGCCCGGTCCTTTCTGGCGGAACAGACTAAGGCCCCGGAACGAGAACTCGCTTAGGTCACCTTACAGACACGGCGTCCTGTCTGCGGGAAGAGAGTCGCAACTCCCCAGAACAAGCGACCCGGAAGGAAGGTTCCGCTCCAGACGCACATAGGGCAGGAGCAACTCGCAGCGGCGCTCGGCGCGCAGTCGCTTCCAATATTCCATGATGGGGGAGATAGCTTAGTGGGTTGAGCCCCTGTGTGCGTCTGACCTGCATGATGCTTGTTCATATTCTTGGGGGTGGTGAACTCAGCCTTCTATCCTTTCCAGGCAAGAGCACGGGACACCATTGAGTGTTACAATAGCAACCCGGATTCTGAAATGGAAAGCAGCAGATGCCATATTATCATTATTGAACAGGGCACAAGTGCAAGATCGGCTTGAATAGATTCGGAAACCTACGAAAAAGTAATGTGCGTTCTTATATTGCTATTGCACAAGAAGCAGCCTCCAGAGACTCCTAGGCGTTCCGATGTGTATGTTCTAAATTAATCGCTGGGACACTGAGTTTATGTACTTTACCACATGCAAATGTTGTATTTGGTACACTATTAAATATATTTTTTCACAATACAATAGCTTGTTTTGCCTTTACTGTATTGTTGCATAAATGTTTCTTTGGCTTGGCGTACAAATGAAATACAAAATATTAAGGAACAAGGCGAACACTTTTCTTGCTGGATGTCACGCTGTGATCGAGTTGAAAGCTGAGCAACATTTCAACCTGAACAGCAAGGGTTACATGTTCACCCACTGCCACCTGGAGCAGTGTGCACGCACTCCTTTAACCCAGCAAAGCAGGACCATTTAATGTAATTTGTCATTTATATAGTGCTTTTATGACATTAGTTTGGCCTCAAAGTGCTGTAGATGAACTCCCTCGGGAGACCGTTTTACAAGGTTTGGAAAAATGGATCAGAGAAGTTTAGGAGACGTGTGTGCATTTTGGCCAAAGCGAAGTTGGCTATGGGTTGCCAGGCCCCTACTAGCTACTCACATCAAGCCGGCAAGTCATTGGGTGCTTTGAAGTTGACAATAGAGTATGTGAGATTAGTGGAGCTCATTATGGGCCTCATTACGACCTTGCCGGTCCGGAAAGAACGGTGGTGGTAAAACCGCTGCCACCGCTCTTTCCAGACCGGCTGATCAAGAGTCCTGCAGGCGGGAGGTGTCACTCCTGCCAGGTCTGACCTGGCGGGTTTAACACCACCCACCTGCAGGCGAACATGGAAACACCGGCTCTGTCATAGACGGAACCAGTGTTTCCATGGTCCCTATCCCCATGGAGTCCTATGGGGCTCCATGGGAATGGGGACTTATACAATTCCGCCTCCGGAATTCCCAGGTCACTGGGGTGGTAATGCCCCGGTAATTCCGGGAATCACGGAGGCGGAATGGTAATACAAGTCCGGTTACCACAGGACTCGTAATGAGGCCCTATGTGTCCAGCTCGACCAACATTTTGTCATGGGGGATAGCTGCATACTAATGGCAGAGGTGTTGTGCTATGTGTCCTTGGGAGTGGTCTATGGTTGCAGATGCGTGCGGATGGGTGGCCTTGCCTTTGGCAATCTTCCATACGCATGGAATGTGACACGCACCTGTGTTCTGTGGCTGGCTTCTTGGGTTCGTATGTGTGGCATGGACTTTCTCTTGTGTTCTGCTGGAGATTGTTAGAATATTCTTATCATCATTCAATGATTTCATGGAAGTTCTTTGCTGCCGAATTGAAAGCAGCAGCAGACTATACAAACCCCATATATGTGCCCCCTGCATACAGTAGTGAAGGCACAATAAATGGAGCCATGCTGAGTAATCAAAAACCAGGACACACGTGCAATGAAGAAAGGGAGTGCTGCAAATTGCGATGATGCGAAGTCAGGGTGGGGGGTGAAAACAGACTTGGGGATCTAAAAGATGACAGAGATATTGGGAGGTGTGTGGGGGTGGGTGGTGGGGGGCATGGAAGGGCTATGCATTCTGTGATGATCTTGTGGAGTTCGTTGCTGCTGGTGCAGACATTCGAGATTCCGTTCCCGTAAAAGGAGGTGCATAGGCAGTTCTGTTATGGGGAGATGGGTCAGCCTGCCATCTGCATTGAAGGGAGTGGTTGAGTGTTTTGAGGGATTGGAGGAGAGGGGTGAACCAACTGGGCAAGAGGCCTTGTCTATTGGAGGTGGATCTTGAGCGGGTGAGAGGTATGAGGGTGTTGGAGAGCCATAGGTCCAAGTGACTGATAGAGGGCAGTCCTCCCTTGCCTGGTAGGGTGGGGAGGGAGACGAGCACGGAGGCGGCCACGTCCAGGGTTACTTTAACCTTGTTCCATAGCAGGACGCTACCTGCTTCAACCCTACCTGAAGAAAAAAAAAGTGCACTTCTAATTATATGAAAGTGTGGTCCCACATGAAACTAGCAACAGCAGTGTGTTGCTAACTTAGCCCAATTGAAGCAGTGCGTGCCTCCCTTAACTCACCCAAGCAGTGTGCCTGTGCACCTATTCTACATCACTTAAAATACAAGGTTCCTGCATTACTAACTAGAGTGATGTGCTCCTACCTTAACCTGTCTTACCTTAGCTGCTGAAGGCACTGTGCTCTTACCCTAGCCCACCTGAAGCTTTGTGCACCTAACTTAACCTACCTCAAGCATTGTGCTTTTAGTGCAGCTTAACCTACCTGAAGCAGTGTGCATTATCCTTATCCCGCCGGAAACAGTGCTCACTTACCCAGTGCTTTAAGTGGGATAGAACATTGAAGGAGGATACTAGCACACCGTGATGCACATTTTTGAGGTTGGGGTCTAAAGAAGTTCTGGCGCACCCTCAAATCCCAAAGCCTTGAAAAGAGGTGGGGGCCTACATAATGAGGAGTGACCCAACTGACCCAATCATGTTTTCATATGTGCAATGAAAGGGAGTACATTCTACTTTAAGATATATATTAAATATAAAAAATGTGCTTAAAAATATTGATCAAAATAAATATATTCATATGTAAAATAGAACTTAAAATCAAAATAAGCCACTGCACCAAGCAATCCCGTAGATCCTTTGAAAGAAATCTGGGATTTTTATGTACTAATTAAGATCATTGTAATGACAACACTTTCATATAATGTGTTGCAATAATCAAACCTGTTTCAAAACAACCTGATTGAAAATGTCATTAACTGATATTGCAATTATAAACATGACTGATAGGGACATCTACTGGCAAAGAGCAGTATTGTCACTCAGCTCTTTACAATACTGCAAGGAAGAGATCTGGTGGGGAAAGTCAATTCGGAGAGTCCCGGCTCAAGGGCAATATTTGGAGACTGCCAGGGCTGAGCCCTAGTTAGCACCAGCCCATTTAAAGCCATGAATGTACCTTAATCTATCTGAAGCAGTATACTCCCACCTAATTCCAGCCAAAGCAGTGTGCTTTTAACTTAACACAGCCGAGCAGTGTGCTCCTACCTTACCTCACCTTAAGCAGTGTGCACATATTTAACCCCACACAAAGCAGTGTGTTCCTATCTTTCACCATCTGACAAAGCACACTGTACCTGAACCATTGTGCTCTGACCTTATCCTGCTTAAAGCAGTGTACACTTTCCTTAACTGCAGTCAGGCCAGGCTCCAGAATGAAGAACGGGGGGCAAGGTCCCCTCAAGGCCACCCCCACCCCTGGAGTTGCTGGCAGGGGGATTTTGCTCTAAAGGTGGGGTAGCAACTTCAGAGTGATAAGCATTCTGAGGGGCTGCACTGCAGGACAAAGTACATTCAAAGTATATATTCTGCTGCATTAACGGCACGTGCAGAAGTGAACAAAATAAGGTTGGTAGTAAGAAAAATGTAATCCTGGAGGGGAGAGGGGAGTAAAATTAAAACGTTATTCAATGCAACGCTTTGAGTCAAGCATTACCACTATCGTTTCTCTGGGCAGTCTTCCATTCCATAATTCTTTGGTCTGTCTGTGTCATTACAGAAGGGCACAAGCCATTAGCCTTGGTTCTGTCACTAAACAGCGCAATTCAATCTTAATTGCTAGGCCATGTCCCCTCTGCACTGGAACACAAACCACTGCAAGAATGTGTGGGCCTTGTGGTCTCACAGTTAAGGCAGGACTGCTCATATTAGTGGTAGGGCCAAGGCTGCTTGGCAAGCAATTGTATGGAAGGCTGTCCAATGCATTGCCAGTGGTTATGATTGATTCAGAAATGTACAAACCATCAGGTGCTGTACAGTGTCAGCTAGTGTTATATCTAAGCATTCTTTTGAGTGTTTGATCTCTTAACTGCCCCTGTAAATGCCCTCCTGTTGTAGAAATGGCTTAACAATGTGTGTCTTCAGCCAGTTGATTTATAAGCAATATGGGTGTTCTCACATGTCACTTGCACTGCAGTTCTGTCTAAATCAAGCAATACCAAAAGCCAACTGTTTTGGCTTGTTTACAGGTATTAGACAGACATTTGCCAATTACATAATATGCCTAGGCACCGGCACCATTTTCCAGATGTTCCTATCTTATCGCCAGGTGGTACCCTTATGGCAAACGCCTATCCCATGTGTAGCCAAAAGCCCACGCTGTTAGCTTTGCAAATGCAAAGTTGATATGCCTTGCTTTGCTACACCTAGGGAATGAAGCTGCACCTCACTGAGTTGGTCCAGCAAGGCCCTACCTGAACATGTCATGGCTAGGGTGGCAAGTATGGGCCAGCGTTAGATCTTCTTCTTATGCATATTTACCAGTGGAGCTCTGGCCAAGATAGAATGTATCCTTGTCTGTGTGGAAGCCTAACCTGCCCGGCCAGAACTTTTCATGATTTGAACTTGTAAGTGCTAACTTAATAACATAATACTGTTTGAGTAATTATTGACAGTGTGTGTGTGCAAACAGAATGCATCATGCGTACTGTGGGACTTGCTTGGAAAGGATGATGTAACTGCTAAGGTTTTGGGCAGTGCTGGAAATGGAAATTAGGTAGGTTGATTAGGAAAACCTGAAATATAAAACAAGAAAAGAGTGTTTCCTATTATGTTGCTGGCAAAGTATAAAGGGGGCACATCTTTTAAACATGAAAAGCAGTATTTAAATATTCCCTACAAAGTGCAATCAGAGGTGGATTTAACAGTTGGATAAGGGACAAATGCCCATGGGGCACATCTGCTCTGCCTTTCTCCCCTCAAAGTCAGCCAGGGCTGCAAGGCCCTCCCAGTGAGACTGTGTCTTTTTTGCACCTCTCAGCAGCAGATTATTTACAACAGGAGGTAATTAAAGATGGGAAAAGGTAACTGGCATTGACAATTGCTGTGGCACCTTTTCTTAAAATGATATAAGGTTTTAATAAGCTATTTAAGTGTGATTGTTGGATGATTAGACATTTTGGGCATGCAGAACAAGCATTGTGAATCAATGACGATGTCATGCATTTCATTTCACCTTTTGTCCGTACGAGATAGTTCCCATTAATCTGCAGCTTGTAGGCTTCCATTCAGGATAGGGAAAATAAAGCTACAGTCACAGGGGGTAATCTTTCATGTCCTGCAAAAAGGAAAAAATTGCAGTAAAATCATTTTACCATCACTTTCTTTCACTCTGCATGACTTGGAAAATGACTCCCGATAATTGTAACTTTATTGGTAAAAGCAGGCAGATTCCACTGAAAGCTACTGTAGATGGCTCCCACAATTGTTAATTGTGGAAGGGATGTACACTTTTCCAGATACATAGTGGAAAAGTGGAGAGAGGAGAGAAAGGGCAGTTGTGTCTGTGTTTTACAAAGTACTTTTCCAGAACTTGGTGGAAACAATACAAATTACCTGGAGAGGCCCTTTTGCAAAAAAGTGCAAACAGGAGTGGTGTCCCCCATGCAATTTAGGATTCAAAACAACATTAACCCTTTACACTTTTCATCAACACGTTTCTACAAAGATGTATACTGTATAAAGCACACGACACAGCAGGTAAAGTGCTTTATGACTTGTTTATTGAAGACCTCATGTATCAACCCCCAGCACAGCCTCCTTCGTCCACCTCGGGTTCTTCAGCTGAGCTTTAGTGAACTCTAAGGTGCAATTCTCTATATACATTCCACTCCATCCTTCCAAGTTCCATCTGTGCTGAGGATTAAGCCATAACACATCTCCTCTCCTTACATCAACGTATCCTTCTTTTTACCATTGCAACCCTGTTTCTATTCCACTCCTGGGCTCCTCTTACTCTGACCGCACCTCTCATCACACTTTCTATCAAAACAGATTCAGAATACAACAAGTCACCCTTATGTTTCATATCTTTCTTTATTCTCACCTAGTCTCCACACTGTACATCCAATTCCTTTTCCCTCTCTTTGCATTCTCTTTCAACACCCACTTCACTTGTTTTCCCTGAGCCTTCCTCTTAACTCGTCTACTATACAGTCAGATTTTCATGCTCTTCCCAAACATGGTGGCACTACTTTTGTGTTTGCTTTTCAACCCCTCATCAATTCAAACAGACACATTCCCATCATAGCATGCAGTGATTTGCGCAAGGCATATAATCTCTGCTGTACTGCCATTCTCCTATCTTTGCCACGCGCACTAGCCATTAGTTCTCTCCACCATCCCATTTCCTTCTGGGTGATATAAAACAGACTTCTTATGTCTTATTCCACATCTCTTCAAATACTCCTGGAAACAACCACCCACAAATTCCATGCCATTGTCGGTGAGTATGCTACTCGGCACCCCCTCACTTGCAAATACCTCTTGCATGCACTCAACAATCTTCTCACAATTGGTTTCCCTCACTATCTTGTGTTCAGTACATCTTGATAGAAAATCAATGAGAACAATAATACAATTTCCTCAACCGCTACCTATCTCAACCAGACCCATCATTTCCATGGCCAAGTCGTCCCATACTTTGCTTGGCACATCTGTTTTCACAAGCGGTTGCGACTTTAATACTTCCTCTGTACTGGCTTTACTGCACTCCAGGCAACCATCCAATCTCTTCTCTACCTCTCTGTCAAAACCAAGCCACCAATAATCTCCTCTTAAAATATGCTTGGTATATGTTGCACCCACGTGTCCTTCATGTGCCAAATCAATAATCCTTTTACAAATCATTAGTGGCACCACTGATATAACAATCCATTCACTAAACTCAACTCATTACGCACCTCCCAAAATGCTTTCTCCCTCTGGCTCAACTTGCCTTTAGGTGGTCATCCCAACACAACATAATTCTTCACATTTCTTACAGTATCAACATTGTCTACAGCTTCCAACCAGTCTCCCTTAGATACAATGCCACCATAGTTCACGTATATCATCTCTGATATTTCCTCTTCTCTTCCTTCCTTCCTGCTCCTTTTTGCCTCCCAGACGTGATAAGTGGTCAGCTGAAATATGATCACATCCAGGCATTACTTCTACACTGCATTTATTACATTGTACTCTTGCCATCCAGCTTGCCACTGTCCTAGATACTTTGCTTAGACCCTTTGACAGAAAAATACATTTTAGTGGCTTGTGGTCAGTCCGTAGCACAAATTCCATGCCCCACACAAAATTGTGAAACTTCTCCATGGTCCAATGAGAAGCCAAAGCCTCCTTCTCTAGAACTGAATCATTTTCTCGGGACCCCCTAGTGTGAAGCATGCACAATTATCTCATTAACTCCATCATCCCTGATTTGCGACAATACAGACTCTGCACCGTTATCATTGGCATCTACTGTTATTACACTCTTCCTCCATGTATCAAGCCTTTTTAATGCTTTTGTAAGGTCTTTCTCATCTTTAATGTCACAAAATTCTTTCTCACTCGCCGTATTGCATACATATTCTTCTCTTTTCTTCAACAGCTTCCTCATTTCTATCACCTTATCTGCAAAGTGTTTTACAAACGTCTGATAGAACTCTATCATTCCAAGGAATGACCTAGGCCACTATTTTTTCTGGCCTTCCAACTCTCTTTATAGCTTCCATCATCAGATTTTTGGGTCTAGTACCGGAATTGACATTTCATTACCTAGGTATTCAACCTTCTTTTCCTTTCCTTTGACATAATCCGGTCAAGTGGCACAGCGAGTAGAGCGCTCGCTTTGACATCTGTGCAGAGCTTGCTAACACAGGTTCAAATCCTGGCAGGGCCAAACTCAGCCTTTCATCCTTCCGATAAATGAGCACCACACCACACACCGTGGTTAATAATAAGCAGTGATCAGATACCTGAGGGTTCGTAGCACTATATAAATGTGAAATTATTATTATTAAACACACACTTCTCTTTTCTTAACGATGCCCCTTTTTGTTCGAGTATTTTCAGTACCTGATTTAACATCCATTTCATTTTCACCACACACCAAGATGTCGCCTGGAAAGCAAAACACCCCTTACATTCCTCTGAACAATCGATGCATTCATTTGTGAAACACGGATGATGCCGATACCAGACCAAACGACATCCTTATAAATTGAAAGACCCCCTCATGAGTTATGAACACTGTCAATTTTCTGCTCTCCTCTTCTAACTCCATTTGGTTTTATGCAGAGGCCATGTCTAATGTGGAAAATACTTTATAGCCCTGCCAATCATTGCTAGCGTTTAGTTCATATTCGGTAAAGGATGTCTATTCTCCACAACGCATTTGTTTAACTCACGTAAATCCACACATAGTCTCAGTTTTCCCTTGTGTTTTTTTTAATCACAAGTGGTGAAATTCACTGTACACCACCTGCCCTTTCAATGATACCTTGTTTTCGTAACTTCTTCAATTCCTTCTTTACTCCTTCCCCCAAAAAGAATGTTACCAATCGTATTTTTGCAGACCCAGGTGTACTTCCCTTTTTCAAAATTATTTGATGCCTCATCCCTTTGCTTTTTGTAAGAGGATTCAATTCAACACTACAGCTAAGTCAACGCCTAGTCTATAATACTGAATGAAAACCCTTATTGATATATCTTTAGGTCCAGTTCATGCGTTCTGGATGACTACCCCTATATAACACCCCTCTCTTGGAATCCCCCTGACCCCACTGAGCCAAGAAGTAGTTCTGTTTTGCAAGTTTAAAAGGTTTATTTGATGATTTAAACAATAGATATATATATGACACTTTATAATAAATTAATAATTGAATAGCACACTTAATCTGATATGATAAAGATTGACAACAGAGAATCTGGCACTAGCACACTTCTTTATAATTACTAAGGAGTTGAGATGAAATGGATAAGGTAGCACACTGGTAATTAGGAACAAAAGTATAATGTGGTAGAGGATGCTTTATGTAAGCTCAGGTGGATGCAATATTCAATGAATGCAGTACAGAAAATACTCAATATGATTTCAACCAAACAATGTAATCACTCTTCTCTGGCTATTCACTCCCCCCCCTCTTTATGCAATGCAAGGAAATGGGAGGAAAACACACAGTTCTCAGAAATGCAATCAAAGTAATCAGTTCAATCCCCCCCAAGCTTAGACAACAGAAGTTTAAAACACAGATAGGAGTTTTGAAAACACAGGCCCAAATGCTTTGATATGTGCTAGCAATGGATGAGAAATATGCTGGAAATGCTTTTGAATTCCCTTTCAGAGGTTCAGGGTGAGTGGTATCTAGTTAATATTAGTCCAGGCTCACACTAGCAATGAGCAGGGATAGTTAGCAGGTTAAACGAATTTCTAGCAAATGGAAAGCAAACAGCAGCAGTTTTTACATGTGAAGAAATTGCAAATCGCGGTAAAATTCGCGGATGCGTGTTCCGCGATTGCGGTAAAACTATAAGGGGTAGGAATGCGGTTCTTGGTGCGATTCAAAGCTACGATTCTAAGCTATCAGAGGAAAGTTACTGCAAGTCTCTAGCCCAAACGGTCGCGGAGATATGAGCGATTTAATAAAGGTCGTTTTTGGGTTTGCAAATTTCAAAAGCTCAAAATGACAAGTGCAGCTTGCAACTAGAAATGACAGGTGACAGCTAGGAGGCAGTTCTACTTAGGTTAAATAGATTGAATTAGATGAATTTAAACTAAGAGATTGGTTCTACACAGTTCTGCTGGGTACTCACACTATATTCTTGAATTAAATGGGCCTCATCACGGATCTGGTCAGGGTTTTAGACTGGGCTCTGGTCACTCTCTCTGCTGGTCTGGGTCTCTCTGGGTACAGCACTGCTTTCTCTCTGGTCTGGTCTCTTAGTTCTGGATAGATTGAAGTCTCTAGTTTGGCTTTCTGGAGGTTGATGGAGGTAAGTATGGATTTTTCCGGCAGAGCGTCCCGCTGCAGATGGATTTGGAAAGTCCCTATCTGTCCTGTCTGTCTGCCTTTATGTGTTTAGAATGTGGGTGTGTTCTAGCATCGCTGACCCTACCTCTCTCTCAGCTTCTAATTGGTCAAACTTCCATTTTCCATTTATCATTTGATTGGGGGAGCTAGGTTGGGTCAGAGTGATGTCATTTTACAGCCTGCAGAAAGTCCACTCCTCCTG
This sequence comes from Ambystoma mexicanum, assembly GCF_040938575.1. NCBI lineage: Eukaryota > Metazoa > Chordata > Amphibia > Caudata > Ambystomatidae > Ambystoma > Ambystoma mexicanum. Next base: position 478,088,587 of record NC_090934.1, read on the forward strand.
TCAACTTACACACAAATCTAGATTTGAAACAAATACATATTTGCAGAGGTACATATTGTTTTAAAATCATATGCACCCATCATGCATTACAGGAGGTATCCCCTGTTCAAACTCTGCTCTTCCTGGGAGCTTGCATTCAGAAATGGCACATATTTCACTTTTTAACTGATTTTTCAATTTCTGACATTGACCCAACTTTACATACATGTGTGCAGGGAGTAGGGACATTAACTGATGAAGTTTCAGATTTTTAACATGCATACAGTTAGAGTAATATCCATTTTTCCGCTAAAACCCCCCTGAACATGCCACCGGGTCGAAAAACCTCTTAAAATGTGGGCAGAAAAATCACAAGAATTATGGTATCATTTATAAAATTTTCACATGTCCGCTCTATGAGTTATTCATCTTTTTAAAGTTATGTTCTGGCTCCAAAGGGGTGTGGTTTCCCAGGTCACATGGTATAGAAACCAGTCTTTCCAGTTTCTGCCAAGCCAGCTTGCTCTCACAGGCAGTGCCCCTCCCAGCTCTTGCCAAGAGGAAGCTACATTTTACGACTGCGGTAATAAAAACCTTTGCCTGAGTGAAGAGGGCTTTGTTCACTCTCCTGCAGAGCACAGATAATTCAATTATCAGATAGATGGCATATCCTTAGTGTGGGCAGCAAAAGGAAGGTTGGCCTGGGAACACAGTTGTGACTCAAATTTCACTGCTGATGGGGGTAGCTGCCAGGCAGAATCAAGTTCCTTAAGCCAGACTTTCAGCTACTGTCATGTTATTTGTTGCTTTTTAAATTAACTTGCAATTCTACACATGCAGCTAGAATGCTGATTCTAAGTGCAAAACTATGACATTTAAACAATTACAAAGGCATATGACACCAAACATAGCTCACTCATTTAATCTAAACATTTTCGATTTTAGTGTCTTTTAAATCCAGTGCAACTTAAACTGCTGACTCCATAGCAGTTTTGTTATAAGCATTGTTTTGGGCTCTTCATTTCCCAGATTTTGTAGGCACACAAAACTCCATTCTGCCAAATGTCTGCTGGTGTTCAGTAAATATTTTGCACATATTGCAATGTTTGAAAATAGGCATTTTGACTTGCCTTCAGGGAAACAGAGTGGTTTTAAAACGCCGGCTTTTGGATAGTGGTGAGTACTGGTACTGCACCCATTTTTGGGATTTAAGAAATGAATTCCCCACAATTCTAGGTTGCATTTGGCAATCAGCATTGCCATTCCCAATGGTTTCAGACTACTGTGCGGGTAGTCCAATGGTGGTTTTAGGCAGTGTCCTTCTGTGCCCATAACATCGGCAAAAATGAGTGGCAGCCTATTCTTCCTGCATTTCCCTGTGCATTTTCTGGGAAGCTCTGGCCATCATGATGTTTTCATGTCAGTACTGCACAGTTTTGAGGTAGGGCTAGGATGCATGGGTAAATACATCCCACAAGCCCCCCTCTTGCGATGGCCATTCGGTTTCACTGATGAGACTCGCAAGATCTGGGATGTTTCCTCATCTTCTTCCAATAGATGGCACAGTTCAGCATCTTTTCCTCCATCCGGTCGGATCGATCGGTTCTCCTCGCCGGTCCTGATGGGAATATTGGGCGGTACCCCGAGCCCGTTGCGTCTCAGCTCCCGGTCTCCGGATCGTCCTCCTTGGCCCGTCTCAAGGTTTTCTTTCTCCTAGGACGACAAAGGAAGAGCGGCAATACCTATTCATAGACGTTTTTCCACCACCGTTGAGATAGTGGGGCAGCATATGCATTTCATCATCACGAAACATTACATTCTTATTTTGAAAAAAAAACAGTATAACTAAGAGACAGTTTCATGCAAATCACAATATTTTAGAGACTAGATGTGGTACGTTTTATGATTGGAACTGAATTAGTCTGAGACAGTGCCCGCTAGGATTCCAGAGGATTCCTCCAGTTGTTGCAGAGTGTGCCTGGGATGGCAACATTTCAACTGGTTTATGTGGACCCACTTGTCTTCCCCCTCTGCCGAAGCGCCTTTGGGGATGCGGATCTTGTAGGCCACAGGGGAGATCTTATCGACGATCTCAAAGGGTCCCTTCCATGTAGGCAAAAATTTGCGCTGCTTGGCCTGGTTCCTTTGGAAGTTGTATAGATAGACCCGGTCTCCCACCTGATATTCCTTCCTGGAAGTTTTCAGGTCATAATGGGTCTTCATGCTATCAGCTGATCTTTCTAGATTCCGCTGAGCATAAGCAAAAGCATGTTGAAGGTGTTTCCTTAAATTCTCTACATACTCATGAGTAGTGGAGGCATTTATCAGTGTCTGCTCTTGGGTCCTGTAGAGCAAATGCTGCGGAAGCACCATCTTGCGCCCAGTCATCAACTCAAATGGTGACATTTTGGTTGCAGATGAAGGGGTAGATCTGATAGCCATTAGGACCAGAGGTAATCGGATATCCCAACTTGGCCCAGAATCTGCCACAAACTTCTTTAATATGCTCACAATTGTCCGGTTATATCTCTCTACTGCCCCAGAAGAAGCTGGTCTATAAGCAATATGCAACTTCCTTTTGACCCCCAGTATCTCCCACATCTTTGTCATTACTTCACTGGTGAAGTGGCTACCTCTGTCTGACTCAATCCTTTGAGGTAGACCAAAACGGGAAAAGATGTGGTTAATCATCAAGGCAGCTGCAGTTTCTGCCTTGCAATTTGGGGCTGGGAGACATTCCACCCACTTGGTAAACAAGCATGTGACGGTCAACATGTACTTATTCCCCCTAGCCGAGCGAATCACAGGGCCTACAAAGTCGATTTGTAAATCTGACCATGGCAGGGTCATCCCCCTCTTTTGTAAAGGCGCCCGGTGTGTGAGGGATGTCGGCTGAAATTGTGCACACACAAGACAACCCTTCAAATATTGGTTGAGGTCCTGGCCCATGTGTGGCCAGTATGCAACCTCTCTTAAGATTTCCAATGTTGTGTGAAACCCCCTATGACCGGCGGTGGCCGCATCATGGGCGTGACTTAACATCAGGCTTCGGAATGAGGTAGGAACCACCCACTGATCGTGGCCAGCTTTGGATTTCCTTACCAGCAAACCGTCTTGGATTCGGAACATTTTTGGACATTTCATCAACACTCTTAGGTCCTCTTTCCCAATGTAATCGGTATCCGTCAGGGGAAAGTTCTCAGGGTCCTCAAGGTGCTGGTAAAATTTACCAATTATTGGATCCCCCTTCTGAGCAGTAATCAAATCAGCATCAGGGGTCTCCTTACTCCATTGTGCAATTGAAAGGTCGTTGTGAGCATTTGTCTGGGACCTAGTGATGGCAGTGACCTGGATTTCCCCCAACAGGGACTCAATCTCAATTTGATCCCCTTGGATGGCCCCGGTTTTGGCCAGCTGATCAGCTAAGTCATTTCCAGTTTTGTCTGGTCCCTCTACTTTGGAATGACCCTTGATCTTTTTCCAATAGATGGTCATCCCATTCAATGTGACCAGATCATCAATGTTTTGGATCAACTTCCCATGTTTCAAGGGTTTGTTGTTAGCACATAACATGCCTCTGGTTTTCCAATTAACCAGGTGCTCCACGAACCCGTTCCGTACATAATCCGAATCTGTGATTATGACCAGTTCGTGGAGTTGATGCTGGACAGCAGTGAGGATGGCCTGATGCACAGCCATCAATTCTGCCACCTGACTACTTCGGGGACCAATTTTGTATCCAGCGGAGGGTTCTGGGGACTCATTCACCCATGCATTCCCTACGCCGGCCACCAGTTCTTTCTCCCCGTTGTTGTCAACATGGTAAGAGCATCCATCCACATAGACAGTGGGCATTCCCTCACACTTGTCTTCTTCAAAGACTTTGTGTGGGGAATTAAGGTATGCCTCCATGTTGTCCTTTATTTTTAGACTTTCGTCCTCGAGACAGTTTTCTCTGGCACAATCATGCAAGTCAGCCAGACCTTGCGCGAGGGGACTCTTCTTGTTTTGGCCATATCTGACCTCCACAGGAAAGCCTTGCATTGACAGAATCCAGGAAGTAATTCGGGAATTACTCACATTTCCGGCCCGGATTCTGTCACTTTGGAGGTATTGCAGAGGCTGGTGTGGAGTCTCCACTATGATGTGTTCCCCCTGGATAAACGGGCGGTAATTCTTCAATGCCCACACCGTTGCCAGGAGTGCCTTCTCACAATCGTTGAATTTTTCCTCCACAGAGGATAAAGTTTTGCTCGCATAGGAGATTACTTTATTGACCTTGTCATGCTTTTGGTATAATACTGCCGTCAAGCACGTATCAGAGAACCCCGTCTCCAGGAAGAACTCCTTGTTTCTGACAGGGTAAGCTAGGCAAGGCGCTTGTGAGAGGCTTCTTTTGAGTTGTTTTACCGCCTCGGCTTGTTCTGGACCCCATTCCCACTTGACCCCCCCCTTCAGGAGATGAATCAGGGGTCTGGTGATCTCTGCGTAGCCCTCAATGAACTTTCTGCTGTAATTAGTCAGTCCAAGGAGGCTCCTTAGTTCCCGCAGAGTTGTGGGGTCTTTCAGTTTCTGAAGTGCTTCCACTTTCTTTTCCTGGGGACAGAGACCCTGAGGAGTAATCTCATGCCCCAAGAAATTAACACGGGTTCTACACCACTGTGCTTTCTGAAAGGAAAGTTTTGCTCCGGCGGCCCTCAACTGTGTCAGAACATAACGGATCTCCGCTATATGTTCCTCCACAGATGAACTTTTGATGAGGACATCATCTACATAAGCCAGGTTACCCCTTGCACCCAGGTCGGGCATGGCCTTATGTAGGAAAATATTGAATTCATTGCCGGAGTTGAGGTATCCGAAGGGAGTCCGGGTCCATGTGTACTGCTGGCCCCCAAAGGTAAAAGCCAGCTTGTATTGGTCCTCCCTACTGACAGGCACAGTCCAGTATCCATTGGTCAGGTCTATTGCAGTGAATACCTGTGACCCCTGGATCTGGGCCAGCCCTTGGTCAATGTAGGGCAGAGGCCATCGGGAAGTATGGACCCGTTTGTTGAGCTCCCTGAGGTTGGCGCAGAGTCTCCACTGGCCGTTTGGCTTCAATATTCCCAGCACCGGATTATTGAAGGTGCTGTGGACTGGACGGATTATTCCCCGGGACTCAAGGTTCTTAATTATTTCAGTAAGGGACTCCATTGATGCGAGAGGCAAGCGATATTGCTTCACAAACACAGGAGTCATGCCAGGGTCCGTGGGGATTGTTGTTGTGTGGATGTCAGTGCGACCACAGTCATATGAGTCTACCGCAAAGAGATCTTGGAAATCCAAGAAAACTTGTTTCAACTTTTGCTTTTGTTCCAGAGTCACACAGGCATCAGCTAGGTTGACTCTCTCTTCCACCATCTGCCTGAAGCCTGGAAAGACTTCTGGTTTGGCTATCTCCGCGGCCTCCTCCAGCTGGGTGGAGAAGTCCCTGGTCAGAGTGCTGATTTGGACCGGAGGCTTCAGGTGGGAAAGGCAGCCCTCATGTACCTGGAAAATCACCTCATCCCTCCTGAAGTCACAAGTCACATCTTCCTTACCATAGGGGCAGGAAGTGTACACCAGGAAGTTCCCCCCATGCCGGGTAAAAATCCTGTCTGGTGTTGTATTGTCATCACTGTCACTGTCAAAACAGTCCTTGGGGATTGGTCCTAACAGTTCGTTACCTAAATCCATGGAAAAATGTCGGTCATCAACCGCCATTCCAATAATGGTGCCTGCGGCTAGAGTAACACTCTTTAAGTCGCTGTTATCCACCTCTATTGGAATGGTGTCATGTTCTATGTTGACTAATGGGGTTGGGTTTACCCCCAACCCTTGCTGTTGGAGAGAAGCATTTAGATGTATGTAAGCATCAGGGTTTTTCAACTCTTGTCCTCTTTTAACTTTCACTTCCAGGGAGAATTGTCGGGTCCTTTCTGGGATGGTGACTTCCTCTTTGATCTGAATTTCAACTGCATAAGGTAGCAATTGAGCTGACCTAAATGCTTTTTCTGGATCATCAAAGCCCATGGGATTATCCGCTAATCGGGACCAAGCTTTGAAGTTTATTAGGTCCAAACTAATGGCAAAGCGATTGAGAATGTCACTGCCTAAGTAAAAGGCGGCAGTGACGTCTCGCACGACCCAACAATTATGGACTATGCTCTTGTTGCCAATGGAGATTTTGAGCATACACCTGCTTGGCAGGAGATGTTTTGAATTGGGTGCTTCCAGGTCCATTTCCCACTTGTCTATCAGTTTGAAGGTGGGAATGGCTGGATCTTTTGGGAGTTGGCGAAACATGGCTTCACTGATGAAGCTCTTACCGTTGTTCACACACACTCGAGCGAGAACAGAGTCCTTCCCATCATTTAACTGAACAGGGATGAACAACTGCTCTCCAATTTGCTGAATATCAGCCAGGCTCTGAGCTGATTTCACATCTTTCTGGACTATAGGAGTGGGAGTTTCAGATTGTGGATTGGTATAGAATTTCAAAGTGTTTCCTTCCAGCGTGGAATACCACTTTAGACTGGAAGGAAGGTTGATTTTCAGAAATAGAGAGGACCCCCCATCACCAGTCTCTTGTCCTACTGCTATTACTGTCACGTCTGGAATTTGGCTATTCTGGAAGTGAAATTCTACTTGGTCGGATTTTTGTTCAACCATGTGGCAGGTGCCGTTTAAACTAACATGGTTAACACTCTGTTTTAATTTTATTGGTCGGCTAGTCTGGGTCCAGAGGACCTTGTTTACACAATCTATTAGGGGTGACAACCTTCTCAGGAGGTCATTCCCTAGTAAACAAGGGGTGCCCTCTGGGGTCACAACTATGACCGGGTGTTTCAACTTATGTCGCCCAATTTTAACGTCCAAGTCTGCAGTCCCCTCAACGGGAATTTCCTTCCCGCCAAAGTTCTGTAGTTGTCCCGGAAGAGAGGTGAGAGGAATTTGGTAATCCTCTCCCCTTCCTGCATTCAGTTCATCAAAGGCCCTTCTGGACAGAAGGGTAGCTTGAGATCCTGTGTCCACCAGTGCCGAGATTGTACCCTGCCCCTGTACTTGTACCGGGGCATAATATCTTCCCTCCTTCTCCTCAAGGGGGCACAGATAATGTACATTTTTGGACAACTGGTGGGCTAATTTTCTGGTTTTGGACATCGCTAGCGAAGAGATTTTGGCAGAATTCTGTGGAGAGCCTTGGGAATCTGAAAGAAAAATTTTGCAACTGGAGATCAGAGCCATTGTGGGTTCCCCTGGTTCCGGTTCTGGGCCCCCCCCCCTTTTTGGAGGCAGTCCCCAGGATGGGTTTGGACCAGGGGATTTTCTGGCTGTTGGTTCTGGGATGAGATGGTGGGCGGCGGTAGCTCAGTCTCCACATCTCCCCAGTCTGGATTTGCATCCCTAGGGACCCATTTTTCTTTGGGAGGAGTTCCCCCCTCTCTGAAGGAGAAGATCCTTTTCCCAGGATCCTCTGAGGATCCCTCTCCCTCAAATTGGAAGATCTGTACCTCCTCCTCAAACTGAGTCTGTTTGGGTCTTTTGTTTCTCTTACCCCCCCTCTGCTCCTTAGGAGGCAGACTTTCAGGGGCAAGAGATTTTGTTTCCGGTTCCTGGGTTTCCAGGGGCTGTTTACAAGTGAGGAAGGAAGCTTCCTCCAAGGCTTTACACCCCCCTTCCCTTTGTGCCTCCTCCCTGGGAACCGGTGTGTTATCGGGGTGCTGCCCCCGTCATTGTTCTGGAGCACCAGGTCCAGAGTTGGGTACGTTCTGCGCCGGCACGCCCATCTGAGGGTTCTGCTGAGCCCTCAGTATGTGACCCAGGTCCCGCGCCATGTTTTGAACCTGGCGCTCTAACTGGGAAACCCGCTCAGGCTGATACGGGGCCCTGTTTTCTCCCCTGGGCTGATCCCGGGAAGGGTAGCTGTCCCTCCTCTGGTAATACCCCGGGTTGGGAAGGTTTGGGTACCCCTCCACCCTTGGCCTCCCCTCTCCCGGATTCAGTGGTCTGGGCTCAGGGAATTGGGGAAAGAAGGATGGATGGGTTTGGGGCTGAAAGTCGGGTGGATATCTGGGGAAAAAGTTCTGCCCAGGGTTTGGTAAATTTCTGCCCTCCGGTGGGAAGTTTGGAGGGAAGTTCCCTGGGTTAGGTGCTTGACTGGATCCCCCCCCTTGGGCTGGAGGAGTCCACACATAACCCAGGATGGGTCTGTTACCTTTGTAGCGAGGACTTACATAGTCAGGAGAGCGAGGGACCCCATTTGTGGGGCTGCCTCCCTGGCTCCCTGTCTGTGACTGGCCCGAGGACCTTCTGGGCCTAGCATTATTAGGTGCAGGTAGGTTTTTAGGCCCCCCCATCTCCAGATCCAAAACGGGGGTGACCTTTACCTCTGCCACCTTGACAGCAGCAGGGGTGCTGTTGGCTTTGGGGTTTTTCTGGGCATTGCTTTTATTTTCTATGGGCTTCTGCACCTCATAGATCCGGGTAGCCTGTTCAATGACCCAGTCTAAAGATCTTTTCTCATGAAAATCTCTCACGAGCTGGGTCATTATATATTTGGGCAAGGCATGGAAAAACGTATTGACAAACTCTCTACTATCTGTGCGCACCCTTCTGGTGGTTTGCGCAAAAGCACGCTTTAACTCCTGCACAAATTCTCGTGGGGCCTGATCCTCCCCACATTGCAAATTGTAGGCCGCCTTGCGAGCCTCTTGAGGATTTCTGTGAACAGAAAAATGTTTCAGGATGGCCGCCTTATATGTGGACCATCTTAAATGATTTTGGTCCTCCAGCCCCGCAAAGAAACTGGAGTATTCCGGGGAGAATGTCCACTTTACATATTGAATACAGCTTTGGCTGTCCTTCAAATGGAAAGTCTCCATCATTTGTTCAAACAACTCTAAGTGCTCCCAAACAGAATACTTAGCGTTCTTATGGTAAGGCGTGATGACGCTCCTGATCGCCTTAATCTGCTTTAAGGGGTCCTTAAGCAAGGCCCTTTTTGCCTTATTGGCCTTTTTGGTTCGGGTAACCCTTGTCCATTCTTCCTCGGACTCAGAGGCACTGCTCCCAGAGGTTCCCGTCTGTTCTTCCAGGTTTTCCCGGATTCTGCGAGCCTGGGAATGGCTGGCAGAATGTGGGGACCTGGTCTCCTGTGTCCTGCGCAGTTCAGAGGAGTCTTCAGATTCCTCCTTGCTGCCAGGATTTGATGGGTACCCCCTCCACTGACCTAACTTGGCAGAGGTTTTCAGGATGCCCTTAATGGGCCTACTCTTCTGGGGTTCCCCATTGAACTGTACTGTACTTGGGTGCCCATACCCGGATGCCCACCCCTCCATTCCTGAGTGGTACTGGCCTATGAGCCCCATACTCTTAGCTGGATAGTGATCTGCCATCCCTGCGGCCCTGTGCTCATGTGCGCCAGGGGACATGGGGGTGGTAGAGTCCAGGGACTGGGGGAGATGAAGGCCCCTGGTGTTAGGGCTCCTGCGGTTATGGTCAGGAATCTCTCTTTCCCAGCGGACCTCATCTCTATCCGCCCCTGCTCCCTGTTGCAATGCAAGAGCCTGCATTTGTGCTTTCAGTTCCTCTGTTAAGGCCTTACTCGACTCTATCAGTTTCTCCTGCATCGCTACCTGTTGCTGGAGCCTATCATTGTGTTGACAGAGGGCCTCATTCTCCCTCTGTGCTTCCTGGTTGGTCCTGGAGAACTGGGCCAGTCTTTGCTGCAGGAGGTTTACCTCCTGGGCAATGTCCCTATTGGCCTGCTCCTTTCTTGCTAGAGCATCTTCCACCCTTCTGGTGTGCTCTACCAAGTTCTGGTTTTCTTTTTGGAGGTCACCCAGCCCCTGGTGGGCCAGGTGATTTTCTTCCATTTTTCTTTTTAAATGGCAGACTTCCTGGCCTAAGGCGTCTCTTTCCTGACTAAGAGCCTGCATTTGTGCCGCCAGGTCGTCCCTTTGCCTTTGGAAGGCACCAGCTTTCTGGCGCTCCTGATCAAACTCTGCCTGGGTATCCAGGTCTTTCAGAATCAGTTTATTGCTCTCCTCCTTCACTCTATCTAGGTGGCCTTGCAGGGTGACTACCTGCTCAGCACATGCCCTATTGAAGTCTAGCTGTTGCTCCAGCTTTTTCTGGCTTTGCAGTAGGGAGTCCAAACCTTCTTGGTGTTCCTTCTGCAAGGCCAGAAATCTGGTATCCTGTTCTGACTTTTCCTTTTGCAGCACATCCATATCCTCCTTTATTTTAGTGATGTACTGTCTGGTCTCATTTTCTGACTCCTGGCTTCTGTGCAGCCTTTGCTCAGAAGAGTCCAGATCAGATTGGGCCTTCTCTAACGCCATCTGTTGCCTTTTTGCCAGATCATGGCCTTCAGCACATTTATTCTGTATGGCTCCCATGTATAAATATAAATATGCCGCTATCCTAACAATCTTGTCGTGCTCATCTTTGGCCTTAGGAGCCATATATAGTTCACTCAGGGCCACGTGTAATGGACCCTGATCTCTATATATATCTGACCCTGTTTCAGTGACCTGTTGCGCGATTGCCTGCAACCAGACTGTTTGGTCCTGGTGAGTCCATTCACCTCTCACAAATAGTTTGTGTAAGAAGTGCTCTCTGGCTATTTTCATATCTACCAAGGTCGTCATTCTAGAGATTGGTCTCTGTCCTGACTTACGGAAGTTAGTATTTTAGTTTTGCAGAACAGAACTTTTCTTGGAGTGTCCCTTTTGAGGAATGCTTCACAGCGTAATGCAGCGTGGTGATCCGACCGGATGTATGTATCCCGTCAGTTAGCACACTGTATTAAGCTGCACAAATGGTAAATCTAACCCAACATCCCGGACGAGCCCCCAATTTGTAAGAGGATTCAATTCAACACTACAGCTAAGTCAACGCCTAGTCTATAATACTGAATGAAAACCCTTATTGATATATCTTTAGGTCCAGTTCATGCGTTCTGGATGACTACCCCTATATAACACCCCTCTCTTGGAATCCCCCTGACCCCACTGAGCCAAGAAGTAGTTCTGTTTTGCAAGTTTAAAAGGTTTATTTGATGATTTAAACAATAGATATATATATGACACTTTATAATAAATTAATAATTGAATAGCACACTTAATCTGATATGATAAAGATTGACAACAGAGAATCTGGCACTAGCACACTTCTTTATAATTACTAAGGAGTTGAGATGAAATGGATAAGGTAGCACACTGGTAATTAGGAACAAAAGTATAATGTGGTAGAGGATGCTTTATGTAAGCTCAGGTGGATGCAATATTCAATGAATGCAGTACAGAAAATACTCAATATGATTTCAACCAAACAATGTAATCACTCTTCTCTGGCTATTCACTCCCCCCCCTCTTTATGCAATGCAAGGAAATGGGAGGAAAACACACAGTTCTCAGAAATGCAATCAAAGTAATCAGTTCAATCCCCCCCAAGCTTAGACAACAGAAGTTTAAAACACAGATAGGAGTTTTGAAAACACAGGCCCAAATGCTTTGATATGTGCTAGCAATGGATGAGAAATATGCTGGAAATGCTTTTGAATTCCCTTTCAGAGGTTCAGGGGGAGTGGTATCTAGTTAATATTAGTCCAGGCTCACACTAGCAATGAGCAGGGATAGTTAGCAGGTTAAACGAATTTCTAGCAAATGGAAAGCAAACAGCAGCAGTTTTTACATGTGAAGAAATTGCAAATCGCGGTAAAATTCGCGGATGCGTGTTCCGCGATTGCGGTAAAACTATAAGGGGTAGGAATGCGGTTCTTGGTGCGATTCAAAGCTACGATTCTAAGCTATCAGAGGAAAGTTACTGCAAGTCTCTAGCCCAAACGGTCGCGGAGATATCAGCGATTTAATAAAGGTCGTTTTTGGGTTTGCAAATTTCAAAAGCTCAAAATGACAAGTGCAGCTTGCAACTAGAAATGACAGGTGACAGCTAGGAGGCAGTTCTACTTAGGTTAAATAGATTGAATTAGATGAATTTAAACTAAGAGATTGGTTCTACACAGTTCTGCTGGGTACTCACACTATATTCTTGAATTAAATGGGCCTCATCACGGATCTGGTCAGGGTTTTAGACTGGGCTCTGGTCACTCTCTCTGCTGGTCTGGGTCTCTCTGGGTACAGCACTGCTTTCTCTCTGGTCTGGTCTCTTAGTTCTGGATAGATTGAAGTCTCTAGTTTGGCTTTCTGGAGGTTGATGGAGGTAAGTATGGATTTTTCCGGCAGAGCGTCCCGCTGCAGATGGATTTGGAAAGTCCCTATCTGTCCTGTCTGTCTGCCTTTATGTGTTTAGAATGTGGGTGTGTTCTAGCATCACTGACCCTACCTCTCTCTCAGCTTCTAATTGGTCAAACTTCCATTTATCATTTGATTGGGGGAGCTAGGTTGGGTCAGAGTGATGTCATTTTACAGCCTGCAGAAAGTCCACTCCTCCTGTCAACTTACACACAAATCTAGATTTGAAACAAATACATATTTGCAGAGGTACATATTGTTTTAAAATCATATGCACCCATCATGCATTACAGGAGGTATCCCCTGTTCAAACTCTGCTCTTCCTGGGAGCTTGCATTCAGAAATGGCACATATTTCACTTTTTAACTGATTTTTCAATTTCTGACATTGACCCAATTTTACATACATGTGTGCAGGGAGTAGGGACATTAACTGATGAAGTTTCAGATTTTTAACATGCATACAGTTAGAGTAATATCCATTTTTCCGCTAAAACCCCCCTGAACATGCCACCGGGTCGAAAAACCTCTTAAAATGTGGGCAGAAAAATCACAAGAATTATGGTATCATTTATAAAATTTTCACATGTCCGCTCTATGAGTTATTCATCTTTTTAAAGTTATGTTCTGGCTCCAAAGGGGTGTGGTTTCCCAGGTCACATGGTATAGAAACCAGTCTTTCCAGTTTCTGCCAAGCCAGCTTGCTCTCACAGGCAGTGCCCCTCCCAGCTCTTGCCAAGAGGAAGCTACATTTTACGACTGCGGTAATAAAAACCTTTGCCTGAGTGAAGAGGGCTTTGTTCACTCTCCTGCAGAGCACAGATAATTCAATTATCAGATAGATGGCATATCCTTAGTGTGGGCAGCAAAAGGAAGGTTGGCCTGGGAACACAGTTGTGACTCAAATTTCACTGCTGATGGGGGTAGCTGCCAGGCAGAATCAAGTTCCTTAAGCCAGACTTTCAGCTACTGTCATGTTATTTGTTGCTTTTTAAATTAACTTGCAATTCTACACATGCAGCTAGAATGCTGATTCTAAGTGCAAAACTATGACATTTAAACAATTACAAAGGCATGTGACACCAAACATAGCTCACTCATTTAATCTAAACATTTTCGATTTTAGTGTCTTTTAAATCCAGTGCAACTTAAACTGCTGACTCCATAGCAGTTTTGTTATAAGCATTGTTTTGGGCTCTTCATTTCCCAGATTTTGTAGGCACACAAAACTCCATTCTGCCAAATGTCTGCTGGTGTTCAGTAAATATTTTGCACATATTGCAATGTTTGAAAATAGGCATTTTGACTTGCCTTCAGGGAAACAGAGTGGTTTTAAAACGCCGGCTTTTGGATAGTGGTGAGTACTGGTACTGCACCCATTTTTGGGATTTAAGAAATGAATTCCCCACAATTCTAGGTTGCATTTGGCAATCAGCATTGCCATTCCCAATGGTTTCAGACTACTGTGCGGGTAGTCCAATGGTGGTTTTAGGCAGTGTCCTTCTGTGCCCATAACATCGGCAAAAATGAGTGGCAGCCTATTCTTCCTGCATTTCCCTGTGCATTTTCTGGGAAGCTCTGGCCATCATGATGTTTTCATGTCAGTACTGCACAGTTTTGAGGTAGGGCTAGGATGCATGGGTAAATACATCCCACATTTTCCTACATCCTTCGTAAAAACGTTTCCAAACTTCTCACATACTGCAGCATCCCTAATCTGCAACACTTGTTCAGACATATTTGGATCAAGCCTTATACACACATTTCTTCTGGTCACGCCATCCCAATAAGGTTGCACCCTCTTTCGTTACATATATTTTTCATTGGGCACATCAACCTTTAATTTCAAATTGAGTATTGAAATATCCCAATAAATCTATTTTCTTGAAATGATATCCCCCAGGATTCACATCTGCTTTGGCAAATTTCGAATATCTCCTACTACTTGCTCAAACACATCTTTGAGCATTAGTGATATTTTTGCCCCTGAGTCCACTATCATAGAAACCTCTCTTCGATTCACACAAATATCATATGGACTCTCGCACCCCTCTTCTTCTACCCCTTGCACTACATTCACTGTAATAGATTCAATAGGACTGTCATCCTCCCTCCTCATCAGCCACTTACATTTTCTTCTGTGTGATTTTAAAGTTCTTACAAGAATTGGTAAAATGCCCTCTTCTATTGCACTTGGAGTACACTGTTTTGCGACCAGGGCACACAGCAGAGGCAGCAAAATGTGACCCGCTTGCACAACAAAAACATAGTTGTTCCTCTCCCTTTTGATGCTTGACTTTACCCCCTGTATTTTCTACACTATTCTTGCGGTTGGCCTTTTCCTTAATCTTCTTCTTCTGTTTCCCTTCAGACACCTTTAGAACCTCAACCTTGGACTCTTTGTTTTCCACTTCAGTCAACTTTAACATGCATGTTAGTGAATGTTCTACATGCTTTGCAATATCCAAAACTTCATCTAACATGGCTCATCCTTTAACCAAAGTTCTTCTCTGTTTTTGTTGCTGTTCCAGTTTATCATAAATTGGTCTCTAATGTACTCGTCCAACTTCTCCTCAAATCTACAAGACCATGGCAAATGGCGCAGTCCAGTAACATATTCTTCTACACTCTTTCCCAGCTCTTGTGCTCGCACCCCAACATTGTAGCATTACAGACTGGTATTAGTTTTAGGGTTAAAATGCTTATCCAGCTTTAAACGAGCTACTTCAAATTCATTGGTTGTAGCTCCATCTCCTGTACCACATAATGGTGGCAATGTGTCAAAGATGTGCTGACCTTCCTATTCTAGAAAGTGCATTAACAAAGAAACGTTACTATCATTGGAAACAGAGTTACCACATGCAGCCTTCATGTAATGCAGCAAACCTTCCATTGGTGCCACTTTACTTTCACAGGACTAGGTGCAAGTGGCTGGTGCCAGTACACCTGGCATAGCCATCTTGTTGCTTTCAAATCTGCACTGACACACACGTTGAATCCACTCTCTTTGATGCTATGGGCTATGAGGTTTAGCTCATTTACCAAACTCACAGAGCTACAATATAAATTCACCCACTTGGAAAAGGCTCACCTTGCATGTGCCAGGGATGATAAGTTAGTTAATGAGACCTGCGCTTCATGCAGTAAATGAAAAGGCTCTCACCGCTCCTTCCTTACTGTTATGAGTTTCTGCTTTAGTTGCAGTTCTTCAAGCAGATGACTTTTCACTGTGTCAGACTGTGGTACATTTAATCTTCTATAGCGAATACAGCGCGCAGTTACAAGCGCATTCTCATGGCAACTAGAATAAATAAATATGGCCACTGCATGTTATTTCACGTTGTAGGGTACTTTCCTCTTATGTGAGAGCACTCACGCCTGTGCTTGCGCCTGTGTGAGCCTCTGTTATTGCGTTACCCTAGCAACAGGGTAAACACGTTGCGCTAATCTCTTTTCCTTCCTTGTGTGACCTTAGTAGTTCCTGCACGGGTCCAAAATGGGTATTTCAGTGCTCACAGAACCTCCCCCATGGTGGGACAAAAGGCTATTGGGCGGGACGCCTCATGCACTTCTTACCAATCTTTGCCATTAAATTTGTTGATAGGGCACACATAGCGCTTTTGTCGGTTGGCTTGTTCTCTTCACACCATCATTCCTCTGATGTTGCTGGTACTCCTTTACCGGTCATCCGCAGTATCCTCTGCCGCTATGGAAGCCAGCTACTGAACGAGGATTCTCACAGCTAGAAGGTGTAAACACCACAGCAGGCAGCCTTAAATGAAGATTCTGCACAACAGGGGTCGCAGGGACTTCTTTAGCTCGTTGCCTTTGTAGAAAGCACACAACATGCCAGGTAAAGTGCGTTATGACTTGTTTATTGAAGACGACAAAACAATGGATGGGTTTCCCCTACTTCTCTGACTGAAGGGAAGCAATAAACAGTGGTAATCAGGTGTCAAGCCAGCGGAAAAATAGAAAAGTTCACTTTGCGGACATCGTCCAACCTAGTGGAGAGGGAAAAGTCCCCTTAGCTGCCACACAGATCATCATATATCAAACAAAAGGTAATTTGAAATATTATGTTTATTTATTACATTTAGAATCTTTAAAAAGAGTATTAAATCCTCAAAAGATCAAGTTCAGTGTACAGAAACATGTCATACAACTACATATAAAAGTGCATACTGGTTAAAGTGCTAGTTTCAATTGTAAACTGCTGCAGGAAGTCACTAGGGGGATGAATCACATTGATCCTAAAGATTAGTCTGGGCATGCCGTATGTGGTGCCCCAAAATGAGTGAAGGGGATCACTCAAGTGGAGAGCCCCCGGTCGCTCTGACCAGACTAAATGTGCAAATAGCAAAAATGTATAACAATGGCACAATCTAAGCAATGTTAGATTCAATAAAGGCTTCCAAAAAATCAATTGAAGAGCAGGCAGGAAACTAGAAACAATAGTATTGATTCCAAAATACAACAGTATAGCACACACACTAAAATCTAACTATGGGATGCTGTGTGTCGACTACTTGGGTGTCACAAGAAAAAGGAAGACAAATAATATAGAAAACATGGCACCGTTAAAAAAGAGTAGTTTCGATGGAAATAACACATCTAACAAGACATGCAGGTGATGTCCATCTTCGTCAGGACATAGCATTCCCGTTAATTTCATGAATTCTTGGTCATTCATCTGTGTCTTTTCTGAACGAACCCAATTTTAAGTTAGAAAAGTTTCACATAAACTTTGAAACATGTTGAGAAAAGGGAAATACATCTGAAACAAGGTGTAAGAAAAGAAGGGGGAGAAAAAAGAAAAGAACACACCATGAATGACAAATACAAAACTGGTTAAAAAATAGATGATCTCTGAATACAGCAAATGGGACTGCTCCCATGTCAATTGGTTTAAACATGTCATGTGACATCAGATATAAATGGGGAGAAGAGGTAACTACCATGGTCTCAACCCTATGTTACGCGATCCTGTCAATAAGTCCAGGGGATAAAAATTCAACCACACCAGAAGAGGATCTCAAATGAATTGGATCTAAAACGCAAGGCATCAATGTACAATTGTAGTTACAATTGACTGTAACATAGTATGATCAAGAGGATACTATGTTTTGAACATGTTTTTTGTTTCACAATTGCAAAAAATCCTCCAGAGAGAGAGAGGCAAAGTGATCTAAGACGTTCATACCATTCATTCAGCCCGTTAGCTAAAGTGAAAGCCAAAAATGTATAAATAGATGTAAGCCAGAATTAAGCTGTGCAGGACAACGTGAAAACAACATCAAAGCAATAAGCTGTGTAACACAACGTGAAATTAGCTTCAAGGGAATAAAAGTATAGTGTGAATTAACTGGACCAGTGACAGGTCCTGAATTAGATAAAGCAAAAAGTAACCCGACAGAAATTAGAAAGAAGTCAAAGCTACAAAATTAAGGAATAATAATAAACTGAACTGGAAAATAAAGCTTTAAGCTTTTCAAACTCACCTTCGCGCCAACTCGAACAATCGAGTGTTGGAGAGCTTGGTAATGGGTTAACAATGCAGTTTTTGGAATAGGCTCGGATATGGTCGCAAAGAAAAGCGGTAAACTCGTTAGTCCATAGGGCTTCTGTATTCCCAGCGGGGCCAAAGAAGAGACCTAGTGGGGATAGATATATGTATGTAAATAAATGCATACATAGATGCCATAAAACGTGGCTGTGTCGCATATGCACAAATGCAGGTAACCCCGGAAGAACAATGCATGGGATTCTAGAATCGTAAAACACATGTCTATCAAACCCGCAAGAGATGGAAAGTGCGAGTAGGAGTTAACAGCTAACTCTACGGGTGTGCGCTGGCTCGGAAGGCAAGAGTCCATTTTAAAGACTTCAGATGCCCAGACTAATCTTTAGGATCAATGAGATTCATCCCCCTTGTGACTTCCTGCAGCAGTTTACAATTGAAACTAGCACTTTAACCAGTATGCACTTTTATATGTAGTTGTATGACATGTTTATGTACACTGAACTTGATCTTTTTAGGATTTAATACTCTTTTTAAGGATTCTAATTGTAATAAATAAACATAATATTTTAAATTACCTTTTGTTTGATATATGATGATCTGTGTGGCAGCTAAGGGGACTTTTCCCTCTCTACTAGGTTGGACGATGTCCGCGAAGTGAACTTTTCTATTTTTCCGCTGGCTTGACTCCTGTTTACCATTGTTTATTGAAGACCTCAAGTAGCAACCCCCAGCACAGCCTCCTCCTTCCATCTCAGATTCTTCAACTGATCTCTTGAGATCTCTAAGGTACGATTCTCTAAATACATTCCACGCCATCCTTCCAAGTTCCATCTGTGCTGAGGATTACACCATAACATATACATTGTCAGTTTAGTTCATTGTGTGATTGAGTATTAGGGTATTCAAAACCAAACATCAACAAATATTTGTACCAACTTGAGCTGGTAAGATGCATGGTCAAGTACCTACATTTCAGCATAGGCTCAAATTCTGGGTTTACCACTTAACCAAAGTGTGTGATCCTGGGCAAATCATGTAATCTCACTGTGCATTACCTGCCAAAATTAGGTGCCCCTAAAAGTGATTCAGTTTGCAGTATGAGCTATTAAAAAAAAGCCTCACTCATGGTTTAATAGATTATCAGCGCAGGGGTTAGGGCTTGCTGAGGAGACACACACACATCTTTCTTCAGAAAATATAAGGCCACATTTATTGAATGAAATTGTGACATTCAATAGCATATCAAAGTAAAGATGTCAAGCAAGAAGTCCTCCTGAGCAATTGCATATTGTAAACAGTATGTGTTAGAATACTCACGCAAATTGTAACACTCTGAAGTTCAGTAATGGTGATGGCCAGATTGGGACGATGAGAAAAGAGCCCAGCTGAAGCCTCCTCATTGAGGGTGACCTTCCCTATGAAATACCACCCTGTCCTAGCCAGTAGGTATGGACAGGACGGTAGTTCACCTGGAACAGCAAAAATACCACCAAGTATTCAACAAGCTGAAAAGAAATGCATGAGAGTTTTAATACCGGAAAAACAGAAAGGTAAGTATAATAGGGAAGTGAAAGAGAGACCAACCTGAATGTTTTCTGAATAAACGAAATGATGATCAGGTGTAAGTGGTAAAAGAAACTCTTTATGGAAAAGGTTCTTCGATAGATTGCCTGGATTGGAGTAGTAGCAAAACTTCCATTTTTTTTTAGGAGGTAGGGCTAAAGGGAAGGGTAGTTAATTTGGTTAGTAAGGACCTTATTTCCCAGGTGGAACGTGGGCGCACTAACGGTAGACAGAGAAGCAATGACAACAGCAAGGCGTCCATAGTTCAAAGCCCTCTGAGAGGAGATAAATGGGTAGCCCAGTAAGAAATCCACGAGATCAGAGAATGAGTCGGAACCAGGTTCTCAACAAGAAAGTAAGTGCAAAATCCAGTAAGAAATCCTTAATACAAAAATGGTTCAGGCGCCAGGTAATCATCAAGGAAAAAGGTACCAAAAAGGGGTAAATTCAAAAGCAGGGTCAAGTTACCAGAGCCAGGGTTGAGAATCACAGGAGACATCCAATTTGGAACCGAATTAGCAGAGCAAGGGATCGGGAACCAGGAAAGCACTGCAGAACGTAGAGGAAACACGAAACGTAGAAACTTCAGTCAGAAGCATTAGCCGATTGAATTGTACGTGTATTCAAGCATCTCTGCTAAATGCCTCCTTTGATGACGTGATAGTGCGTGGGGTCAGAAGGGCCGTGTGGTCATGGCAACCGAAGGGGGCATGATCGCACATTAAGGCCGGGCCGATTGAAACCGCAATGGTCTTGAAGATGCCATGGCAACCGCCAGCGTCTAGCGCCGGTCGTCTGTGCCCTCCGCTTCTGCACACGGCGGTGAGGGATGGCGGGAACCGTGACAGTATGTAAACAGTATGCACCAGACAATGATGTAAAGAGGGGGTTCAGGGGAGCATCAGCCCCTCCACCTTGCCACGCCCCACTGAGCGTGATACCAGGAAGCCAGAAACCCCTCAACCTGCACTGTCTGCCTCCTGATCCCTCTGCACCCACCCCCTCCTGCCCTGGCTCTCTTTCCTGCATGCTACCACTCCCTTGAACCCTCAACTAAAATTACATATCCAAAATTGCAACACAAAATACAATTTTGTGCTTCAAAAAGTCATTTCGTAAGAAACTAAATGTTCTGTTCCTTGATCCGGTGTTCTAGAGCGGATGAGAGGGGATGTCTTTCATAACAAGATGGCGGAACCATACGCACCTTCCTTGTGGCGTGCTGGGGGTAGCCACAGTGTTCAGGGAGGTGTTGTTGAGCCCACACCATCTGGGATAGAATAAGTACTGGAGGCCTTTTTCCAGACATTGCCATAATGGTAATGCCTGGCTATACGATGGCAACAGCTGGAAAATGGTGCTAGCGCCTGGGCATATTATAACAGCGCCTGGCAAATGGGCATCTGATGCTTTACCAGTACTTGATGCAACAGGAATTCACTGCAATGGCCAGATGCGCTCCACATACTGCTAATACATCAAGTGGCTGAAGGTACACTTAGTTAAGACAGCAGGTAGGTGGGAGTGATGGCAAACGGGAATGGCGGTCAGGTGAAGCTAATGGAAGGTGACTGGGGGTGAAAGTTGAAAGAGGAGTTTATAGAATAGAAAAGAGAGAGTGAATGGGATCCGAAGATAGGTACATTGATATTGCCACACTATTTTTACTGCTTCCCTTTTGCCCGGTACTGTTTTTTAAAAGCATGATTATAGTATTATGTTGAAAAAAGGTACACAACTTTTGTTCTTAGGGCATTATTAATTGGGATTCATCTCTCGGGCTCTTGTTCAAGGGACTGCAGTATACCATTTTTATTTTTCTACCTTTGGCTATAGTTTTCCTTATGGAGATAGTGAAGTGGATGGAAGCTGAATTGAGTAGCCAATGGAAAGTGAAAGTAATGAGGGAGTTTATGAAAGTAAACAAAGAAGCAGATGGAAGAAGAGAGCAGAAAACTTTGGAAGGGGTCCTGGAGAGCATTGGATTTTGGAAGTGAGGAGGTGATGGAAGGAAAGAGCAAATTGAGTGATCCTTTCTGTCAGCAAAGCCTGAAAGGTGACCACGTTGTTGCCAGCAAGAGTCATATGCCTAAACACTGAACTGCAATAGTAAAAAAAGACAACATAAAAAACGTGTAACATTGGTTGCACTTATGACAACCATTTACTATTCATGCCATAAGCTCCATACCCAGGCCGAGCTTTCCCCGGGCCATCTGTCCGTCCGTCATGCCCTTTGCCTTAAACCTGAAACAGAGTCTAATCCTAACAAGTATCTTTACCAGCCATTCAAGTAGTCTTGTGGGCACATGTGCCACCTTTGGTCCTAACAACCTGGTTTTGAACCCAGGCTTCTGCACCTTTTAAACCAGTCTAACAGACTAAAGAAATCGAAGGGTGCGATTGCATTTTTCTGGAAAGTAATTTTTGCTGTATTACGGATCTGGGAAATCTGCTCAATGGCAACACTTTGCTTAGGGTACTCGTAAACTCCCACACCCACACACAATGGAAGTTGGGCCCCAATGATCACAAACCTGGCCCACCCAAGGACATGATTTCAAATTCTGTTCATGCCCTATCGTTAGTGGAAAGAGGCCAGAGCTCTAGTGAGGGGCAGGAACTATGCCTTCAGTAAGGAACAGGGGTGGGTCTCGTGTGAGGAGGAGGCATACGCAGGCTCGACTGGCCCATAGAGAAATAGGCCAATGACCGAACCAAAAACTCAAAATGCTACTTTGGGCCCGTTTTTTGGGCCAATGTGGGCCAGTTTTGTGGGCACTATGGGCTAGGTTGGTAGGTTACTTCACCATGCAGCTAGTAGCTTTGACCAGTGTTACTGAATAAATAATCCTTAAATGCACAATTGGCATCATATTTTATCAAAAATCTTCCCCTTGGGTACTACTCAAAAGGTCTGTCACAAAAGGAATGAATTTCCATTTGCAACTGTGAGCCACTTTTTCATTGGTGCCCGAGACAATTCTATGCCCGAGACAATTCTATGCCCCAGACCGACACTGAGTGCAGGGTTTATACAAGAAACAGAGCCTCAAGTGAAGAGCATGGAGGGACTTCGGGTGAGGAGCAGAAATGGATATCAGGTGAGGAGATGGATTTGTCTCAGGTGAGGAGGGGCATAGGTGTAATTTTAGGGGAGGACAGGGGCGTTTGTCCCCCCCAACTTTCATGGCACACCATTTTGTCCCCATTCATTTGGCTGGGACACCTTTTGTTCAGATGTCATGCCCCCTCTCAACATTTTCAGCAACGTTACTCCACTGAGGATGGGGATTGGCAGTGATGTAATTTAGAGTCAACAGGGGTCACACTTGCGACCCCTGAGGTCTCCCTTGCTACCTCTAAAAGAAATATAAATAAAACCTTTTCTTTTTTTTGGTACAAATTGAAGCTCCTGGGCTGCGGCCATTGCCATGTGGCTCTTTGTTTCTAGTGTGGCTGGCTTTTTTGATCAGGCTTTTTAAAAAAAAAAATACAGGGCGTTTCACAAGTGTAACACTTTGAGCAGTGACCCTAAATAAGAAAGAATAGGAATAACAACTAACTTGTCATTCTGGAATTCTATACAATCATTTCTAGACTCATTAATGATTTATTTCAGGTACACTTCAGGGGGTTAGTCACTGATTTAGTCTGTTCTTAAACACCTCAAATTCACAATGCAGACAAAATACTCCAAAAAGCATTAAGAATAGAATAAGCATCCATTTCGGATTATGTATTTTGCTTTTCGCAAGTTGCAGTTATAGCATGTTTTTTTTCTGCTGATACATATGGTGATCCATTCTTGTAAAAATGTTTATCACGGTACAGTGATATTGTAACCATATTTTTCATATGGTTAGGAGCAATGCTATGTGATGCCACTTCCTGTTTTGTCAAGGGGTAAAAGGTCGTGTTCCATCACTTTCCGTGATGTCACTTCGAGGTGGGGTAAAATGACATCCCTTCCTGTGATGTCAACAGAGGTCAAGGGCCATGTGATTTCACTTCTGCTACCTTAGGCATTTTGGTGAAATGACGTCCCTGGGGATTGGCCTTGAGTGATGAGCAGAGATGGACAAAGGCGAAAGGCAGTGATGAGCCCAGGTTGATGAGCTGGGGTGAACCTTTAGTGAGCAATGGAGTTGGGCCTCATCTGCAAACCAGGTAATAAGTATCCAGTGAAGAGTGGGTGAGGACACAGCATTGGACTCATGCCAGGAGCAAGGATGGACCTTGGTGGCAAAAAGGGATGCGCCGCAGCTTAGGAGAAAGGGTTAGCTTGAGGTGAATAGCAGGGATAGGCTCTGGTGAAGAGAGGGAGGGGCCTTGGGTGAGGAGCATTGATGGGCTGCTGCTGAGGAACATGGATGGGCCTTGAATGTGGAGCAAGGATTGACCTCAGGTGAGGAGCAAGGATGGGCCTCAAGTGAGTAGCAGGGTCAGTTTTCAAGTGACCCACATGAATGGGCCTCATGTGAGGAGCAGGGATTGGCCTCGGTGAGGAGAAGAAGTGGGCCTTAAGTTAGGAACAGTGATGAGCCCTGGGTGCAGAACAAGTTGTCAATCTCAGGTGGGTTGGTTAAGTTACCTTTAGCCGGCGATAGTAGCGAAGCAGTGTCTCTCATGTGCTATGTAATGAGATCAGTGCCAGAAGCACGGGCATCATTGGAATAAAACGCTATGCACCGTAACTAGGCATTATACATTACTTGATATAATATATAGTCAGATAAAATGTGATGCCGTTAAGGCTAATGCCTCACCCTGCAGTTGAGTATGGTGCAGAGTGAGGGGCTTACATGGGACATAATGTGCTTGCGACGTTGTAAGGCCGATCTGGCCCTGCTCCTGCAGATCAGCCACTGACATTTTGTGCATCTACATCTTCTCCCGAAGTCCTGTGCGGAAGCGTGCTCTTCCATCTTCCCCCTAAAGATGTGTGCTGTTCCATCTAAGCACTGAAGTTGCGTGCGCCTACATCTCACCCCATTTAGTTGTGTTCTTATGTCTTACCGCCTGAATGATCGTGCTCCTTGCTGTCATCCCTGGGTCGCTTTGTCCAACATATTTTTTCTCTAACACACTTCATGCCCGAGTCCAGCATCTAAGCACCGGACCAGGTATCGAACCTGTGCTACTCCGCATTGTCTTGTTTCCAAGTCAAATGCATTGCCCCTGAGCTATGCTCCTGGCCCAGTGATACAGTGAGCTCCCGCACTTCACCTTTTAAGCAGTGTGTAACCACCTCGTACCCTCTGCTAGAGATGAAGCTTATACCTTTCAACCTTGAGTAAAAGCACTCATATTCTTCAACCCTGAGCAGTATGTAGCTACCAATGACCCCGAAGCAGCCTCTTCCCTCCGCTTATGCTCTGTTACCCTCTGAACTGTGAAACACTGAGCAGCTACCTCTAGCCCTTTACACAGTGGGCTCCTCCTTTGACTCGCTCACTATGTGTTTGCAAAGATCCAAAGAAGTCCCATATTAGGGGCGAGAAGCTCATATATTTCTTTTTTTAGTTTTGCATATTAGCTCATAAGCCGAAACTATTGCATTGGAGTACAGCTAGGAGAGAGATGGCATGTGAGGGGGGACACACAGCTCATGGGCGTTGTTTGGTTCTTCTTTACTAACTCATTGACTACCCATGACCATTGTAATCCCTATTGCCATACCCTCCAACTACCTGCCTCCTGCCCACCCAAAGAACGTCCTGCTGGAATCTCTTTGAGCTAGCTCTATCAAGCAGTAACATCCAACTTTGACCTCCCAGTGCTATTTCTAAGCAGTCTGCTGAGAGCGAAAGGATTAATTGCAGCTTTAGATACACGCCTGATGTAATAGAAATGTCTCAAGCAGGCGTGCCATCAGTCAGTTGGTTTATATCTGTTCCTTGCACTGAAGTGCTGTTAAAAACAAGCATTGACACCAGTGTATGCTTGTGTATAGGTCTTACGTCGGGATTTGCCAAGCACTGCTATCATATGCTAAGGCAATTACACCATTTGCCAGCTGTTACCATTTTAAGGGCAGGTAGTAGCATTATGCATGGCAGCGCCTGGCAAAGGCCTAAACCATGCCTACACAAACGCAAAACACTATTGACTTTGCAAATGTTTGTTTTGATACCTTTTGGTACTTGTAGTAATTGACAACTCCATTACTAATGAGAACAGAAGGCAAAGGGAATGATCTCTGCTCAGTCCTGTACATGGCCTCTATCCAAAAGCCATCAAAGCACCTGTCGCTAGTCCTGGCTGGGTTTAAGAACTGTGCAGCCTAACTGGGCCTTATACCTGGGCAGGTCAGGGTGAGACCAGAGATGACTGGCAGCCTCACTGGGCCTTGCACCTTAACAAGGTAGAACGAAGCCAGAGGGGACTGTCAGGCTAACTGACCTGGCTCCCCTACAAGGTAGTGAAAGACCACAGATGACTGGCTGCTCCTCTGGACCTGCATAATGGCAAGACAGGGTGAAGACAGATGCGGCTGTCAGCCTAACGGGGACTTTTACCTGCCAGAGATGGCTGGCAGACTAATCAAGTGCAGGAAGTAGATTCTCAAATTTACCACCTCCGTTGTTATATGGTGGTGCAGTAGAAATGTTACAGACATGGTTTATTGTCTTAGTGGTAATGCGGCCCAGTAACCTGTATACAGTGGTTGCGGCATTATGTTTTGCAGTTTTGTGGCATAGTAACCGACATGAATAACTATTAACCATCTGAGTAGTACTCATTGTAACCACCTGAAAGGATGACAGACTGAGTAGGCCTGGGTATTCAAACATGTGACCTTCAGATTACACACAACTCTCAGCAGGAAGGATGCATCCCGGTGAACTAGTGTTAACAGAGATTAACAATAAGGAAATAAATAATGTAACAGTACTGTTGAGAGGCAGATGAATACCTCATCCATAGCTTGTGCCCCTCCCCCAGCTCAATACCACCCAGGTGTGAAACGTTACTCACTAAGACAGCCGTACCTCCCTTATCCCAGGCATGTACAGCAGGAGATGGACAGGATCTAAGCCTAAGAAAGCACGAGTAACCAAACTAACGTTGTGACAATACATGTGCATGCATTAGACACAAAGCAAATGTACACTCAACATATAAAATGCCAACACTAGGTAACATATGCAGTTATACATGAACAATATTAAAATAACATCCATAAAACATTAAGAATACTTACATAAGCAATGTATAAGCTGAATACAACATGAATTACACACAAATATATCTCACTAACATAGAAACGCAACAGTAATGGGCAGCTATCCTTTCCAAAATGGAAGCCACAGCATGCTCCTGATTAATCAAAAGTCCTGAAGGCTTCACGAGAACTCAAAATGCTGAAGTCATAAAAATAAAGATCTGTACACAGCTCAGGAAGAAGCTGGCAACCACAGTCCAGGTTACCACGAAATAAGGGAGGGTAAGAACGGTGCAGTGAAAGTACAAGATAACAATTCCCAGGCCGCAATGAGGATACTCACAGATGAATTTAAGTTTTATAAGAGTACAACCAGCCTTTGTAAGTCAGATGCAGGACAACTATAAGCCAAAAGACGCCGTGAAGAATAATTCAAGAGTGTCCCCAGTGGCAATAGAAAACATAACACTTGCATCCATACTAGCTGAATTCCAATAAATGATGGGTGAAATTAGTCCCATCACACGTGACCCATAATTGGAGAACACTATCTATTCATTAGCAACACACACTGATAGGACACCTGTCTTACTCCTTACACGTGTCTCCAGATGCGAGACACCACACAAGGCCAAATACAAAGAGATCACCCTGGGCTCATGGCCTTGTAATGAGGGATGGTATCTTTTTTAATTGAAAGGAAAGCAGTCCGTGGACCTCTCTTCCCCTACTCCTGTCTGGCTCATGCCTTGAAGACCTGTCAGTTGTCCAGGGTTGGTTAGTACGAAACCAACCAATGAAAATCTCTAATGTTACACCACCCTACATGAAGGGGGATTAGCAATCTGTACAGGAGCAGGAGGGACAGCACCAGCAGCATAAAGGGGAGTAGAGATGGGTATCTCTAAGAAGGTGGAAGGGATATATTGGTGAAGGTGATGAGTGGAATGTATAGGACGTGTCCCGTTGGGAGACTAGATTTTTAAGAAAGAGATGATGAAGGTGATGGCAGTAATGATACTATGTTGGACAATGAAGAGAGAGAGGAAAGCAGAGAGGAAGAGTCTGCACAAGTGCCTTCCACAAGCATGTGGATAGGGTAAGAGCTAATGTGGTTAGATTTGCAAGAACTGGTGAGGAGGCCAGAGCCCGTTGAATATCCCAGACACCCGAAGATGCGATCAAACAGTTTAGAGGAGAGAACGCTGTACATGAATAGATTGAGGAATTTACCAGTATGCAAGAGAATTAGTATGACAGATGTTGTGACAAAGACAAAGGGTGCAGCTGCACTCGGACAGAGCGCTGGGTTTACATAATTCCCCTTATTGGAGAAAGGGGAGGACTGCTGCAATACATCCCGTGGACACAAATAATGTAATTTGTAAATTGCCATCACTTACATCAGGGGTGGGTAAATGGATCTATGAATTAGAGAGAATGAGAATTGTGATGCCCTTAGCAGTAGGTGACATAAAAAGCCTGCTTTCTGCTATATTAGGGGAAAATCAGACAACATTTGAAAGCGAGCTGGATATCCTGGGGTGATAGCACAAAATACTAACCTTGACAGAGCACCTTTTTACAATTGTCGAGCTGATGTATGGAGAGCACTTAGGGTTCAGTACCCAGACTTGTCAGACATGAGCACAATTATGACTCATATAATGAGAGCAGATGAAGATTCAATGGCTTATATTCAGGAAAAATTGTGGTTACAAATTAGAGAACCATGGGACATAACATAACTATTTCTTATATTTTATGTCAGGGGCTTCCCAAGGAAGTGCAAAGACAATTGATTGTGGGAATGGAAGTGAAGCCATGCGCAGAGATACAAATGACAATTGTTCACCGCTGTTGGTTAAAACAAGAGAAAGACAGAAAGAAAGTTAAGGATCGGAAGATTGACAAATCAAAGTTAGATCAGAAGAATTGTTGAAATGTTGAGTGGAAAGAACAGTATTGACAAGCAGAGGAGAACATTTTAATCCACAAGGGACACCCCAGGTACATCCAGCAGTGAATGGAAATGTTGCAGGAAGAGGAGAGTATAATGATTTTCCATGAGGGTGAGGGTTTGCACCCAGAGGCAGAGGGTTTGGATTCCAAGCTCCACAAGAAGGAGGGTTTAATGGGGGGAAACCTAGATTCGGAGGACAGCCACAGCAATGTTGGACATGTGGGAAAATGGGCACATTTCACATGTATGCAGAAGTTCGGGAGGGATAAAACGGAACTACTGTCAAGCAGCAGACACAAGAGGCTGGACAGCATGCCCCCACCATATAGCGTAGAGCCACATGAATGTTATGCCCAAGATCACACTCAGTATCAGGCACAAGCGCCATCAATACAACAGACACAAAAAGGGATGCCACCCCGAACACAGCAATACCAATGCAGATATAGGCACTTGCACAACAGAATGCAGTGACACCATGGAATGCAAACATATTGCCACTGTAGAATAGGGGATGTGACAGTAGTGGGAGGGAACCCTTTCACTGGCACAGGACTGGACATGTATCCACAATAAGGCAGCCTACAGAAACACTTAATGTGTTCCATCCCATTGATTACACCAAACCTAAAAGAGGGTGTTTCACAACCAAGTTCCCGGGGATCCCGTACTCAGGTGGCCAGGGAAAGGAAATTGCTTTTGGATCCCGACCCTGGGGGTGTACACTTGAAGGAGGATCGCCTGGGTAGGGACTCCTCAGGAGTGGGGGAGAAACACCCAATGGTGAGACATGGTATCCCTCTTTTTCCACAACCCATCTAACCCCTATCCCTGTTTATTTTATGGGAAACTACAACTCCCATAATTCCTCCCCACTTTGTCTTGACAAAGGTACTGCACCAAGGAAGATGAGGAATGAGGTCATAAGGATATTCTTCCCTTGATTTTCATTGGCCTTGTCCCTGTAATGAAGCCAAGCAGAGCCAGGCACATAGACATATAATGTACAGAGAAAGCTGAACGCAGAACACGGAGGAGCTCCAGACTCCAGGGCCCAACAGGAGCCACTGTATACACAGAACCACTTATTCGGAACCAGAACCCCACAGGGGGTGCCAGACCGAAAATCATAGCCTTGAGAAGGACCTACGGGTCGAAACACGTGTCGTTGACCACATGGGGCAATAAGAACCCTGTCTGTACCTACTAAGGGTGTTTATAACCCAAGAAAATCAACAAACCATGTCACAATCCAGCACTAAAAATGCAAAACTGTGTGGAAAAAACATTATTTTGTATATTCAACTAAGACAAGGTATCCAGGTTTCCTTCCTTTTCTCTACCAAACAAAGGAGGTGTGGGCTGCACCTCAACCCTAACCTGTGATCTTGCTGTAACACTAGCAAATAAGGAACCCCAATACTAGAGCTCAGCGAGGTTGGTTCCAGCCTAGAGCCCGCGCTACACCCCCTTTTCTAATAATGTACACCTGCACTTGTTTACACTCCCTGTAAAAATAAAAGGTGACGCACACAGGCAAACCTGGAGGCAGGCTGGGTACGAGAAGGAACAGCTCTTCCAAGGCTGATGTGAACCAGGCTGTGGGAGTTGGAAGGCCAAAGGGCTGATCAACCGTTGAGAGGATCGAGAGAAAGCCAGGCAAGATTTCAAAGCTTTCAGGACACCAAGACTGTTTGAAAAGCAAGGAAAGAAACCTTCAAGATGCCAGAAAATGCCCCGCGACCCTCCCGGGTGAACAGCAGAGTTGGGAAGGAGCAGAGGAGGCATTGGTAATAGCCTTGAGCTGTGGAGAAAAGATTTGTAAAATTATTTAACACAACCAGTGAGTTTTCGAGGGCAACAAAAGTCTGGTTGATGTAAAAGGGAAAGTGACTGTGATTTTAAAGTTGAAGGTTGCGCGTGTGCTGATAAAACGCGAATGAAGAAAACTATTATTAAAAGAAAAGGAAACAAAGTAGTAGAGTGGTCTTGCAAGAGGAAGTCACACATTCGAAAGTCTTTGTGAAATGTTATGAACTTTTGAAAGATATTACAAGCGGAGATCAAAGGAAATAAAGTTGAATATATGTGAATTGGGAAATATGCCAAGTGGGCAAAGGTAAAATATAAGAACTTTGGGAAAGGCCAACAAGGCAAGTGAAGGGGAATAAGAACTACAAGTACCAAAGAATCCAAAGCAAAATATAGGAACAACAAGTACCAAGAAGCATTGGTGGGAAAGAAATACCAAGAGGTGTTGGTTTTACACACAAAGCTTTGAACAGGTCAAGAGGGCAGACCAAAAAGAGTGAGAATTATAAGTACCAAGAAGTATTGGTGTCACAAGATGAGTATGGATTGTGAATTGAAGGAATATTGAAAGAGAGGTCGAAGTGGTCATGCAGAGGTCTATGTAAATTCCTTGCAGTTTCGAAAGTCTTTGGCAGTGAAATATATTTTAGATAAAACGTGGGCAAGGCAACCCCCACGAAGAACAAGACAGGCTCGAGCCCGGCAGAGGGAAGCCTGCACAAAACTGTGAGAAATTGAGAGCATATGAACTGAGTATTGATGGCAAGGCGGGTGAAGCCTAAGGAAGTGATTGAACTACCAGAAGTTGAAAGCCTAAGATTGAATTGTTGAACTGTACCAGTAAGCCAAAGTGTGCAAGACTGATAGAACTGTGCCATCCACCCATCCTTTGTTTAGTAAGAGACTCTGTAGACCCCATGTTTTATGTGTATATGCCAAATGTAAACTGCTATCCCATGTTTTATGAACTATGTACCCAACTTTCAAAATGAGCCTTTGCAACTGCCAGAAACCTAATACAATATATATTAACACCGCCACTAAGACATGTCTATCACGGTACTCTCTCACTATCCTTAACACTGTCACCGTCACACAATAGCACAGCCTTGAGAAAGACCCTAGGTCTAAACACGTGTTGGCACTGTTGACATGCAAACAGCATAGAGTGTATATGCAACTGTACACAATCATGTCTGCCAAATCCTGACAACTATTGTAATCAAACCAAGAAACCAATAAAATCGACCAACCTCAAGTTTACAAAAGTGTCCAGATTATTGGAGACCTAACATATGGTAATAATATACCAACTGGCAACCGCCATATCCAGCGTCACGGTAACCGAGGTTCCAGAACCAACTTTCCAAGTTCATAACCCCTGGGACTTCATGAGCTCTGTCCCACTGGAACTCCAATTACAGGCTGCAGGATTTAAACCACGTAATTATAATGATAATGATGTGTCATTTATATAGTGTCTTAATCCAAAGCGCTTTTCAGAGCACATATTTACATACAATATCACCCACCGAAGTTAAAAATAGAAAAAACAGATCAGTGCAGCGGTCCACAGTTCCTATCAGCTCCCACCTTCCTAGAGTCAGAGTTTGCCTCGATCAAGGAGGAAATTATTCTCGTTTTATATCTGTGAATCAAGGACTCGGCCAAGGCTGTGTTTTAGCGCTGTTGTTATTGAACTGTTTTATTTTATGATCTGAAGTGCTTCTTGGAGCCAGTTAAGGCCTGTCCGCCATGATTGGGTTTCTTAAGAGTTCAGTATGTGGCATATGCAGATGATATGGTCTTGTCCGATCAGACCCCCTTTGGCCTGCAAAGGTCTCTAAACGTGCTGGCTGGATAGCTGGCTAACTTGCATGTAGAGATTCATGTTTTAAAAACAACAATATTGACCCTGAAGCCGGAGCACAGTAGAAAGATAAAAAAGGTATGCATGGTATCTAGGGCAGACAAAGATTGAGGTAGTTGAACATTTTAAATATCTGGGTGTCAACTTTTCATCTAAGCAACAGGATGAAGTATAATTGTTTTAAACTTTACAGCTGACAATAAAGGCTGTAGAGGCACAAATGAAAATGCTGTATATGCACTTTTGGTGCTTTTCTATTCTTCCCCTGTTGAGATTTTATAAATCTAAAATATTGCCTAGAGTAATTTATAGTGCCGAAAACCCAGCCTTCATGTGTGGAATGGTGTGGCAGAGAGTTTTTGGCTTGCCAACTGGAGTTCCTATCAGTGAGATTAGATAGGAACTAAGTCTCTTGTCAATACAATCTCTGGTTCAGTGGAGGGTACTGAAACAATTTTGTAAAATTTTAATTCCTCCTGCTAATAACTTATTTGATGACCTAGTTGTTGGCCTGAATGTACTGTGGTCAAACAAATGCTCACAGGTTCTTAATCATTGGTCACGTTTTTGCTATGGTAAACTATTGGTTGATTCTAATGTTGAGGAGCTAGTGCAGAACCCAAAGAAAACCAAACTAAGACTTGATCGGCAAGTTTGGATTGTAAATAGAGATTGCATTATGAAACACCAGCTGTTTTATCATTCACAGATGGAAGTGAAATCTTTTAACGTGATTTCTTCTTATTTTCTTCACTATCCTTCTTGTGATTTTAGAAATAATTTGATCAGGATGAAATTGAATCTATTTTTAACCAATGAAGTGATGTGTGATAGAAGTAAGATCTCTCGAGAGGAGATATTATGTTGGTTATGCAAAGCTTATATGGAGACTCTTAGGCATTTGGTTGTAGAGTGTGAAGTTCTGTCGCCAGTAAGATGTAATTGGCTATGTACATTTGGATACCAGCAGTCCAGCTTGCAAACTGATCACTTTTTGCTCAGAATCCTTGCGGCTCCACAGATAGCGCTGTCAATAGCTGATTTAGCATTTGTTAAAGCAATAATTGATTGCATGTTTTTTTTATTTTAAAATTGTAATATCAGATTGTTGTATTTGTACTTTTCTTGATGACATTACAGTATGTTTAATGTATGTGTTCTAACTGTTGGGAAAGGTTTTTATAAACTAAAAATCACAATAAAAAAAGTTTTAATTTCTTAACAAATCTTTACCAAAATGTCCAGTCTGGGCGATTACGGGGGGGCGGGGGAAGGGGGGTTGGCGCGCGTGACAAACATTTTCTTTTAAAAAATATCAGCCAACAACATCCTGCAAGTGAAAAGGTATTAGTCACTCATTTTAACTATAGGGCGGTGCCCGCCACCCTATAATGTGTATGTTTATATATGCATATCTTATTTTTTTTTTATCGAGTGTTTGGGACTGAGGCTGAGCCATTGCTACACTGCTACCTAGCCCAATTCTAGGTGACTTTCCAGGGGGCCACCAGCAAAGGAGCCCTAGTGGGCACCTTGTTCTCCCTAAAAACATCAAATCTACCCAATCGCAGGGGAATGTTGTAACAAAAAGGCACTTTGCAGGGAACACCATTAATCCTTTCACCAGCCCCGACCCAATGGATTACAAGGATCTGAATAACCAGAAAAGATTCCATTTAACCTATGAGATAGCCTTCAAATGAGCTAACAGGACACATCACTCCTTTCTAGTCAGCCTGTGCAGAGCTGAGATTGCAAGCAGCATTGCTTTAAACGCATGTATGCAATAATACTCGCGGCAGTGAGAACTGTCATTAATGAATGCTGTTTGAACCCTCCCTGTTACCCAAGTGCCTTAGTTTGAGCTCCTGTTTGACCATAGCCTTGATATGCTGAAACAAGTTGCCGTGTGGGTTAAGGCTGGGTTTTCTATCTCAGGACTGTGAAAGGTCTGCACCCCATATGTCAGCCATCTATGCAAAGCTGCGTGGGTGTCTAACATAGAAACGGCATCTGGTACTGAACGCTGCTGCCCAAATGATGCAACTTGCTGTTGTACAAAGAGTAGTTACCCCCAGCCGAATGCCTGTGGTGGATGCACCTTTCCGAATCCAAGGTGTCTAATCCAACCGTAGGAGTTTAGCCTACTTGAGTGCGGTTGCAGAGATGCAGACAGCTCTACCCTTTCAGGTAAAATGTACACCGACTGTGCACCTATTCGGGACTCGTAGTGAGGCCCACTTTAGTTTCCTTTCCTGGCTGGCTCTCCTCTCTTGATAGTAATACTATTAATGTATACATACGTTTGCTTGCTGCTGTCTTAAGATCGGCTGTCATTCTGTAACATTCCAAGTGTGTGCGTGCGTGCGTGCGTGCGCGCGCGCGCAGTCTCCCCGTCTGTCTTGGTGGGCGAGAGTCCAAATAGAATGAGCTATCTCTTCCCCTTACTTTGCGTTAAACCCCTTGTTGTATGTTGAGTACTTCCGGGGCGTGATGGTAGACTGGATGGGTAACTGAATGCATTACCCAATGCCTACCCTGGCGGGAGGAGATGGTGATTAGCAGAGACACCGGCATCTCTCTGTATATGGTTCTTGTGCAGATGCTGCGCCGTCTTTGTAGCGCCCTCACTGGATGTATTATTTAATCTATAGTTTAATCCTTCTGGAGCTGTGGATTTAAGGACACAGGACGTCGTGTATACATTTCCTTGAGGGGAGTTTTCACTGTGAAGGCAATGAAGGTGACGAACGGAGACCCGAAGGGAAATGGAGGAGGCACCCCGATAACCGGGGCAGGGGCCTTCCTCCTTCCGCTCTCTCGTCCCTCCCCCCGCGGGGGCAGGGGAGAGGGCGGCAAGAGACAGGAAAAGAGCGCCAAGCGCTGCAAAAGCCCGCGAAGGGCAACAAAAGAAAGGGGAGGAGCTTGGGAGTCATAAGCGGCAGGCGCCCGGCACAGGAGCACTTGCAGCTCTTCCAGCAGCCGGGCGCCCGCCAAGCATGAGAGGATTTTCGTTTCGAGTGGAGGACTTCGTTTGCCGTGCAGTTCCTGATCCAGTTTGGGCTGAGCAAGAGGCCATGCAGAGTTCCCGACCCAGAAGAAGAGGGTTCCGGCGATGGTGTGCCTTGCAGCAACGAGGAACCTTGCGGCGGCCAGGAATGGGCGGCGGGTAAGGAGTAGGGTTAGGCGAGAGAGGTTTGCGGGGCTCGGTGCTGGGGGCCAGACGCTAGGTATTTCAATGGGTTATTATTATATTAGTATAGCCGGGCGGAGTGGCCGTAACCCAGGGGAAGGCAGGCGTTAGTGGTATAGTGGTGAGCATAGCTGCCTTCCAAGCAGTTGACCCGGATTCGATTCCCTGCCAATGCAGATCAAATCCTTAAATTGTTCAAAATGCATTTTTTGGAAATCAGACTCATGCTGAAAGCAAAGCTGACACACTTTCGCTGTCCATTAGTAGCGAGCAGCAGCGGAGTTGGGGGAGTAAAGGAAGGGGGCGGGCGGCGGCAGCCTGGCGTTGCCGTTTTCGGTGCCCGCATTAGTTTCTGACCGTGTCGAGGCGCGTGATGAGGTGCAGGATAGCTCAGCGGGACGTGCCATTAGAGCAAATCCAGCAGCACCACGCCTCGGATCCCACGTTAGGGAACAGAAAAAATCAACGTGTCTTTTGAAACAAGGGAATGTTAACTACTGTCGGGGATCAAGGAGGCCTTTTGAGCAGAATTCGATGGTGGTAAACGCGGTTGTATAGTAATAGTGATAACTCTGATGTAAGGAACACGGTGACAAATTCTAGATTTAAGGAATGGGTAAGTTACCATGAGCGTTGGTAGTAAAACCTGTAGGCGGCGGCACCGCACCATGTTTCTGGGGGTCGTTTTAAGTAACGCATGGGTTACGGGGCGATTTTGCATTCCGGACACTGCCATTACAAGGGAATACAAGCAAGCACATTGGGCAGAGCAGTAGCTCAAGGGAAGGGCTTCGGACTACAATGCTTCTGCTGTTATAAACTGGTGAGATAGCGCAGTGGGTTGAGCGACGGCGGATGAGTCCTGCATGTGATCTACAGGTCACAGGTCTGAACCCCGGCAAGTCCAATACCGCCTTTTATGCGCCCGATGTTGATGAATAAGTACCAACTTCGGTTGGGGGATGTGTTATTGTGGGGAGTTCCGGGGAGCGCCTTGACATTGGTTGTCGCACCGGGTGGTGGGGGCGCATTTATTCAAAGGGCAGCAAGGGGTTGAGGAGCTATGTTTAAAGCACAGCAGTTGGTTTCTTCGCTGCAATTGGTTGAGGGGGCGGCCATTGGTATAATGTGCTAGAATGTTGGGGGAGGACCGGATATCTGAGGAAAAGGTGCCCCGGCCAAAGGAATAGGGCAAAACGGTTTACGATGAAAGTGGGGGGGAGGTTAACACCCCTGTCACCCCCAAAAGGTACTCCGACGGGGGCAGCAATTTCCTGGGGGATCAAATGTAGATGTAAATGCCGGATGGGGGGGCACAACCCTTTCTTCGTTGCTACAGCCACCAGTGGCTCAACTGCTAAGTGCTTGGTCTTGGAATGCCGGGGACCTGAGTTCTAATCCAATGTCCGGAACAGCCTGGGCAATTTAAAAAAAAAAAAAAAAAAAAAAATGTAGGCAGCTCTTTTCGTTAATATAAGAAAGTCGTGCAGCATGTTTTTAATATGGATATGGGCGCAGTTAATGTTGGTGGTGCCAGTGGCCATGTCGGTTTGAGGTACAAAACCTTTTCGTTCGAGTGGGTTATGGTCGGAATTTAAGGCCGGTGGGACAAAAGCGAAGGTGGAGTGGGGTACAGAACCCCGTTTGTTTTGAGGTGGATATGGGTGAGGGAACAGCGGAAGGCTAGCACAAGGTGTAGGGGGCCACGGCGGTCGCATCACGACCGGGCCTTGTATAGCTAAGGGGAGGGTCTAGCAGGCATCGGACACTGCCGTTGCCGGCCCTATTATCACACATGCCTCAAGTCGCGCCATTGGAAAGGCGGGGAAGGCCGAGGCGGAATCGGTCAAGTACGCACGCGTGGCCCACAGGGGGCATAATGCACAGAGTAAATTGCGTGACTTGAACCCGGCGCAAGTTGCATAATGTCTAGATTAAGTGAAGGTGGCACGAAGGGCAGGAAGCGTGGCACGTCTCAGGCAACAGGTCTATACGGCAAGGCGGAGGCCTGCAAAAAATATGTCAAACAAGTGCAACAGTAGAAGGGAAGGGTGCGCTCACGCTGCCCTTTTTAAGCCAGGGATATGGAAATCGGGGACAACGCGGCTAGCGTGCAAGGGGTGTCACAAAAGAGCCTTACCTTACCTGTCTGGGGAATGAGTATCTTGGACACTGCGAGATCAATGGGTGAAGCATGGTGAAGTGACCCTTTCCTTGGGGGGGGGTGCGCAATATGGCACGGCCTGGTACAGTCGCTTTTGGGGAGCGTCACGTGGCAGGTATTTCAAAATGGCGCTAGGAGCATTAGTGCATGCCCCCTCTTTTCATTATGGGCGCGCCACGAGGTGGGCAGGGAAAACTGGCGCTAGGAGCCTTATGGCAGGACTCGGCGACAAGGGTGGTGAAGCGCCTCGAGGCAAGGTTTATATGGGCGCTATAAGCAGTACTGCATTACTCTTTTCATGGTAGGTGGAGTATGACGGAAGGGGCTATGAGCAGCATGGCATTAAGCCACCACGACACGTGGGGGCACCACAGGGAGGGTATCGCAAGCGGCATTATGGCAGGACACTTTACAGTGGGTTTGAGGGTGCTACGAGGGAAGGATTACGGAAGGGCGCTAGGGGTAGCAACACAGGACCCTTTCCATTATATGTGGGAATGCCACGAGGCCAGTAATACAAAGTGCGCGATAAGCAGTGTTGCAAACCTCTTTACACGGTGAGAGGGGTATAGATGTATGGCGCGATAAGCATGGCATCACGTTACCATGATAAGGGGGAGGGTATGACAGAGCGGCACTACGAGCATTGGGCCTGACTCTTTACAGTACCCAGGGGTACAGCTCTCTCTGTGCCGCCGTGCGCGGAGCCATGGTTAAAGTGGGCAGCGCCGGACCGAGGGGGATGTCCAACAGGGCAGCTGTGCACAGGGCCAACGGGGTACGAGTGGAGTACATATGCAGGGGTATCGAAGTTTGCAGGGTTCATTCCAAGGGACAGTTACGAACCGGAAGGGGATAAGGGGTCAATAAGGGAAGGGGCAAAAGCAGACGATTTTCAGGCAGCATGCCCAGGCTAGTCTCCCCCCCCCCCATTCAGTGGTAGTGAGAAGGTGCCTGACACTCAGAGGCGTCTAGGAGAAGACGCGGGCTCGCGCCCGGGTTGGCTGACCATTCCTCGTACATGTCACTAGAAACCGGCCCATCTGGTTGGTCGGGATCACGCAGGGTCACACGATTTGACATGAGTGGCAAGGCATTGCAAATTTGGAGGACATAAGAGTGAAGGTACCTAAATGAATAGGGCTAATCAGGGAGGTACAAAAGCGTAGAGGTGAGGTCAGCACAGGGGGAGCAGGCTGGACTTGGAAGCAAGATGACACAGAGCAACAAAAGTTTGATCCCATGTTAGCGCTTGGAAACCTCTGGGTATTAAGCGCATTAGAAAAAACCTATCCTCCTACCAACGTTCCAAATGATATAAAGCAGGTTAGGTGAGGATGGGAGAACAGGCCGGGGAGGCAATAAGGGCACGGAGGTAGACGGATACCCTTGTAGGCAACCATATCTGGGCAGATTCTAGTGGGCATGGGATGGGACATACCTGAATTGGCCAGGGGGTGAAGGTTGCTGGGGCACTCAAGCCAGTGGCTGATCCACCGAGGTCAATGCACAGGAGGGCATACTCTATAAAACAGGTTGTCCAGGTTGGGTCATGGTGGGGTACCTTAGCACCGCAGGGCCTGGTAGTTGCAAGGGCATTGATGCGGGGGAGAGGGCTCCGGCTAGCCAGTGGGCTGCAGAAGTGGTCCGGAAAGTTACTAGTACACAACGCAATATATTGGGCTTGCGCACATGGGTCGGTTCGGTGGAATCAATATAACACCACTAGTAGGTGGCAAAAGGTGGGATAAGTTTTGAACCAAAAGACAAGTCAGTATGTACAGTAGCTTCGTCTATAGACTCCACTACTCGGGAGTCGGACCAGCGCCTCTTGGGAGCCTACCACGGCAGGGGCGTCTGGTGGTGGCAACGAGGGCGCCGCTTCCTCGAACAAATGGCTTTCTCTCAGCCCGAAAACACCTGCAAGGGCAGGGAGGTATCAGGCACGGAGGGTTGAGAGAGTTGTGTCTACGAAGGAGATGGTTGGATAATGCAAGGAACGGAGTCGGACCAGCGCCTCTTGGGAGCCTAAAAACGGCAGGGGCGTCTGGGGTTGGCAACGAGGGCTCAGCCTCCTCGAACAAATGGCGCTCTCTCACCCCTAAAAAACACCTGCAGGGGCAGGGTGTTACCAGGCACGGAGTGTTGGGAGAGTTGTGCCTAGTAAGGAGATGGTTGGAAGAGAAGGAGCAGTTGGCTTCAGAGCAGTGGCAGAACCAGGAGCCGGTGGTGCGAGAGCAGGTCAAGGAGGATGGAAAGGTGGGGGGGGACTGAGGTACCCCAGGATCAGGCACAACTGGCAAAGGTGACATCCCTGGTCAAAGAAGGATAGAAGGACTGGCACCGGGCAGCAAGGTGTACACAGAACTTTCTAGAGTTACAAATTAGGAAAAGGGGGAGCCACGGTGGGCGGTAACCCACCGTTGGCGTGGCGGTGTTGTGGCGACCAATGAGAACAGAAAGACTCTGAATGAGCCATTGCTAAACCGGAAGGGGCTTCGCCCATTCTGGACCGCGCCTCCTGGGAGCCTAAACGGCGGGGGTGCCTGGCGGTAGCAATTGGGGCTCAGCTTCCCCCCAACAAACGGAGCTCCCCCAGTCCGCAAATACCTGCAGGAGCAGGCGGTTCTCAGACTCGAAGGTCTTGGGGGAGTTGGGCCTGCAATGGACATTGATAAAAAGGGGGAAGCAGGACGAGGAGCAGTCGCCGCATCTTTGGAGCTATTTTCAATATCTGTTTGCTGTGGTTATAGATATGTGTGAAAATAAATCTGCGGCCTTGTTATGCCAAACCAAAGGAAAACGTCTCATTCAGCACCTTACTGGAGGGGAAAGGAAAGGGGCTGGCAAGAATGAGTAATGGGTGATGCATATGGTATAGCTGATGGACAAATGCCCAGGTTATGAAGGTGACGAACGGAGACCCGAAGGGAAATGGAGGAGGCACCCCGATAACCGGGGCAGGGGCCTTCCTCCTTCCGCTCTCTCGTCCCTCCCCCCGCGGGGGCAGGGGAGAGGGCGGCAAGAGACAGGAAAAGAGCGCCAAGCGCTGCAAAAGCCCGCGAAGGGCAACAAAAGAAAGGGGAGGAGCTTGGGAGTCATAAGCGGCAGGCGCCCGGCACAGGAGCACTTGCAGCTCTTCCAGCAGCCGGGCGCCCGCCAAGCATGAGAGGATTTTCGTTTCCCACCCTCCCACCCTACAGCTGAGGCAGAGCCTGGACGTCGTTGTCGCAGGAGGACC
Organism: Ambystoma mexicanum; assembly: GCF_040938575.1. Taxonomy (NCBI): domain Eukaryota; kingdom Metazoa; phylum Chordata; class Amphibia; order Caudata; family Ambystomatidae; genus Ambystoma; species Ambystoma mexicanum. The sequence continues at coordinate 478,129,341 of NC_090934.1, forward strand.
AGGCGGTGTTGTGGCGACCAATGAGAACAGAAAGACTCCGAATGAGCCGTTGCTAAACCGGAAGGGGCTTCGCCCATTCTGGACCGCGCCTCCTGGGAGCCTAAACGGCGGGGGTGCCTGGCGGTAGCAATTGGGGCTCAGCTTCCCCCCAACAAACGGCGCTCCCCCAGTCCGCAAATACCTGCAGGGGCAGGCGGTTCTCAGACTCGAAGGTCTTGGGGGAGTTGGGCCTGCAATGGACATGGATAAAAAGGGGGAAGCAGGACGAGGAGCAGTCGCCGCATCTTTGGAGCTATTTTCAATATCTGTTTGCTGTGGTTATAGATATGTGTGAAAATAAATCTGCGGCCTTGTTATGCCAAACCAAAGGAAAACGTCTCATTCAGCACCTTACTGGAGGGGAAAGGAAAGGGGCTGGCAAGAATGAGTAATGGGTGATGCATATGGTATAGCTGATGGACAAATGCCCAGGTTATGAGGCCACCGTATATACTGGCCAATGCGATCACATTGACCACTATATACTCTTTTAGAAAAAGCAGGTGTGACGCTGGATTGGGCGAAAGATTATTTTAACAGGTTTCGTTAAAGTTTAAACTGTGTCCAGCACTGAAAGCATGACGTTATTGACATCTCAGTGCTACGAAAATGGATCCCAGGGGACACAGAGACCTGTTTTAAAAGTCATTTATCCACGTTAATGGGAGAAGCACATATCACGCCGTGTTCGGACTACATGCACAATACTACACTAAAACCAGCCGATGACAGGCAGGAATTGTATGGAAGAGTGACATGGGCACGACACTGTCAAGCGCATGTGAGGCACGGGAGAGGTCTTGGAAGGTGACAGTGTGCAGCATCCCGTCTCAGGCGTGTAAGAAGGGAATTCAGTCTCCCTCTGCACTCAATCACTTGAGCCGGCTCACACTGCTCACGAGTGCCAGAACTGGACCATTAAATGCATGGCCAACCGTGCGAGATGTACAGTCGCGCTCCAGCCCCACTGGGAAGGGATGGCCATGCCCATTTTAAAGCCCAGGTGCCCAGCTGAGAAGTGCTGATGTTGCCCCTTTATGAGTGGGGCAGCCCTGGTGAGAAGTGACAGTAGCTTCTCGCACTGAGCCTGTTTATAGCTGCTCAGGCGAGTGAACTCCATGGCCCTTTTGTTCTCGCATTCTATGATGACACTCCCAGCAGGTGTCAGCACCTTTTTCACACACGATCGCACAGTACTACCCAAAAATCATCATGCTCCGCATTCTTTATACTGAAAAAAACAGACTTTGCCTTTGTCTATGCTTGCCTCTAATGCAGGGCTGGGCAACTTCCGGCTCTCCGGGTGTTGTGGACTACAAATCCCATGACCACTCCACACTGACTATACTAGCTGGGGCTAACGGTAAATGTAGTGCAAAACACCTGGAGAGTCGAAGGGTGCCTGCCCCTGGTCTAATGGCAGTGTCTCGTGGCTGCTTTGGCAGTGATTAAACGTATAACCAAGAGGAGAATAAGTGAGTCAATTTCAGTGTGTGGGGGCGGGGGGATCCCCTGCTCGAGAAGTCGTAGGGAGGGCAAGAGTCTGTTTAGTCTTCATCTGATTAAGATGAAACATGCTTATTTTGTCCGTTGCAATTATTTTTTACATGAAGCCTCTTTGTAAGTGCAAGTTCTGCTGGGTACTGATTTGTTCTGTGAACCCATGCACTTTTTGCAAATATTTCACCGGGTATATAACAGTTCATTCCACAGTCGTGATGCGCTGAATTGCTATATAGGAATTATTATAAGCATTTACTCATTTAAACACACTAGAAAAGATGAAAGTCTGAGACTAGCACGCTCGTAAACACACCAGTGACATGTAGGTTACACACAGATCTCTGCAACCCACTGAGCTATTTTAGCGGCAACACGTGCACTGTGTGTTGGGAGTACAGTTGTCCAGGTCTGCGATCCAGCATGTGTTTTAAGTGTTTCCAATAATGTACATGCCACCGTGGTTTACCAGGCAACTTGCCAAGCCCCGCTGGCAAGTACTTTCATCCAAAAATTCTATGACTGGAGTTAGATTAGTAATTCGCACCCGCTGAAGGGCGCTCAGCCCATCAGGTGTGTGGAACAGCGGGTGTGAATACACATTCCCCGCCCGCTGTCCCAGATCCCCAATTCCCTTACCCACGCCCTCCTTCCATCCCCACTTAGCTGCAGGACCGGAGCGCTGTCTCCGGTCCCAGGGCTCCTCCCATCTCCCGTCCACACCTATAGCCATGGAAAGGGGACTTAGTCCATTTTCCATATGGCGGCAGTCATCTTTTTGTTGTTGTTTCTTTTTCCTCGGTAGATCAACTGTGCAAGCAGCACGAATCTCCCAAGGAAAAATAATGAAAGCCATTCACACCCTGGATGAACCCCCCGGATGCGAATGGCTTTCATGCTCGCTCAGGGGGGCAGACATGGCCAGTAACCGCCCACAGCTCGAGCTGAGGCCCTCGCTTCGCTCCGGCCTGCCTTAGCTCAGGCTGGTGGGTCATTACAGGCCATGTCCGCCCTCCTGAGCGGGCATGAATGCCATAATCATCCTATCCCAGAATATTGTGGCCAAATCTACTTAAAAGGGGAGCAGCTGAGAGTGATTGGAAATAATGCCCTACAGAGTCCAACAAAGAAATCTTCAACGTCACATCAAAAAAATACAAACAAGCCTTAATCCAAACGAAAAGTGCTACTTATAATGAGAGAATCGATAAAGCCAACTCAGGCACTAGGGAGCTCTTCAACATCCTGCGAGAACTTGAATCAGCAGCTCCACCCCAAGACAGCTGCCTTAAAGACGCTAGCTGGCGCTCAAACATCCAAAAGGCACTCCTCGACAAAATCGCCTTACTACAAATGAAAATGTGAACTAAAACAAGATCGTCTAACTCCCAACCATGCTCATCAAGACCGTGTACCTACACCATCTAACTCCATCACCCAGTTTGAGTTTACCCCGTCACAACCACAGAAGTAAAATCATCAAAAGCCTTAAGCCTTCCAGATGCCAAGGGGACATCTGCCCCACGTAGCTTGTCAAAGACTGCGCTGCTGAGCTTGCGCCTTTCATCACATCCTTCATCAGTACTTCATTCTCAACGGGCAACATACCAGCTAATCTAAAAGATGTCTGGGTCCTCCCACTCTTAAAGAACCCACTCTAGACCCCAACATTCCTACCAATTACCACCCTATCACGACAGTACCTTGTCTCCTCAAAATACTGGACAGAGCAGCTTATCTGCAAATCCCAAACCACATGGAATCCAAAAGCATCTTAGGTCTGCACCAATCTGGCTTCCACCCAGGACGGTACAGAACCAGCTCTCCTGGATTTAAAAATACAAATGGATGAGATTCAAGATAATGGTAATCTAACCCTCCTCCTTTTACTGGACCTTTCAGCAACTTTTGATTTAGTGAACCATAAAATACTCCGCAAACACCTCTCCTCCCCGGTGCACTTCTCAGCCAAAGCCATAACCTGAACAGAGTCCTTCTTAACTAACCCAACTATGACGGTCTTCTCCTGCTCTGCAGCAGCCCTACCCACCTCAGTCACTTGTATAGTCCCCCAAGGCTCCTGTGTCTCCCCGACATTACAATATTTTCACTAAGACTCTCTTCTACCTCCTCGATGATCTGGGTATCACCTATGCTAACTATGCAGATAATACCCAAATCCTCATCCTTATTACAGGTACCTATGATACTGATTCCAAGTCGTTAAACAAAATGTACCAAACAATCCAGGCCTGGATGGCACAGCATGGCCTATGCTTAAATGACAAGAAAACTGAGTTACTCCTTATAGACTCACAAAACCGACTAAACAAACTTTGTGGATCCTTTAAATCCTTCATTATTGACAGGAACATGATCACTGTTTCTAAAGAAGTAAAAACCCTGGGTGTCTACCTTGACTCCACTCAAACCTTAACCAGACAGGTTAATGCTACTGCATCTGCAGCAGCATACATCTCTAAACCTATCATTGCTTGCAGACCATTCCTGACCGCAGACAGCTGAATCACGCTTGCCAGAGCTCTTATCCTATCCAGGATAAACTATTGCAATGCCCTCGTTGCACACTCAAATACTCGCAGCATCAAAAAAAGTCAGGTGATCCAAAACAATGCTCTAAGAGCGTCTCTTTAGAGCCCCCAAAAAAACACATCTCCGCTGCCACATGGAATGTACACTATTCACGAACGCATTGTGAACAAAACCCTCTCCTTGACCCACAAATGCCTGGCCAACACCGCCCCTAAAAATGTATCCAATAAATTCCCCAAAACGCAATCCAGTAGACCCACTCAATCCGCCCATTTGCACCTACTCACCATCCCCGGATGCAAACGGCAGTAAGCTGGGGGTTGTAGCTTCCCTGTGGTGGCAACCAAACACTGGAAGGCCCTCCCGCTCCCATTAAGATCAGAAGCCTCCTTATGGTCCTTCCGGAAAGGCCTCAAAACCTGGCTTTTCACCCAAGAACTGCAAAAGTAGCTGTGCTCTCACAGCCTACCCAGGAAAAATGACCATGATCGGAACCTTAACCTTCTATATGCATATCTGAAGCGCTACGTATGTATGTACCATATTCTTTCTGTTAACAAGCGCCAGATGCCTCCGGGTCAGGTGCGCTATCCAAATGACAAAATAAATGAATACATAAATAAATAAATATAATGATCTCACTTTCATTTTCACGTTACCGTTTATTCAGGCTGTTTTTTTACAACCTCGCCTCTCTGCCACTCTCCCCATTCATGTTTTCTTCTCCTCTAACCAGGGTCAGACTGGGATGTAAATTTGTCCCGGGCACCAAGGAAAAAGTGGTCCTTGATAACAAACTATTTTTCCTGACAAAATGTAACGCAAATAGTGCATTTTGAAGTATTTTTGTCTAGTAGATTTTTCTAAAACCAGTACAGTAACTCAAACTGGCCCGCATGGGCCAAAAAAACAAGCCCACTTTGATGCAAAAAACGTGCCCGATCTAGAATGTTGGGCCGGCCCTTGGGGCATTGCCCTGTGGGCCAGTCCGATCCTGCCTACTTCTAACCAAAATCTGGTTACCCACGGAATTCACCTGGCTGAGGATGCCCGATGAGGCTGAAACATGTCTGGGGTTGCTTGTGGTCTTGTGTGGAAGGGAGGTGACCTAGCATTTCAGGCTGGACTACCCTTTTTGGGGTGGGACCAAGTCTGATTTGCATGTGGTATGGCTGGTTGCAAAAGAATGGACTGCTAAGTTGCTCAGAGAAACATCAGATGTTATGATTAATTAAAAACCTTCCAGCCGTGAACCTTGGGTTTTCCTCCAGGGATGGTGCATCTGTGACAGGCATGTGCCAGGTGACTCGCCAGGCACATGTCCCCCTGCTGGTTGGATTGGTGATTGCCACTGCTGAGCTCTGCTCTCTCGGGCAGTGCATGCAGGCCCTTGGGCACATTTTGAAATCGAGTACCCTCCAAAATGCATATTAGCTAGGCCTATATTTTGGGCTTTTGCAAAGTGAAACCGTCTGTGTTCTGATTCCACCAGTCATGTTGATGACTATGGACCCCATTATTCATTATGTGTATGACCCCGCGCCACCACGCTCCCCTTGAGACAGTGCAAGATTCCTTGATTACCTTGCAGGGGTAAAGGAGCCTTAATCTGCTGCTCCCTCCCCTATGTGCTCGTTTTGCGACAGAAAGCAGGTGAAGAGGCAGCTGCGTCTCTGCACTGGTTGTGAAATTAGTCTGCAGCACCACTGCGCATTCTGGGAGATAGAGATATAGAAAACCCATCTCCTTCCTGTCTTGGGATTCAATAACACAAAGACCAGAAGACGACTTCCTTCCAGAGTGGTGTGTGTATATCGTGACAATTTAGAAGTATAACTGGTTAGTATTAGAAGAAGGGCTCATTGCAGCGTTTACTGAGCTCTATGAAATCAATGGAGTGGACTAGTGACTCAGTGCAAAAGAGGTATGTTATATACCTTTGGTTGGTAGTAACAGTTACAAAAAAAGAACAGGCTGAATCATAAGCGAGAAACCATCACAAATGATTTCTGCTCCAGATTGAATTCCTGGATTGGCTATGAGTGAACAAGAAGGCTGGAGGAATACAGTATGATATGATGTTATTTATAGCGTGCCTGTACACAAGTGTTTCTAGGCGCGACAAGACAAGGAGGGGGAAACAGTAGGAGGACAAAACAACGATCTTACTAGGCCCTTGTGTCATTCAGGTCGGGGAAGAGGGGAGGGGAGAAGTGCCAAGAGGGGTGGTGGTGAGGAGAAGTGCAGGTGACTCAATAAGTGCTGCCAGAGGTGTGGCTCTTAAGTGCAAAGAGAAGGGACTGTAGGGTTACAGATTCAGACCCTTGAGTGCTGAGGGAGCCCAGAGGCAGTGAGAGAGCAACTAGACATGTAGGAGCCTGGGCCCGAGTTCAGGGGGGCGGCAGGTGACCAGTGTGCGAGCAGTCAGGGACATTAGCAGGGGAGAGGAAGAAAGAAAGTGGAAGTGAAAAGGAAGCTCTTGAGTTGCTTCCGTAACCGGAGGTGGTTCTGCTCAAGTTTGAGAGAGACAGGGAGGCTGTTCCAGAGGGAGGTCTCAGCCGAGGAAAGAGATCTGCCCCCCCTCCATTTCTCAGTACATGGCCGATGGCAGCTCATACCTTCCTCAAGAGGACCTTGCTTTTTGTGTGCCAATATCCCCCCTTAGCTTTCAACACTCGGGGGCTGGCTTTGGCCCTTTCCACTCCTGGCCGTTGCCTCCAGATGTTGTGCCCCAGGTCTCCGGTGATCTGGACACTCTCGGATTTGATTTTTGGATTCCCTTCCCATCCTGGTCCGTTTCGTGATGGTGTCCACCAGGATGCTTTTTGTATGTTAAAGACATTTAAAGACACTCGCCCCTCCTCACAAAGATATGTTTGACTTCCCATGTTATTGAAACATGTCCTTCCCCATTCTCCTGGTTCTTTTGGGGGGGGGATGTACCAAGGCCCTTACTTACCTGTCATTACATACAGCCCAGAGGTTTATGAAAATCAATGCATCTTTGTGGTATCTGATTGTTGTGTAACAAGTGATATCATAACGAGCACAGCATCTCTCTTTGGGTAGTTTATTATATAACCTTCTCACAAAGAACACTCCTCATCGTCCCTCTGCTTCTCTCAAGGATGGACTGCACGAATACAGCACCTACATAGGACTTCCAGAATCTCCTTTCAGAGAGTGCAAAGTGCTACTCCCAAACCGATTTCTGTAACTAGGTCAGAGAGAACCAGTGGCAGAGGCAGCTTTTGGTGCGGTAGGGGTATAATAGGGCACCAGTGGGAGGCTGGGGGGCACACGGGGCACCAGGGCAGAGCCTGTGAAGGGCACCCTCTGACTCCGCCACTGGTGAGAACATGCAACATCAGCACTATTCTGGCTACCAGTGAGATGCAGTACATATTTCACACCATTATGTGGAGGCCACAGTACTATCTTCGGCAAATGGCCGAATTCCATCCAGAACCCAGCTCAGTAATGCGACCCAAAGAGCAGTGTTGGACTGGGGCATACAATGGTCTCTGGCACCAATGGAAAAGTGGCCCACAGTTGCAAATAGCAATTCATTGTTTTTGTGACAGACTGTTTGAGTAGTATCCGAGGGGCAGTTTTTTGATCAAATGTGATGCAAATTGTATATTTTACAGAATATTTATTCAGTAACACTGGTCAAAACTACTAGCCGCATGGAGAAGTAACTTATCAAACTGGGCCACATGGGCCATAAAAGTGGCCCACTTTGACCAAAAACTGGCCAACGCTAGCATTTTGTGTTTTTGGTTCAGGCATTGCCCTATAGGCCAGGCCGACTCAGATCCGCCACTTCTGCCTCCCTGTCGGTGCCACCTGCAACAGAAAACACCTGAGAGTCTCCTCTTTTGGCCGGGGGAGGGGGAGGCAACATTATTTGCAGAAGGGATCGATTAGACCACTCACCTTACACTCTCAGTTGGCTAAAGCGTGGACCTTCCAACCCATTGAAATCCGACCCGTACAAGATGGATTTGCCTTTTGGAAAACGCTTGCAAATTCTGGCTGCTTACAAGCGAAGCCAAAGGTTACAAGCCCACGCGACTCAAAGAAAACATCAGAGTCCAGAACACTGCAAAGGCAATACCAAGGCAAACAAAAAATCAACTGGACAACTGGGCAAAATGTAGAAAAGCACAAAAACCGAATAGATGAAACGCAGAAGAGAAGAGCACCTGCCCATCTGATAGCACCCCCAGAGGGTTCTGCATGTACACACAATGGAGCTCATTTTCAATGAGCCCATAACTTAAACAGAATGCGCAAAAGCCTTGCGTAAGTAGGGCGTTTACGTATTTCGTTTAAGTCACGGATCCCGTTCAGGTGTTTCTATGGCGAGGAACGTCGGATCGTAACTTACTATATTCCACCGCCCCCTTCCTCTCTGCCATACAAATACTACAGCATTTCCACCGGCATGGGTTTTCTGGATTCCATTGTAAATCCATTGTAAATACTGGCAGGCAGCGTTTATATCATGTAATGATAGCTTACTAGTGGCGTGCTTTAAAATGCACTACTTTGCATTTTTCAAAACAAATTCTTGTAAGAGAAACCACAAGCCCCCGATAAAATGGTCTTTAATTCCTAGCAAGTTTTGTCCATTTACACTGGCCTAGTGCCCTGTACATGCTGCCACTGATTTTACTGGCCTAGTGCCCTGTACAATGCACATGCTGCCACTGATTTTACTGGCCTAGTGCCCTGTACAATGCACATGCTGCCACTGATTTTACTGGCCTAGTGCCCTGTACAATGCACATGCTGCCACTGATTTTACTGGTCTAGTGCCCTGTACAATGCACATGCTGCCACTGATTTTACTGGCCTAGTGCCCTGTACAATGCACATGCTGCCACTGATTTTACTGGCCTAGTGCCCTGTACAATGCACATGCTGCCACTGATTTTTCAAAATGTGCTTTTAGGAGGCCCCCCCAAGCCCCTTTCCAATGGTGTCTTTACAACCTATCAGATTCTGACATATTGTACTGGACAGTGGCGCAACACCATTGAGCTGTGCGGGCTCTAGGCCCCCTCACCCCCAACACACACTCCCCTATTGACATTTTGAGCTATGTTAACTCGACCTGGCTGACCGACAGAGCCGTGGCCGGACAGAACAGGACACAGATGTTAAACGGCACCTGGGCATCACTGTTAATAAAGGCCCTGCAATTACTAACATAAAGCATTTCACTGTTAGCACCTGCATTCATATGTTCATATGCATACATTTTTAGCCAATTAAAAGCGTGATGTTGGGTTAGTGCCTGCATGCCAGAGGAGTGATTGGAAGGGTGGGAGGGACATGAGACCACTCATTCGCACAGCAGTTCTTAAGTGGGTGATTTCAGATGCAAAGGGGAGAGTTAACTGCGTGTAACATTGAAGCTGCACTAGACTGGTAAAGAAGTTAGATGCCCCCACACAAGCAAGTTTTCCTCTCCCCTGCAGTCTTTGAAGTTAGTGTCTCTCCCAAAATTTGAAGGCTCGCCCCCTCCGATATCTGGTACTGGCCCAGAGTGCAATAAAAAGCACGGGTTGTGGTACATTTTTGCAACTATCCCTTAGCGCTGGCCGCGTCCCAAAGCGCTACACGAAAAAGGAGAAGACTTCACTAGAGAGAGGAGGAGAGGGGGCGCGGAGACCGGACACCCCCACACTTCGAAAATCGCACTGAAAGCACTTCGGTACCACGTATGAAGCCGAATGCCTCCTTCGGGCAGCCCTTGCACGTCTGACAATACAAAAACATAATCAAAGCTGCACAACACATCATACAGCAAAGACTACGATATTTGTTTAAATATATTTATTTCGCAGCTTCGGTTCATACAACAGTTATTCAAGTAAAAAGGTACTGCGTGATGTAGTCAGAAACGTTAACAAAAATAAATATATAGTTAAGTAGGCAAAGTGCTAGAGTTTAAAAACGATTATAAAAGTACATCTTAGAACATACGCTGGGCTACTTCGGAAAACAGTCAGTGCTTTTGGAAGCTGCATACAGCAGAGGGTTTAATGTGCAGGTGCCAGTCAGTGCCAACAGTACATGGATTCCAAAGGGCCTGGGCCAGAAAGAGGGGGAGCAAGAAATACAAGGGTAACGTTAAAGACCGTGCAAAGGCTGTATACGAATAGACCGGAACTGGACAGCCTGGATGGGACCAGCAGACCCACTCGACCCTCAAATTCTGGTCTGTAGCGTAGCCCAGTCGTCAATCTGTATCCCTGGGGTAAATGAGCCTTCTTCTGTCTCGTCGGTGGAGTCTGGTGTAGTTAGTGCCTGGAGACCGTTACGTCCAAGGAGTGCGCTATACACGTGGCACTGTTCATCAATGCATTCAACTGCCCCATGTACTGCGACCTTCTGCCTCCTTTGCTGCCTCTGGAACGTGGGAAAGCTCGACACTCAGGGCCCTGTGGTGGCGGATCTACAGATCTCGGGGTCCTTCGCCCACAGTTGGGTGGATGCTGTGGTGCGGTCGCATGGCCCTGAGATCCAGTCCGCAGAGCGGGAAAGGACGTTGCTGTGGGGTCTGTAGGTCCTGGGGTCCTTGTGTTAGGCTGAGATTGCTGACGGCCCCCCCACGTAAAGGTTTGAGTGCCCCGAGCCTCTAAGCTCTTCCTCGTAGGGTTGGGTGGGTCTTGGTCTGTTTTCACAGGGCAGAGTCCGAGTCCCCCGAGTCCGCGCTGGAGGAGCTGGAGCTGTTCAGCCGCTCCCTCTGCTGGAGGTGCAGGTTCTGCGTGCTTCTCCGCAGGGACTCCAGCGACTGCAGGAAGGTCCTCCTGGCCTTCTCCTCGTCTGTGGCCGAGGCGCCTTCCTCCTCCACCTCCTGGATCTCATCGCAGGTCACGGGCAGGGTCCGGAACCTGCACAGCCTGGGCCTCCTCGGCCTGCGTCCGGGCGCCAGGGTGGGCTGCGGGCTGTCCTCGGTGAGGTAGGTGCACGGGGGCATCACCTCCTGGAAGCTGGACCACATCCCCAGCATCTCCGCCTGCTTGCACGACATCATCCGGACGCCTGCTTCAGTGGCAGGGACGGCTGGACTGTGTGGTGTGATTTGCAGGAAGAGCGCCTGACTTTCTCAGAGCGAGCAACAGCACTAGATGCTAGCAGGGCGACGGTCTCTGCCTCTCGCTGCCAGCCTTCGCCTGTGCCCCTGCGGCGGCACGATGCTGCTGCTCTCTCACGGTGGCTCCGGTATCTATCTGCCTGTGGACCGCTCCCTGGCAGTGATGGCTCACTTGGCTGCCTGTAGCTCTCAGAGCGTGAGTGAACCCCGTGTTCCCGATCCCCGCCTTATATCCTCTGCTAGCTCCCTGGGGAGATGCCTGCCCGCGTGACAACACACGCCTTATACAGACTGTCTTCCGGCGCCCCCCTGCGCGATGACGCGCCTGGCAGCCCGCAGCCGATGCCATCAGGACACCCATGGCAGAAATAGACGCGCGGGAAGCGCTGGAACTTCCCGGGAGGCCAGATTGCGGGGGGTTGCTTGGCGGGCTAAGCCACTGCTGCCTACACCTCCGAGTGGGGACCGCCTTCACGCCGCCGAGGATGATACAGACATGGGTGTCATTAAGCTGTCACCAAATGTAGCACCCAATTACTCCATCGACTCTTGCACTAATGAGCCTTTGCACAGAGTGCACCTGCCAGTGGCGTGACTTCATGGCGCCCATGGCCTGTGCAGACCCCAACACGGCCAGACATGCGCTGCGTCTGCCTGCTGTGATGTGCGCAGGACCAGAAGGGCAGTGAAGTAACAAGTCCAGCCGTGATGGCAGATGATGGTGCACAAGGCAGTTTCTAGCCAACTTGCTGCACAGGGTGAAACACCAGAATATGTCCCCCTCCCCCACACTGGCACACGTCACTCCCAAACTACATCTCTGTGAAAACACAGCTGGTCCTGTCCAAGTAAATGGTTTTTCTGTCACCTGCTCTTAGGGAAGGCCTTGCCTGGATCAGGGACTTAATTTCCCCAAAATGGCAGGGGTAGCAGAAGTGACATCACACAACCCCTGACCCCCGATGGCATCACAGGAAGAGATGTCATTTGATGCCACCCGGAAGTGACATCACGGTAAGGGATGGAACACAACCTTTCACCACCCCTTGATAAAACAGGAAGTGGCATCACATAGCATTGTTTCTGAGTACAGTACGAAAAATATGATTACGGTATCACTGTAAAGTGATATACATTTCATACAAGAACGGGTCACCATATGCATAGTTAATATCAGCGCGTATAGGCCCATTTACCAAATTAGTATGAATGCAAGCAGCAGACCAAGGCCAAACGATAATGATGTGCTAATATACAGCACTTGTGCTTACGCCCTTCATATAGAAGAAAAATACATACAATATCACCCAACTTGTGTTGGTTCTCATTTGTCAACCTCAGCAGGATGAAAGGCTGAGTTGACCTTGCCGGGAGCCGAACCTGCAACCTGCCGAAACACACATACTTTACAGCAGCGAGCGCTCAGCCCACTGAGCTATCTTGACGGCTGTAGCTATCAGAAAACCAGCCACTCCAGAAACAAAGAGCCACACGCTGCTGGTCGAAAGAGACACATGTTGCTGAGCACAGCCCAGGACCCTCAACTAAAAATAAAAAAAATCATTTTTTTTTTAGGGGTGGCAAGGGAGACCACAAGGGTAGCAAGGGAGACCTCATGGGTCGCAGTTGCAACGCCTGGTGCCCCCTAAGTGACATCCCTGACCTGAATGCAGTTTCAAACTGTCCGTACCGACACACCGTGGTGTGACCAGCCTACCAGGGTTTGAGGGGCCACTGGTCCTGTGTTGCAGGTGTTCTGTTCGTAACACCTCATTTATATTTCACAAGGGGCAATACTAGAGTAATCATATCAATTATTTTCTGATGGAAGGTTATCATTCCAAGATGGACAGTCTGGTACACTCTTATTTACTCTGAAAATACCTCTATGAGAGTGGGAAAGGGGACAAATAGCACAAACAAGGGTTCCTGTATGCTTTGCATTGGATCACAGAGCATTTCAGGATTGTAACAGTGGTCAGAGATCTCTATATTGGATTAACAAGTCTGTGATAAAAGGATTGTATGTGTGAATCTCTAACTTCATAACAAGTGCATGGCTTGGTTTTCACAAAACTCACCGTAACATTAAAATGTTTGTAACCATAAACCATACATACTCATTTGAACAGCTTACATTTTTGATGTATAAAATGGCTGCAACATCAGCCACTCAAAAGGGGTACAAGGGTTGTTTTGCTTCTTGTTTCTGGAGAATGTTAGATGATGATGGGCTGGGTCTCAGTGTGAGCATGCCCAACCCCCAATACAGAAACATTTTTTGGGAATTATCTCTATAGACAGGACATGATACCGTAGAAGAGAGACCCAAGAAACAATGCACAGAAAGGCTACACAGAAAGGATTGTACCTCTTAAAAACTTTAGCCTGACCAGGCATAGGCTGATGAAGCGTTTTAAACAAAACCGGCTTCTAATGCATGGCAAATGGTCCAAAGTTTCTCAGCCACTACCTCCTCACTATTAGGCAGGCCTCAGGGATTACTTATGCAAAACAAGCAGGCCCATGCTTTATCTAACAGAGCTTGCATCTCTTATTAGTGCTGACCTGCAGCTAGTGAAAATCATGGTGTGGCAGTGTAGAGAGGTTTTTGGTCTAGTGGATGTACAATTTCTGGCAACCTCTCTGATTGCTTTATGCGTTTAAGTGTGGGTACAGTGTGGGATGCTCGTCAGAGCCACATACACAAAACATTCCAGTATGCTATTGTATGGACATTGGACACATCAGACAAAAACAGGCATATGTGCTGTTTGTGACAAATCAACTTCTGGGGCACCAGTAGTCCAGGGGTGAATATCAGTTTCTAAACCACCAATCAGCCCCCCACCTCTAGTACACCAGAAGGGATCAGAACAGATTGGAAACACAAGTAAATTATAAACCTCGTCCAATTTTGGTAACGTGGACAGAACGGCAGGCTTATCACCGTAAGGTAGTGGATTGTTGGTTAGTTGCAACCCAGCAAAAATACAATTATTACCCAATGATAAAAGGGACTGTCCAGTCAAGGTTGTATACAAATATCTACTTTATTATTATTATAACAGACAGTTCTAGCACACTACAAAATACAACCCACCCTGTAAAGGAACACAGAGGACAGATAGTTTCACGAAGGAAAGGGATGCACTCTGGATACTGATAGGAGGATAGTCGCTAAAGCAAGAAGCCTTAACTGTTCAAGATTATTTGTTTTCAGCACCAAGGGAGCAAGTGGTCGTAAATGTCGCTAGGTGCCTTCGGAGAAGGACCAGGGGGACAGAATCACAATGTATCAGGTGCTTGAGCTGATCTTGATGCTTGACAGTGTCAAGTTGGTTCCAGGACACTTGGCAGCTCCTGCAACAGAGTTCATGATGGGAGGCAGCTGTGGGAATCAGGCGGCAGGCAGTTCGGCAAGCAAGGCTGGATGGATTGCTGCAGGCTGGCTTGCACGATGGCTCAGGTCAAGAATCATTGTCTGTGCTAGTTGGAGGATCTGGAACGCTGGTCGAGGCGTCTTAGTGATTGCAGCGTGACAACAGTCAGTAGTGCAGCTGGTCGCGGTTCGAGGGCTTGACTGCCTTGAAAATGTCTTAGATGGACGCTGGTTGCTGCTTGTTGGGGCACTCCTCCTAGCTTCTTCACTGGGCTCGTGTCGTCCATTAAGGCAGATGGCCAAAGCTGTCAGAGACTCTCTGGCACTTCCCACCTAGGAAGCTTGCTGGCATAACATAGCAGGGCACGCTGTGTGCTGGCTGGGTACCAGTTCTGGGGCTGCTGGACGGATCCTCTGAGGTCAGTGTCTCCCTCTGTTCCCTGGAAGATTTTTAGGGGAGAGGTCTTGACTCCCTCTTGAAAATCCTGGCCTTCCTTCACTGGCAGAAGTTGTAAGGCAGACTGTACCTTCAGCCTGGGTCCAAATTAGTCCTTCTTCTTACTACTTTCAAAGTCGTTGGATGATCTGCCAGAAGAGGGCATCAGCCCTCTTTTAAAGCCAAATGGGCCCCACTGATCGGTGCAGGCTAAGCCTACCTTAACGAACCAATCCTGGGTCCCCACCAACAATCTTCTGTTATGCATGAGGTCATAACCAGAGTGCTTTTCAACGGGAAAGGTAAGGGGTGAGAACATGTATTCCTAAGCCCCACCCATATTCCTGTCTATTGTGGATCAAAGTGTCTCTCAGGTCAATTGAGCTCTCTGTGGCTCCTGATCAAAGTGCAGGTCTCCCTTGAAGTTTGTGGTGAGAACATACTTTCTGTCTCCATCAAATCACATACTTCTTCCCTCTGAAAGGTGGTCCTCATGCTGGGGTTGCCTACTATAAACAGTTTTCCCAGACATGTCATTCACTGCCCTTCATACAGAGGGGTGGGAGCTAGCTTCCAGTTGACACATTGCATATCAAAAAGGTTTTGGTTCCTGTCCTCCTTGTTAGTTCTGTGACCAGGCCTATTCGTAGTCCTGCTTCAATTAACTCTCATCAGTATAAGCTGCAACCACACAGAACTGAAAATTGAACAGGTCGGATCCATGGAGCCTTTGATATTTTAATTAGGCTGGCCATGGCAGGAACAAGGTTTTGCCTCCCCCTTCCTGAGATGCTTTGGTATACCCGTGGCTGTCACATTCCAGCTGAACATGACAGAGGGACTGCGCCTGTAGTCTGTGTCCACCCAGAATACACGTGACTATGTGTTAGTTGTGCAGCAAGCATAGGAAAATGTGTGCGGTTCATTCCCACACATTTTCCGAGGTTGATCTCCCATCATTCAATTTCTTATAAAAAATATCAACAAAGCCCAGGCAAGTGCACACCCGCCATGCAGAGGGTCGAATTCCTCACACTGTTTCATACGTGAGCGCCACATAGACGCATTGACAAACAGGGTGGTGGCTTGTGCGCTGCACACATATCACTGCATTGATTTGCCATGGACTACTGTTTGCATGGTGACACATAATGAACTCTACTTTCCTAATCAAGGTGCCAAGTGACATTGAGTTGCCATCTGGTGTGCGCACTAGGCAGTGGCTGGCTTGTTTAGCAAATTAAAAGACCTTTGATGTGATGCTGAGCAGATGCATTTAGTCCATGTCCCAAAGCAGCCACTAGAATACTTAAGCAAAACAATGACAGGGATGCGCCATATCTAACTAAAAAGTAATAAACAAAAAAAAAAACAAGTTTTGGTGTGTCAAATAAAGAGAGATGAACATAAAGAAAATAGTTTAAAACTTTTCTGTGTGGCATTTAAATTCTCTTTGAAGAATACATAGGTTTGGTCAGCTAATATGTGTGCTGGCCTGGTGAACAGAAATGCCCCATGTTCAGTTCTTAACACTGACATGT